>NW_026693587.1:850000-1450000 GCF_021218885.2 Marmota monax
TGAATTCTCTATATGGCATAAAGGAAAAAATTAAATAAAGACCACAATCAGAATATACAAGATCCCTGGGACAGCATTGAAAGAACAAACCTGGCAGTCATTGGGATACAAGATAACATGGACATACATACTCAAGGCATTAATAACATCTTCAATGAGATAGTAACAGAAAAAATTTCCCACATTAAAAATGAAATAGACGTCCATATACAGGAGGCACACAGGACCCCAAGTAGACAAGATCAAAATGAAACCTCTCCAATACACATCAGAATAAAAATACTTAACATAGAAAATAAGGAAAGAGGGTTAAAACCTGCAAGAGTAAAAACATCAGTTCACATTTAGAGGTAAACCAGTAAGGTTCACTTCTGACTGCTTGAAGACTTTCACTTCTGACTGCTTGAAGACTTAACAACTTAACAACTTAAAATCAACTTTAAAATCAAAGAGGACCTGGAATAAGAGAAGCACTAAAAGAAAACAACTGTCAGTCAAGATTTTTATCCAGCAAAGTGGCTTTTCAACAATGGATAAGAAAATAAAACTTTCTGTGACAAGGATATACTAAAAGAATCCATAACCACACCAAGCCAGCACTACAAAGAATACTTGAAGATATGCCTCACACAGAGGAACCCAAAAACAAATCCCAAAGCTCACAAATAGATGAAGATCACTAGAAGAACTACCAAAAAAATGAAAAATCAAGACATAATTTAATATAACAAACAAGCAAAAAGGGCATGAATCTAAAAACACATATCTATAACATAAGAATGAATATAAATGGTCTTGACTTCCCAATTAAAAAGGAAAACAGAGTGGATCACAAAACAAGATTCAACTATATGCTGTCTGCAAGAGACTCATTTCATAGGCAAAGACACCCATAGACTGAAAATAAAAGAATGGGAAAAAATTCCTTGCAATTGGAGTTAAAAAAAATACCACGAGTAACTACTCTCATATCTGACAAAGCAGACTTCAACTAATCAGAAGAGACAAAGGAGGCCACTATGTACTGGTAAAGGAAATAATCCATCAATAAGATGTGAAGATAGTAAATTCATGTGTCAGTGCACCTAATTACATATAAAAAGTACTTCCAATAGACCACAATAAAATAATACTGAGTGAACCCAACACATCCTTAAAACCAATAGACAGGTCATTCAAATATAAAATCAATAAAAATGCTTCTGATCAAAATAATAGTATAAATCAAATGAACCTAATAGACATCTACAAAATATTTTACCCCAAAATAGCTGAATTTACTTGCTTATTAGCAGCTCATGAAATCTTTTCCAAAATACACCCAATTCTACATCGTGACATATGTCTTAGTAAATAGAAAAAAAAAGATATAATTTTTGTGTCCCATAAGATAATAATGGAATGAAATTGAAATCAGCTGTAAGAAAAATAACAGAATATACAAAAGCACACGGAGATTGAATACTCATTTAGGAATGGATCATAGAAGAAATTAAAAAAATTCTGAGAAACAAATAAAAACAGAGATACAACATACCAAAATTTCTGAGCCAGTATGAAAGCAGTTCTAAGAGGAAAATTTATAATATTGAGTGACTACATTATGAAAGACAACAGAAAAATACCCAATACATAAGCTTATACCCTACCTCAAGGCCTCAGAAAAGGAAATACAAACTAATTCCAAAATCTAAAGAAGACAGGAAATAATTAAGATTAGAGCCAAAATTAATGAAAATGATAATAAAAAATATTACACAGAATCAATGCAACAAAGAAGTGTGGGTTTTTATTTTTGTTGTTGTTGTTGTTTTTTTGAAAAGATAAATGAGATTGATAAACCCTTAGCAAAACTATACAAAAAAAGAGAGCAAAGACCCAAATCAACAAATTAGAGAGGAAAGGGAGATATCATCATAGACCCTTCTAAACACAGAGAGCATTAAAAATTATTTTAAAAATTTCCACTTCTATAAACTGGTTATACTAGAAGATACTGACCTACAAAAATCGAATCAGTGAGATATAGAAAATTTAAACCAACCAACATTAAGTAATGAAATTGAAACAAGTAAAAGTCTTCCTACAAAGAAAAGCTTAGGATCAGATGAATTCTTAAGTGAGTTCTACTGGACCATTAAAGAGGAAAAAAATATTAGTCTTTCTCAAATTATTTCATGAAATTGAAAGGGAGAAACACTCCCAAATATATTCTATGAAGCCAGTATAAACCTGATACCAAAACCAGATGAATACACATCAAAGAAAAAGAGTACAGACCAATATTTCTAATGAGCACAGATTTTTAAAAATCCTTTAAAAAATATTAGCAAACTGTATTAAAAAACACATCAAGAAGCTAATCCACCATGATCAAGTGGGTTTCATCCCAGGGATACAAAGTTGGTTCCACATATGCAATTCAATGAATGAAATCCTCCACAAAAATTCAATTAAGGACAAGAATCATTTGATTATCCCAATAAATGAAAAGACAGTTTTTAATAAAATCCAGCACCCTTTCATGTTTAAAATGCTGGGGAAATGAGGGAGAGAAGGGACTTACCTCAAAATTATAAAGACTAAATATGAAAAACCCAAAGTAAATATCATACTGAATGGAAAAATACTAAAAGCATTTCTGCTAAAATCAGGAACAAGACAAGAATGTTCACTCTTAGAATGTTTTTTTAAAACATAGTTCTAGAAACTCTGGCCAGAATATTCAGTCAATAGAAGGGAACTAAAAGGAAAGAAATAGGAAAATAAGAAGTCAAACTATCTCTGTTTGCTGATGATACAATCCTACATATAGAAGACTCAAAAAATTCTTCCAGAAGTTTTCTTGATCTGATAAATGAATTCAGCAAAGTATCAGGATACAAGATCAACATTCATAAACCAATAGCTTTCCTATACTCCAACAGTCATTCTGCTGAAAATGATATCAGGAAAACCCTTAGCAAAACTATCCAAATAACCTCATTCACAATAACCTCAAGAGTAAAATAAACAACATACTTGGAAATGAATTTAACCAAAGAGGTGAAAAGATCTCTGTAATGAAGACTATAGAATGATGAATAACATATTTTAAAATTTCTTAGAAAATGGAAAGACCTCCCATATTCTTGGATACACAGAATCAATATTGTCAGAATGGCCACACTATCAATAGCAATATACAGTCAGTGCAATCCCCAAATAACAATGGCGTTCTTCACAGAATTAGTGAAAGACTGTTTATATTATTTAGAAGAATTAAAGTTCCAGAGAAGCCAAAGCAATCCTGAGTAAGAAAAACATGCAGGTGGTTTCATAATTTCTAATCTCAAATTATACTATAGAGCTAGAGTAACAAAGGAGCATAGTATTAGCATCCAAATAGACAAAAAGACTAACTGATTATGATAGAAGACACAGAGAAAACCCCACATACTTACAGCCAACTGATACTTCACAAAGGTGCAAAAAATATATGTATTGGAGAAGGGATAGCTTTTTTTTTTAACAATGTTTGGAAAACTGGATATCCATATATAGAAGAACAAAACTATCTTTTACTCTGCACAGAAATCAAATCAAAGTATATCAAAGTCTGAGAAATTAGACCAGAAACACTGCAACTGCTTAAAAAAAAAAAAAACAAAAAAAACAGGACTACATTCCAACAAATTGGTACAGGTAGTGATTACCTCAACAGGACCCCTAAAGCTCAAGAAATAAACCAAGAATCTATAAGTTAGATGGCATTAAATTAAAAATCTTCTGCACAGCCAAGACAATGATTAAGAGCATGAAGAGGGACCCTACAGAATGGGAGGAAATGTTTGCCAACTTCCCATCTGCCAGGGGATAAATATCAATTAATCCCCTGTTAAGGGGAATACACCTAGTAAGTGGCAGTTATGAACTTATAAAACTTAAATCCAAAAAAAAAATCGATAACTGGATAAAAGAACTAAACATTCATTGCTTTTTAAGTTTAGACAGGGTCTTGCTAATTTGCTTAGAGCCTTTCTAAGCAGCTGAGGCTAGCCTTGAACTTGTGATCTTCCTGTCTCAGCCTCCTGAGCTTATACGTGTGTTCCAACACACCTGGCAAAATTCAATTTTTATTTATTTTTTGTTTGTTTGTTTTCATTACCAGGGATTGAACTGAGAGTCTCTTAACCATTGAGGCACATCCCCAGCCTGTTTTATATTTTATTTAGAGACACAGTCTCGCTGAGTTGCTTAGGACCTAGCTAAATTGCTGAGGCTTGCTTTGAATTAGCAATCCTCCTGCTTTAGCCGCCCAAGTTGCTGGAATTACAGGCATGTGACGTCATGCCCCGTGAAAAATTTACTTTTAAGAGTATACTTAAGACCTTTTCACTTAGCCAATCTCAAATATGCAGCACAATATTATTAACTATAGGAACCAGGTTGTACACTAGATTTTCAGAATTTGTCATCTTACATAACTGAAATTTGGTAGATTTTTACTATCATTTCTCCATTTTTTCACCACCAGATTTATCCTTCCTTATAGCACTAATTAGTATATATCATATAATTTTACTTGTTTCTTTTCTTGTTTCTTTTTATTCACTAAAATACAAATGCTAGAACGGCAGGGCCTTTCTTTCTACTGCAATAGCTCTAGTAACTGGCAGCTCAATGAAGACTTATTTTAACAAATTAATAGAGAATGGTTGAATGTATAGATAAATGAGTGGCTGGATAGGGTAGATGGATAAATTCATATATTGACCTATAGAAACCATAGTGATATTTGATAAGCTAATGTAATGGTGCCATTAAATAGAAAGGATAGACATAGCTTACAGCTCAGTAAAAAAGGTATATTTTCATAGGACAGAATGAGGATAATGACAGTACTATGGTCACTATGAGTCATTAGCACAACAGGAAGCCTGCCCCATTTGTTTAGTGGGCAAAGGAAAAAGGCTAGGAGAAGATGAAACAAAATGACATTACTAGATATTGGTTCAGCAACACCAGGAGGCTTTAAAACACATTGAGAGGGTTGCCCCAAATGGCAAAATATAACATGTTTTAAATGGGGAAATATCTATGTTCTGAAAAGTTGAATGAAATGGATCATTTCTATGAATAGAATTAGACCCATATCCAGAGCACAAAAGGCTTGGTTTTCTTGCCAGACAATTTGAAACCAAAATCAATTTGTTGAGAGCTGGGCTTTCACTGAAAAAAAAAACACAAGTTCTGGCTTGAAAGTTGCAGTTGCATTCAGGCTGTTGCTAAGAAAACCAGGAAAGTGGTTTTCAAGGTTCTGTTGTCTATACATCTTTTACAAAAACAAGTAGTCCCATCCTTTTGTTGTCCCTTCATTTCCACCCCCACCCAATTCCCACCCATCTCCTTCCTCCCTCCCTCCCTCCTTTGTGTTGCTCAGTCCGATATTGTGCTCTTAGGCTCTTAGAGTTAGAAACACTCCTTCTCTTGAGAAGTCCAAACAAATGTTCCTGCACTGAGTTATTTTAGATTTTCTTCTACTTCTTGTCATAATAGTTTATTCATGATTTTTTTTTCTTTTTGTACTATTTGACATTTTGGATTCTCAGGATTATAAGAGAGAAGCAAATATAAAGTGTAAAATAGTATTATACACTATTATTGAAGATAGTCCTTATTGCCACATTTTATAAATGGTTCATTACCTGTCACAAGCTTTTTAGACCAGCAAGATTTCTGAGGACTTCAGTTCAAAATTTAGGAAAGTCTTTTTAAGATCTAGGAAAAAAAAATTCTATACTTGTGCACTCTTGGTCTTACTCCTTTAATACAAAGCAAACTCTCACTTCTCTTTTGTGACACTGGTCTGTAATGAGTAGCTAGAATCTAAATGATTCATGTTGCATTGTGTAGTAATTAAGGTCTGAAAAACAAAATATTGTGGAGATAGCAATGGTTTGCTAATAAGATAGGCCTGAAATAGCAGTTCATAACCGCTACTTACTAGGTGTATTCCCCTTAACAGTGTGACTAACTTCCAGTTCTCTCATTTGTAAAATGGAGATAATTCTCTATATCCTGTAGGGCTATTACGATTAGAACAAGATGTCAAATGCTTAGCACAGTACTGTCATTTAGGACTCAGTTATTATTCTTAAAAATCAATTGTGTTTCTGCATACTCTTCATGCTCATGATTTCAAATAAATAACCATTCATACTTGTCCTCTTACTATAATTCCTTGTTTGTTCCTTAAAGTCCTCAAAGCATTGCTTTTATATGCAAGGACATAGAAATCTACATTTAAATGAGAATCACTGAGGCATAAGGTTTTTGCTGTGAGATGAAGGTCATGGGTTTATCTTTCAGCATAGATTCACCAGAAAGGACTCCACTGATTTCCTCTCTGCTTTGAGCTGAGAGGCAGGAAGGCCTGTAACAGAAGCATGTGCACTGCAGGGCTGGTTTGGCAGGCGAGCTATTTGCTATTTCTGAAGCATATATGTTGCTTTCTGTTTCTAACACTCCAGAGGCTCTTCTCATTGCCAACACTTCTCCTTTGTCAAGCTCCATAGGAGACCGATGTAGTCTGTGCTCAAAAGACATCCAATAAAAAAACTATGAAGCTGCCATTGACTTCACATCTCCACTGGAAGAAAAGAAAAATAGTTGCAGGATGTTGAACCAGTCTTAAAAAGTTATATTTATGTTATTACAAAGAGCTAAGAATTCAGCTTTAAAAATACCTCCCTTGGTATGGTGGCTCTGTGAGAGAATGGAAGGTGCCATTGAAGGAGGGCTACAAGTTCATTCTTGTTTTTCTAATCCCTTTATACATTTTCTGAAAGGTAATATCATGCTGTTGTGAGATCTTCTGGCAAGGGCATGGGTTTTCTTTAGTAATTGCCTATCAACCATCCCATTCTCAGGAAGAGCAGATGGGCTTCTAGTTAAAGAAGGGGGAAAAAAAAAGCCAGAGACACATCTACTTTTACTATTCCACTTATAAAAGCATGAAAGCTACAGAAACTCTAGGAAATCATTAGAGCTTTATTGTGAAGAAATTTCAGTATTAATGAGCCAGATATGAGGAAAAAGCAGTATGTAGAAGTCCACAAATTGTTCATTATCACCTGTTTCATCCTTTTGGAGGAATTCAGATCTACATTGTAGAAATGTGTTTGGTATTACTTATGGAAAGGGAAATCTGCAACAATAAAAACAACACGAAATCTGAGATTTATTTTTTATTTTATTAGTTTTAAATTAAGTTTATTTTAACAGGTATATAAAAGCACAAAAATTGTACATATTAATGTAACACCATGTGACATTTTTATACACTTGTATGACATGTATACATTGAACAATCAGATTAAATGTAACTATTCCTCAAACATTTGCATCTTTTTTAATGTTAAAAGCATTCTAAATTCTTTCTTTACACAGTACACAGTCACAGATCATAGTCATCCTATTGTGCAATGGTGCACTAGAAATGTAGTTTTAAGTGAGATAGATTCATTTTGAGATTTCATGAATAAGCAGGCCACAGAGGCAGGGAGTTAATATCCACCCTGTCTTCTACCTCTGCCATAGCCTAGGGTGTTGGATGTGTCTGTGTGTTCTAAGCTGGAAGATACCTTCAGTACTTTTGCTCACAGCACACTCTCCCTTGTTTATTCATAATTCTTCAGTGGAGTCTGGAAAATGAAGATTCTGGTAGACAGTCACACTGTCAGCTAAATCTTGCTTGGAGAATAAGGAGGGGCATATTGTATTACTTAAAAAGGTTCTGAGAACTGGGTCTTGGGGAATATTAATCTTTGTTTTGACTATAGTCTGGAAGACTATGATGAAAATTTCCCTAGGAAATCTTGCTGTAGTAGGGCAAATATTTCTTAATATCAAATTGTCTTAGTTTAGAATGTTAAAGGAGGCAAATTTTTGGACTTATAGGCTAACAGATTATGCAGGCTTGATATGCTTTTCTTACCAAGTTACCTTTATACACACACACACACACACACACACACGTTTGTACAAACAAGGTGGGGGGAGAGAGAGAGAGAGAGAGAATTAAATGGTTTGTTTAAAGAAAAATAAAAACCATAGGTAAATTTTCAATCCTATTTTAAACAAATGCCATTGTTAATAGATATAGATTTAAAAATACATCCTTGAACTACATACCACATGTAACTGCCATCTTCTGAAGCCAAGCCGGCATCCAAAAATAAAATAGGAAAGGATTATTATGCTCTTAACATACTACATTCAACTGCAATCTTAACAAACCAGAGCAGTTGCCAAAAAGAAAATAAGACTATGACAACCTATATGAATTTGGCAAACTGTGAGAACTAGATGCTAAAATGATAAAGGGGAAAAAAAATGGGCATCTTTCCCTTAAGCACACAGAAGTTACCATTTTATACTGCCAGAGCTAAAAGTTCTGTCTCCAGCCTTCATCAACAGCTCTTTTCTCACTTGCATAGGGAGACTCTGCCAGCCTGCCTTGCTACAGGAAATAGGCATATGCATTGCTTCCTCACTCCCCAGAATGCTCACCTATCTTAGAGGAAGTACTGTGAAAGTGCTGAGATGAGGCTTAGCATGCTACAAGCAGGCTGTTCATGAGCTAAGGTGCTGAATGAAATCTTAAGCTGCACCTCACTCTCTTCAATCAAAAATCCAAAGAGGTAAAAGAAAATGAGATCTAGTTTCAAGATGATAAAGCAGCATCAAAGATTTTAAACACAATTTATAATTTGAATTACGAGTAAGGACTTTGACAGCAAATTGACCATTTTGTTGAAATTTGTAAGGAGCAGGTTGTTAGCACACATGTGGATGGTGGGTGCACTGAATGTGAAATATTTCAGGATCGCACAGATCCCCTGAACAAGAAAATAAAAACAGAAGCAACAGCAGAAAACAGAAACCATGTAAAAGGGGTCAATGCCTTGATGATTTTAAGAATGTTCGTTTCTTTGGAAACATTCTCTATAAACATGGGCTTGAGAGCTATAAAAAAGAACACATTGTATTAAAAAGAGAGATGCAAAAGGGAATTGGTGAGCAGGGAAAAGAGACAAGTAGGAAGGAAAGATGGAAGGAATGAATGATGTGAGTCAGGGAGGAAAAAGAGGGAAGGGGAAATAAAATAGAAAATAAACATTACATCTTTGCAGGCTATAACATTTTGAAGAAAATAAATGACTGTTTTGATAACACATTTAGTAAGTTTCTTTACAATGGACAGGAATATTAGAAAGAAAATACCATTAATTACAAGTGTAGTAGTCAGTTTTTTCTTACCATAAAAATGCCCCAAATAAATCAATTTAAAAAGAATAAATACTTATTTTTATTCATAGTTCCAGAGATTTCAGGTTATGGTTAGTTGGCCTGTTGCTTTGGGGCATGTGCCAAGGCAGTATATTATGGCAAGAGTGTGTGGCAGAGGAAGCTGTCAATGTCATGGGAGCCAGGAAGGAGAAAGAGAGAAGACACCAAGGTTCCAGTACCTGTTTCAAGGTGATGCTTTCAATGGCCTTACTTCATTCTAGTAGGTCCCATTTCCTAATGGTTCCATAACCTCCCAATAGAACCATGGGTTGGGGACCAAGTCTTTAATAATGAGTTTTTGGGTAGCAATAAGGAAGGTGAAAGACATTCAACTTAAGAATAAAGGAATAGAAATTATGCCTGAGAAGGTAGTAGAAACTGTTTCTATGAATCATGAGTGTTCAGTGAAAGAAACCAAGAATAATAGGAGTAAATTCAGCAATTACAAATTACAACTAACATGTATAAATCATTTACAATTTGTTTAGTGTTCTATTCTGTTCCTGTTGCTGTACCAAAGCATCATATTGGGTAATTTATATATAATACAGATACATTTTTCATAATTCAGGACAATGGGAAGTCCAAGAGCCAGATGCTAGAAGGACCTCCCATAAGATTCTGATCTGCATCTGGGAAGCATGTACCACTGTAGTATACTGATTTTTGTTCTTTTGGATAAATACCAAGGAATGCAATAGCTGGGTCATATGGTTTTCAATTCCTGTTCTTTTGAGGAATCTCCAGACTTCTTTCTAAACCAATTGTACTAATTTTCATTCCCACCAACAATATATAAGTGTGCTTCTCCCCTACCCACATACTCAATAGCAGGTATTTTAATTTGTGGTTTTAGAGATTGATATTCAAGCTGGAGTGAGATAAAATATTAGTGTAATTTTGACTTAAATTTCTCTGATTGCTGAACATAAAGATGTTGAACATTTAAATTTGTGTTTCTTGTTTTGACAAAAGTCTGTATAGATCATGTTCCAACTTATTGACTAAGTTATTCGGGGGTTTTGTTGGTGTTAAGTTTTTTTAGTTATATATATATGACATTAGTCTCCTACTGGAAGAGGAAATGGAAAATATTTTTTTTTCCCATTCTGTAGTCTCCTTCTCCACATTTGTGTTTCCTATGGTATGCAGAGGCTTTTTAATTTAATGTCATCCTACATTGAATCTGGGTTTTATTTCTCGAGCTTTATGAATATTATTAAGGAAGTCAATGCCTGTGTCATTATGTTGAAGTGTTGACCCTATGTTTTCTTCTAGCAGTTGTAGGGTTTCTGGTCTTATTCCTAAATCTTGGACCACTTTGAGTTGATTTTTGTACATGGTGACAGAGAGAGAGAGAGATCTAGTTCCATTCTTCTATATACTGATATCCAGTTTTCCCAACAAAACTTGCTTAAAGGGCTATCTTTTCTACAATGTATGTTTTGTCAAGGATAAGATGACTGTATTTATTTGGATTTGTCTCTCTATCTTCTATTCTATCTCCTTGGTCTGTCCACCTGTTTTTATGCTAATACAATGCTGTTTTTTTTAGGATAATTCTGTAGTATAATTTGAGGTCAGATATTATCACACCTCCAGCATTGTTCTTATTTCTCAGTATTGATTTTGCTATTCTGGATACATTAATCTTCCATATGAATTTTAGGACGCTTTGTTTACAGTTTTGTGAAGAATAACATTGACTAAAAGAATATTCATAAACCCTTAGCAAAACTAACCAAAAGAGACAGAGTAACCAAATCAACAAAATTAGAGACAAAAACAGAAATATGACCATAGACATTTCTGAAATTGGGAGGCTCATTTGGGATTATTTAGAAAACTAATTTTCCAGTGAATTGAAAAATCTATAAGATATTGACAAATATCAAAATGAGGAAATAAATGTACAGAACAATATCCCCAATACAGATGCAGAAATCCTCCAAAAATATTAATGCACATTAAAAAACACATGAAGAAGATTGAGCACCATCCCAGGGATACTCAGTTGGTTTAACATGTACATATCAATAAATATAATTTATTACATATGTAGAATTAAGGACAAAAAATCACATCATCATCTCAATATATACATTAAAAGCCTTTTTCAAAATTAAGCACCTATTCATAATATAAAAAGTGAAGAAACTAGGGTTAGAAGAAGGAACTTACCCCAACATCAGAAAGGTTAGACACAACAAGTCTAACTCCAACATCATACTGAACAGAGAAGAACTGAAAGTATTTCCTCTAAAATGAAGAACAAGACAAAGATGTCCACTATCATCTATTCAATACAATTTTTGAAACTCCTACTCAATGTGATTTTTGAAACATTCACCTGAGTACTCAGGAAACAGAGGATACAAAAAGGAAATGAAGACATCAAATTATCTCTATTTGCTGATAACATGATTCTAAAGTTAGAAGGCCTAAAATTCTGCCAAAGGACTTCTAGAGCTGACAACAAATTTAGCAAAGTAGTACGATATACAATCAAAACAAAGACTCAATGGCTTTTCAATATTCTAATGATGCATATGTTGAGAAAGAAATCAGGAAAATAATTCCATTCACAATAGTCTCAAAAAGTAAATAAAGTACTTAGAAAAAAAATCTAACCAATAAGGTGAAAATTCTCTATAATGAAAATTGCAGAACACAGCAGAAAGAAATCAAAGAGGACCTTGGAATATAGAAAACCTCCAATGTTCTTGGAATAGGGTGAATTAATAGTGTCAAAATGGCTGTGTTATCAAAAGCAATCTACAGATTCAATACAATCCCCATCAAAATACCAATGATGTGTTTGTATGTAACATTTTCAAGGAAACTATGATTAGTCTTCAAAATAACATTTATAACTTCCATGTAAGCTAAAGAAAATAAATATCATATCTCCAGAGAAAGTCTTAAAAGAAGGTAGAAAAAAATTAGCGTAAAATGAGAAAGAAGGTTGACAAAAGTGTGTTAAATGCTTAACCATAAATATAAATGCATTGACAATGTTGACATTTACCTCAGCCTTGTGCGCATGGAAAATGGTAGCAGTTAAGAAATTCCTCACCATATTGAGGTCTGAAAAACTGTTTATAGCCAAGGATTGCCTTTCCCCATGTAGTTAATGACACTTGTGTATGACCCCTTTGTCTGTTTATGACAAGTCTATGCACAGACCCTTCGAACTTCCATTTTCTGTCACATAAATGATTAGCTCAACTACTTTCCCCCCACAAAACTAGCTAGACATAGATATAAACGTTTACTGGTGGACTAATTGAGACAAACATGATTAGGAATCAACCTCAATTCTAAAACCATCCCATTTATATTCTGTCTACTGTCCTTTAAAAGTCCAAGGGAATACCACCCTTGGAGGCCCTCTGATCTTTGGAGCTGGAATTCTTATTCCTGTCACAGTTTCCTGAATAAGATAGTTTTTTTCATTAGGTTTTTTATTTTTTTATCATTTGGTGCCATTTTTTGGATGGAGCTAGAGGGCCACTTTTGAAATCCCATCTCCATTTGGGTACCAGGTCTTTCCCACTTTTTGTGCTCCAATTTGGCATCCTACAGTGCATACATTGCCTGATTCTTATGCTATGAATATTTGTCCATGGCCACATGGTAAAGACTAGATTTTGTTTATATCTTTCAGTGATTTTTTTTAATTTTAGTTTTCAATTTTTACTTAACCTTGTTATAAGGAAAACTAATTCATACTTCAACACCCTTCAAAATACTTGTGAATTTTATGTGTTACCCCTACAACAACAATTTAGCTTATTACCTTCATTTGGCAGAATTTTGCTCCCCAGAAAAATTGAGTCTTTCTCCCCCAGCAAACTCATGCCAAATGATCCATGCATTCCCTCTCCCACCCTTTGCTCAACAACAAATCCTACTTTTTCTACTGTTTCTATTGATCCCTTTCAGCCCTTAAGTTTTCTCTTCCTGCCTCTATTAAATATTCTGATTCCCAATTTCTTATTCTGATCTATAAAACTGGTCATTTTCCATCTGTTATTAAAGGTCAGTGACTTGGGCACCCAGCTGAATATGTTGTTAAGCCTAGGTCTAACTTGATTTACACAATACTTTCAAAGACTTTCCAGACTCCCATAAGAATAGGGTAAAACATAGAAATTAATTAAAATTACTCCTCAGGATATAATTTCCAAGGCTGCCTTATTTATATATCCACTTGTAGCTGCTAGAGAGCCTGAGAAATGGACAATCAAAGATACCAGAATACCTCTGAGGCTTACATGTAGACTAAAGCCATAGGACAGAACAAACATTTATTGAATAAAGAAGCAATCAATGCAACAATTGTTGAATACAACTCTAATCATGAATTTATATTATAATATGTTTGAAAGAATTACTCTGGCATTATATTTGATGACTGAATTGCTTCTGCCATTGTTGGTTTTATAAAGAGCTTATGGGAAAATTTTAGAGATATTATTCAAACACAGAACATAAATTAATGAAATGTTCCTGTCTCTAAAATATTGACATTAGTTCAATACCATAAGGGCTCTATTGCAGAAGAAGTCAATTTAACACAATACAAACACAGGCCTTTAACTTAAACAATTAGGAGGAGATACATGAGGACAATCTGCCCCCTACAAAACTCCTTTATATAAGGATACTTGCAGACATTGTAATGAAAAGGGATATAGGACCTGATCTTGTAAAAGGGAGGAAGAGTCCAAAAATCTGTCATCTCCATAATTTCTCATTGAACAACCATCCCCCATGCAAGCATAATTTCAACGATAAAGGAGAATAATACTCCCCATAAATGGATACACCTCCTTCTTCATAGTATACACAAGGGTAACATATTTCTCCTCTGTTTTCCCTAGATCGTCCCTTAGAGTAAGCAAGCCACACGTATGTGGGAACTGATACTGGATCTACCCTATCACCTGAGTTTATATAAATACCCTTTGGTCTCACTAGGACCACTCATTAACCTGTATAGCTTTATGTTTAACTCTACCATTCCAGTAAACTGGAAAAAATATTTACTTTCAAATTGGAATATTAGTGTTTTTAAGTTTCCTTGTGTTCCTAAATTTATACTACACCTTTGAATTTGAATTGCTCTCATGGCCTATAAGACAATTGTTTCTCCTGTCAACTCTTCCCCCAAATTCCTGTTTTCACAACAACTACAGGGATATCCATCAAAAAACGAAACTCACTCCATAACCTCTTTAGGTCCTTACCCAAGGAATTAGCAATTATCTTTAAAGCTAAAATAAACTGTTTGGCTGACAAAAATGTTAAAAGAGTTTCCTTTCAAGCTTACTTTCCTCTGCTCAAAATCCTTTAGAGTTACGAATCCGTATTTGAGGAATTTAGGTGTATCAACTGCTACCACCTGAGGCTGAAAGTTAATTGGAAACAAGTTAGCTGTTTTTTTTTTTTCCCCCATGCAGATGGTCTTTATAGATTCCAAAAGAGCTTCCCAATCTCTCTCTCTCTCTCCATTCCTTGCCCTAAATATGGCCCAGTTTTCACAGCATTATACTTGGTGCACAAGAAATCTTAAAGCTCTCCTTTACAAATACTGGTAAGATGCTTCAGCAGTGATTGATTCTAAGCAGGGAATCTCAATATTTCCTATCTTCCAGAAACATAATTGTGCTAAAAATATAAAAAAATATAAAGGTGATGTGTTAGGTTTCCATTGTTGTGACAAAATACTCCAGATAAATAAGTTAAAAGGAGAAAGGATGTATTTTGGTTAACAGGTACAGAGGTTTCAATCCAAGGTCAACTGACTCTGCTCCTTTTTGACCTGTGGTGAGATAAAACATGGTGGGAAGTATTTGGTAGAGAAAAGATGCTCACCTCATGAAAACCAGAAAGCATCAAGAAAGAATGTTGATCCCAAAATTTCTTTCAAAGGCACACACTCTAATAATCTAATAACCTTCTTCTGGGCTTCCACCTCCTAAAGGTTCTACTACCTCACAATAGCACCAGAGGATTCTACCAAGCCTTGAGCACAAGGACTTTGGGGAAGCATTTAATATCCAAACCTTAACTGGTGAGATAGGAACAATTGTTCCTCTATATAAACTAGAAAGTCAAAATTATAGAATTGAAGATATACTCTTTCTATTAATGACTTTCTGGGAGAGAGAGAGAGAGAGAGATTATGTGGAATATCATGCTGCCTTTGATTGGTATTATCAGATTAGATTATAAAATCCCTTAAAGGAGATCTATTCTGATTTGTTTAGGGATAAATACATACTCATATAAATTGAATATACTTTAAATTCTCAGGAATTAAGGAAATAATTTTAGCAGTGCAATATATATGTGTATACATTTATACACCCAATGATATATGTATTTATAGACTTATTTCTATGAATTATAGAAACTAATAACCAAAATATTTCAAGAATTCAAGTTCACATAATTTGAATAAGTAGCAACAATCTCATTTAATATTATTCCTTTAATAAAAACTGCAATGTATTCTTAGTTCAGTGTTTAGCATTCATTTGTATCCTACTTGGGTAGTTTGTTTCTTAACTCATATAGGTTTACTAACTGAACAATTTGTCATTACCCATAATAGATATCTAAGATGATGAAAATTGTAAATGTGTATATAATCAAATTGAATCATGATTTGATAGTTTTTTAATTTAATAGTATTTCTGTTTTGATTTATGAGAATCAGCTTGAGTAGTTTTCAACATATTTAGGTAACTTAAACCCCTATACTTATGCTAAATGAATTGGTAAAGAATAATCATAGGTACTGTTTACAATATTGCTAATATATTAATGTTCTATTTTCTAGACATTTTCATCTATTTTTTAAAACTATTCATAATCATGGCAATTTAATAGATCATTTATATAAAGAGAAATGAAACATCTTTTTCTTTCATGACCTTTCTAGAATCCGGAAAATATATGAACACTTATTTTCATGATAATTATTGTTATGCTTATTGTCAGTAAAACTCATTACTATGAATGCATATTTGAAAACTTAGGCTATGTGCCCCAGGCTTTAAGTAGGATGTTTTATTTAAGAATGATCCTCATTTTATCAGATCAACCAGTTACATTTACAGAGTGCCCAAAATGGCCTTAACTTTCCACTTAGTGTGACATAACTTTAGACAGACTTATTCTTGACTTTGGCCCCAATCTTCCTTTACTTAGAACATTTTCTTTAGAAAACTTATAATTTTAAATCTCTTCTCTGTCCTTTTGTGATATATGTAAATCTTTTCAAAAGACTCTTGCCAGATTTATAATCCACAAATATCTTGTCTCAAGGACCTGGGAACAATCCCTTTGAAATGTATTCAAGAAAGAGAGAACCCCTAACTCCCAGTTTCTGTAGGAGGAGAGGAGCCTAACTACGACTGGCACCTTGCTCCAAGTTGTAAAACTCCCTCCTGCTACAAAGATATAAGAAAAGTTGTCTTTTCCTTTGGATAAATCCAATTAGCAAGCACAGATGGACTGTTATCCTCCCACTCTAGCTCCTAAAAACTCTACAGCCTTTTGTCTGAGTGAAGTTGAAGACAGATTTTAGTTAAAGCCTTTCCTCTTTCACAATAGCCTTAAATAAATTCCTCTCTGTCTTCAGTGCAATTTTTGCTTTGCCTGGAGCTAAGATCCATTATAGAGTCAATGCTTGCAAAGTCCTCTCTGAAAAACTTACCTACTACCTCACTCCCAGAGTTCCCAGCCAGGAACCTTAGTATGTTTGGAGGACCTGAAGAAGAAAGCAATTCATCTAACCTCTCTGTATCACAAGTGAGGTACTGGGAGTTCTAGGCTTGGTTTTCTAGCCTTAATCTTGTGAGACTTCATATGAAAAATTCCAGCAAAGCAAACTCCAAAATACCTATGTAGAAAATCACCATTCTTGCTGTACCTATGTCAATAACTGGGACAAATCATAAGAAATGCTTAATTTTGTGATCAGGAATAATCTTTCTTTGAGATCATCTTTTATCAAAAGTAGAGGATACCATGGAGGAAACTTTTATTTCTTAATAGAGAATTATAGCATTTAGAAAACTTCATCTTCTCTGGTAGATTTAATTGACTCCCTCTTCTGCTATGGAAACTCTACTTTTGTTACTTAACCTACAAATTGGACTGTATCCTGTCATAACTGCAAAAAGTGGCAACTCTGTAAAATTAAATGAAGATCACCCCAAAGAGAAGAAGCAAAGGCTATTTATTCAGAGCTTGCTATATTAAGGAATAAAGGATTGTCATTTGCATTTGATAGAAACTCAAAGGCAGGAAAATAAATGGAAGAACTTTGTAGTAGGAACAAAAGAAGGGCTTCAGAATTGACCTGAGTAGAGACTGTTGTCATGGGAAAGCTGTAGGCAGGTAACTAGAAATAGGTCATCCTGTGTGGTTGGCATGTTGAAAGCAAAGACAAAAATTAGGGAAACTGAAAAATGTTAATTAAGTCTTGCTGTTTATTTGGACTGATTATTATAGAGATTATTGTTAGACTTCCTAGACTGGTTGCTAGAAATAATAGTCTGAAATCCTATAAATTTGACTTATATATAGTAAACTTACTTTCTTTCCTGGGAAAGAATCTAAAGTAATATATAATGGTTTTCCTGGACTGGTTCTGGCAGATTGTGGGTCATATTTCCATATATATATATATATATATATATATATATATATATATATATATATATATATATATGATCTGGCCATTGCTCATTTGTATATTCAGTCTTTTAACCGTTATTGAATTTTCAATCTTTTTTTTTGTGTGTGTGTTGTTGTTGTTTTCAATAACATGCTATAATTCTTCAAACTAGCATTTCAAACTAGCATTTCCAATTTTTCTTCCTTTCTGAATCTGCTATACTAATAACTAAAACCTGATCATCTAGGTGTTTATAAGGATTCTGGGTTGCCTTTTACCTGGTCTTTCTCCCCAAGTTCAGAAGAATCTTCACAGAGTTAAAGCCAGATAAAGTTTTTTGTACATGTAATTCTTTCAAAAAATGATTTTCCCTGATGACCAGAGGAAAAAGATCTCCCCCTTGCTATAGCATTCCCTTGGAAAATTTAGTATTGTAAAACTATTCTCTGTAAACACATGACACATACACACACATACATATATACACACACACACATAAGATTTGTGAGTCTTCTGCAAGTTTGGCATCTCAAGAATGTCATTATTAAGGGTCTTTACCTATAACTTTGAAATGTGAATATCTAGAAAAAGGGTGTTCTCTCTCTGTCTCTGGGGGAGTTCATGCTAGGCACCTGGTTTCAAGGTATAATATCGTACTGATACAAAGTTTTGCTTTTCCTTTGAACAAAACCAATTAAAATATTGTAACAGGTTGAATCTTCTTGGTCTTTAAAAGGGTGAGGTTGTTTTCTCCATTTTCAATCTATTTAATAGATTGTCTATGATGTGAATCATAGTCTGGTTTAATGTTTACTCAATAGTAAAACTGTTTTCTTTATTTACTATATTTACTTAGAATATTCTTGGCATGGTAGGATATTTTATTTTATTTATTTCTTCAACAATGCCTACCTTGAAGTTATCACTACAATGGATAATACATGGGCTAGAATTCTCCTTAGATAAGTCACCGCCTGAGACACTAACAAAGTGTAGTGAAATGCTAAGATCATTCATGTCTTTATATAAGGGTAAACAAGACAGTGGACAACCTCAAAAGCATCCACATCTTACGTCTCAGAAACTCAAAAGCAGAACTGCAAAAATTAAGGTTTTCCATCCCTTAGCCTGTTGGAATCTGGTGGGCTTGATTTCTTCAGGGTTTACATATTAGCTCTTTATTTAATATGACCATTTATATTACTGTTTCTCTTTTTCATTATGGTTATCTCTCTTTTAGGATGTCTGATTGGTAGGATTCTGAAATAATTAGCCTTTACCACTGCCCCTTAAAAGATGGTTCAACTGATTTTACAGGAATGAAAAGTCTTCAGTAAACACCCTCGTAGGTGCTGTTTCACTCCACCAGAGAGGTTTATGAATGCCACTGAGTGGATCCTCACTCATGTTTTGCAACAGAAGCAGGAACATTATTGAACCTCACCTGTGTGCTGTCCTGGAAGGCAGCAGAAATTAAGAAATGTCTCCCTGCTTTGGTTTACTGGGAATCAAGGGATGAAGAGAAGACCTTTCCTCATGTGACTCAAATGAGACTTGCAGGTTGTCCCCTTTCTTTATTTATGTCGGGTCCAGCAGACCAGGAATTCTCATTCTTTATTTCTTAAATATTATCTACTGTCACCCCAGTGCTGGCTAGATGGAAAGACACACATTTCCTGTTGTTCGACTGCCTTAGATTTCCTGGATTTCAAAAACCATCCCAAGTATAAAAGGATCCTACCTATAACTTGCTTACTCCTCTTACAAATATGTAAGGTGAAAACACCATGTATATAGATATTGTGATCTTCAAATCTGGAAAATTCTCTCTATAAAATCAATGTGGACAAAAAATATATTTTTGTTTTTTGTTTTTGTTTCTGATGAGGTTTAACTCTACCATTAAATAAGAAGTTTCAAGATTGTTCTTAATCCAGATTCATAATGTCAAAAAAATTACAAACAAATTGAAATCAAAGGGAAAAATTATAACAAAGAAGTATCAAATGCCCCAAAATTAAAATCATGATTTCAGTATTAATGTTAGAAAAAATATCAAAGCATTATATATTAATTTGGATAAAAATTGACAAAAAATCAAACTTCATAGTAAAAGTTGAAAATCATAAAATTATCAAATAAAAATCTCAAGATATTTTTTAAGATTTGCCTTAGTAAATCATCACATTCTAATCTTATATTAGATAATAATATTTTCTAACATTGGACAGTAGGTTACCAAATGCTAAAGTTCAAATCATGAGTTTCTAAGTCTTTAAAAATGATGAAACTATATAGTGTAGTAATTTCAAGTGAAGCACAAAAATTATTCTTGGATTATAAATATAATTGACTTATAAAAATTTGTTTTTGGAATGAGTGTTATTTGTGTTAAGGAGAATGAGTCATTTTCAAAATAGACATGATTTAGTTGGTCTGTTGCATGTAGAGAGTCCCCTGGCTATTTCAGAAAGAGCCTGAAACACAAGGATACCTGTTTTGAATGAGGCTTTTATTGTATTGTTAGAAAATGTTATGGAAAAAGTGAACACTGTGCTTTCTGAAGAGCTGAATGTTGTCTAGGGTAGCACCTCATTAACTAAACTCTTGCTCCTCCTACTGTCTACAGAAAACACTGGGTCCATGTGTGTTTTCCGGGGATTGATTTTTACAACATTGTGTGAATCTGTTACATATTCTTTTTTCCATGACAAAGAAAGAAGTCCTTGTAATTAGTTTCCCAACTAGACTAAAATGTAGAGAACAAAAACAATCATAAATTCACAGAAAACTTCTTCAGTGTTTTGGAAATAAGTTCTATAATTTAGTACATATTTAAATAAAGGAAACAACCACTACTTTCTTACAATTAAAAATTATACACATTCTTTGATCATGATTAAATAAAGCTAAAATAGTATCAAAACTCTAAATAAAATCATCATGGATAAGTAGATTTGAAAATTCTAACAGGTAAGTAAGGGATTAGGCTTCAAAATCAGTCAGCATAAATTTGTACAAAATAATTGGAGGAGTGCAAATATAGTGACTTAAAAATAAAACAACTATCTGTTGCTCATGCTATAAAAATGATGCAAGGTGACCTGAAAGGGTGACAATTTAATAAAAGTTAGATTTAAATGATGCTAGTTCAGATTTCTCTTCCCCATGCTTTTTTTCCCCCAAATTGCTGTTAGGTGTCTTTCTTCTCTGATAAGCAAAATTATAATGACATAGAATCTCTATAAGCCCAATCTCACAGTTGAATTTCTAGGATAAATATTATTTACAGCCATAATGTTGCCTTTGAAAATGGAAATATACCTATAAACATATCCTGGAAGATGTGATTATTTTTTACCAGAGTACAAATTCTTTGAACATTGAAATATAGAAGGAATAGCATAGCAAGTACTTAAGGGTTGTTAGAGGGTGGTGAAATAGTACGTTGACCTACTCATGTTAAAGATGGAAATTTTGGATACTGTGTAAAATCAAACTCATGCCAAATGATGATAAGCATGTCCTGCAAGACTGTGAAGTAGAAGGAAAATGGAGATAAGACATTAATTCTTCAGGTTTATGGCAGTAAATGAATAGACTGATTATAACTAGCAAAGCATGAACTACATACATCATGATGTTACTTAGAAGTATGTGATAACCATCAAAACAAAAGCAAAAATGAAATCCTTATTTCCACTCTTGGCTCAGTGCCTGCTATACAAAAGGACTCTCTCATTCTGAAGGAAAACCTACAACTTTCTGAAAACCACAATTAGTTAATGGAAATAAATCCATAAAGAGACACATTCTGATAAAATTTTAAAAGACCTAGGATAAAGAAAAAAATATACATCTATAAAGTAATAGTAAAAAGAAAAACAAGCATAAAGAATCACATTGGTACAAACTTTGTCACCAACCCTCACGACTAAAAGGAAAAGGAGACTGCCTCAACCTAATGAATGAAAGTAATCTCAAAGAATTTTATATTCTTAAATTCTCTAATCAAGTGATATTTTATTGGGAATTACGCTGTTTTTCCAAACTGCTAGTTTGCTAAAGAAGAAAAAATGGTTTCATATTGAAGAATAATTTTTAGTTTCTCAATAGCAATTATTGAATAATTACATTGTTGGGGAATGAAACTTAGAGGGTGGTGGAAAGGGACTGAAATATTTATACCACAACCAAGAAAATGAATAAAGCTGTTAAGCAAGAACTAAAAACAATACAATAGTATTGAACTGGAGCAAGCATGCCAAGAAAGAACTGTTCAAAGATTCATACATATATAAACATAAGAAACAGCATCCAGAAAACAGGTATTATAATTTATTCAGATGTAGTTCTGAGGCTCAGCGGTATTTACCATTATTTCTCTAAATGCCAGGCTCCACAGTGAGCAATAGAAAAATAATAATGATTCTATCAATATGTACTTGTGTAAAAATTCCATTAAACTATATTTGAAATATACAGGACCATGGAGAATTGCCACAAAATAGTGCACATTAAGCTATATATTTTTTTAAATATAAAATGTATTTTCCACAAAGTTCTTCTATTCTTAAACTCAATTGCATCTTAGACACGTTTATCATATCCCCCTATATTCTACAATTTTTTTCCTCTGGCAGTTATGGAACTACTTCAGAGGCATAAATAAAAGTAGTGAACTATGGCACCTTAATATTCTGGCTATTACCTCATCTATATTTTCCAAATGTTTGTGACTACAGTTAAGCTCGTTTCTTCTGAAGTGTTTAATTCCAGAATTGGTACTTTTTCTATTATTTCTAATTAAATGCTCATACCTATGAATACTAAGAAGTGTTTTTAGACACATCTTCCTAGTTTAACACATTTGTAATAGTATTAATTGAAATTAATTCCACATTAATATCAGTGAGAGAGGCTGAATGCATATGCAACTGACCTCCCCTGGGAATACACATTTACAAATGCATTTTCTGTAGAGCTAAAGATCCAAAGAGAAAGCCCTGGAATGAAAAATCTTCTATATACCTTCATAATTACATTTAACAGATTCTGTCAAAATAAATACCTTTAAGGAATTTTTAAAATTATATTTGAATTGACAAAATAATTGTACATATTTATGTAATACAGTATAATAATTTGATACATCTATACAATGTATAAACATTAAATCAAGGCAATTAGCCTTTCCCTTTCCTTAAACATTTGCTATATTTTTGCATTTGCATTATCCAAACTCCTCTTTTTTTAGTTTTTTATGAGATATATTTAAAAATTTATAAATGATATTGACTCTGCTGTGTTGTAGAGTGCTAGACTTATTTCTCAGATACTAACTGTATTTTGATACATGTTACCCAACTTCCCTATATCTTCCGTCCTTCCTATGCTTCTTGGCCTATAACAATTGCTGTTTGTTTGTCAGCTTTCTGTAACTATAACAAATATCTAAGATAATCATCTTACAAAGAGAAAAGCTTTAGTTTGGCTCCCAGTTCTGGAGGTTTCAGCCCATGATCCCTTGATTCTGTTATTTTAATTTGAGATGAGATAGTGCATCGTGTCAGAAGCATGTGGCAAAACCAGTAAGCTCATGGCTGGGGAGAAAAAGAAAAAGGGGAAATGCTTCCTATAATCCCTTTGAAGGTACACCTCCAATGATGTAAAACCTCACAGAGACTCCACAAAAAGTTTCCATCACTTCCCTAAAACAATGAGCTGAGGATCAAGTCTTTAACACATAGGCATTGAGGGACATTTCAGATTCAGGCTACAGGTTTCTGGCCCTAACCCCCAATGGGAATATCCATCTCAAAATGCAAAATACATTCTTCCATTACCAGAGTCCCAAGATCTTAACTTTCCATCATTGCTCAGAAGTCTAAGTCCAAAATCTCTGAGACTCAAGGCAAACTCAGCTGTGAGCCCTGTATGTTAAGAACTTCCAAGATACAATAACACAGGGTAAATATACCCTTTCAAAATGGAAGGACTAGTGGGATGTAATGAGGGATTTGAGCAAAGCAATGCTGAAATCCATCCAGACAAGCATCAAAGTCTACAGGCCCATGTCCAGCATCCAGGGTGCTTTGTGGTGCGACCTGATTTCCCAAGGGCTTGGGCAGCCCTGCCTTGGCAGCTTCACTGGTTTCGTCCCACAGAGCCAGTCTCTCAGGCTGACTGTATACAGTGCCTGAGGTTCTATTGGCAGATGTTCCATGTTCTTGGATTTTGAATTTTCTGAGGTCTTCACTGTAGCTTCAGCTGGACTCTACCAGCTCTCTATATCACTTTGTCAGGGGCTGTACAGAGGGACTTTGATCCTGCCTCATACTGCCTGGCCTCCCAGGCTTTCCTGTGAAATCTCATTGGAAACCTCCAGGAGTCCAAAACTCTTTCATTCTGCATGCCTGCAAAACCAACAGTGTAGCAGAAGCCAAGGTCTGCCACCAGCATGATACAACTGAACCTGCTTGATCCAGGGCCACAGCAGCATCCGAATAACTCCTCAGCTTAGGTGGTACTGGGTGATCTGTGCACCCCACAGCTTTCTTCTCAAGTGAGAGTCTTTGAAACAAATTTGCACATTTATACCTTTGAGCCTATGATGGGTGGGGCCTGGCTGATTTCTGAGATAACAGCATCTTTCCTATTTTTTCAGTGCAAAACTCTTGCCTTGTATTTATAGACACTAATCACTGAATCCTCCTCAGACACAAAGACCATGGAAACAGCTTTAAACATTCTACTTTTCTGGTTAGACTGCAAGTCTTTTAAATCTCTCTACTATGCTCCCTTTTGTTTCCAATTCTCACAAAATTGGGCTAAAAAATAGCCAGTCATGCCCATGCCACTGTTCGAATGCTATCCCTTCTTTGGAATTTTCCTTGCCAGATAATCATCCGTCACCTCTAAACTCAGCCTCTGACAGTCTCAAGGCATGGACAAAATGCATGTAAATTCATTGCCACGTTATAATAAGTCCAGGCTATGCAATGAATAGAATTCCAATAGAATCCTTTCTTTTTGAAACTTCAGCAGCATAGCTTATCCTGTCCACATTCCTTTGAGCATTCTGGTCTTCTGAACCTCATCAGAATTGCCTGTTAATCACTTCTTAGAGCATTCTAGGCTTTTTCTGATTTGCTCCTATAAACTTTTCAAATCTTCCCATAAACCAGCTTTAAGTATTGTGAAGCACATCATCAGGTATCGTCATAGCAACAACCCTGCTTCATGGTATCAATTTTGTTAGCTTTCTGTCACCTTCACAAATACCTGAGATAATCAATTTCTAAAGAGAAAAGGCATGTTTTAACTCACATGTGCTGTCCATGATCAGTTGGCCATGTTGCTTTTGGGCCTGCGGTGAGACAGGATATGGCACAAATCACTAACCTAAGAGGAAGGGGAAATGGCTTAGACCCCAACAACCCATTTGAGATTACACATCAATGACCTAAAACCTCCTAGGAGGCTCCACCTCTTAATGTTTCCACTCCCTCCCAATAGTGTCAAACTTGAGTCAAGGCTTTAAAACATGGAACTTTGAAAGACATTCCAGACACAAATTACAAAATATTTTACTCTCTTCTTCTATGAGATCAACTTTTAAAATTTCCCCACATGAGCAAAAACATGCATACTTTCAGGCACAATGGAATATTAAAAATCCATAATAAAGAAAAACTATAGTTTGTGGCAAAAATGAATAAAATTGGAGAACATAATGTTATGTGATATAAGCTATTTAAAAACTTTGAATAATACAGAAACGGGCATATTGGAAGACACTGATCAATTTATATATGCTTATATACCTCATACATAAAAACAGTATGTTAATCAAAAATTAAAATATTAATTAATTGGTTTAATCCATTAGAAGACAACAGGGAATTAACAATGGAATGAGGAATTTTGTGGCCAAGATTTTAAACAACCAAGAATCAAAAGATAGTAGTGCTGGCATTTTTAGTTGCTTTTCCCTTAGAATCATCTGGTAATTTCATAAGATAAAACTGACACATGAAAAATTCAACAGAAGTTTCAACAGCTTAATGGAGATAAGGAAAAATATGTTGTCTAGGAACTAACAAGCAGAGGAAGTTTTAATCCCTCTGTGATTTAAGACTACAAAATAGTAATCTGTGGAGGTAAGAGTAGATCATAAATATACTGGTATTTTCAAGAACTGCAGCCCTTCTTCAGATAATCCAAACCCTTATGAACAGATTAAAATGAGCTAGAAGACTTCAGCAATCCTTTTGTGCTGCGAAAACAATGACTAGCGTGCAAACCCCACCAGACAAGTACTTTGAGACCTCCTATGAGACACATGACAGCAATAACGGCAAACCAACCATGTCATACCTCATGTAAATTAAATGCAATTCATAATTACTTCATCCTTAATTATAAAAATGTGATCATACTACACATACACCATCATAGAAAGATAACATCAACCAAAGTCTCTAGAACAATAATTAAAATTTTCTGTTATTGTAGAAGCTGCACTGTTCATGAGTAACCACAAGCCACAGTGGCTGTTCACTATTTGAAAGGTAGCTACTGTAACTTAATTTCTAATTCAATTTAATTTTAATTATTTTAAATTTAAACAGCCATGTTTAGTTAATGAATATTGTACTGGACCATGCGTTTTTCTTGTCAAAAAAAAATATTCAACACTCAATTAAAAGTTATTAGATACAACAGTTGATAAGGAAAATGATAAGAGGAAAAAAACTGAAAACAATAGAAATGAAGTACTACATGATACAAATTCTGGAGATTTCGGGTTCATGTATCCTTGGTTTTTAAAGGAATTTAGAGAGAAACAGGTAAGTACATGGAAGAAGCAGGATGGGGAAGAGACTTCAAGTGACGACCCCTTGTGAGCCTTGTGCCGCAGAAAAATTGTGCGTGGAAATTGCACTGAAGAATTTTTCCCACCTCAAAGAAGAGCTAACCCTTGTGAATCTTTTGTTGAATATGAGCTACTTTAAAAGTACAAAATTTTCTGTGGAAGTTTGACCTTCTCCATATCTGAATAAAATAATCTCAAGGAGTTGTATTGTTGCTTTAGTCCACTTTTATGCTGCTGTGACCAAAAAGACCTGACAAGAACAATTTTAGAGGAGGAAAAGTTTATTTGGGGGCTCACTATTTCAGAGGTATCTGTCCACAGATAACCAACTCTGTTCCTTGGGGTCTGAAATAAGGCAGAACATCATGGTGGGAGTATACAATGGGGGGAAACATCTGGGGACATGGCATTAGGAAGCAGAGGAAACTAAGATCAGGTCACAAAATATATACCCCAAAGTCATGCTCCCAATGACCCACCTCCACCAGCTATATCCTACTTGCCTATAGTTACCACCCAGTTAATTCCTGTAAATGGATTAATACACTGATTAAGTTAAGGCTCTCATAGCCTAATCATTCCATCTTTAAACTTTCTTGCATTATCTCTCATGAGCTTTGAGGGAACACATAATATTTAAACCATAACAAATATGAATAATAAAGATTAAAGAAGAGGGTAACTGGAGGTTGGGTGCATAGAATTAAAAAATTGGTATCCCAATGCCAGCAGCATTCTCTACAAAAAGAAGGGATGCACACTCTTATAGCAAATTTGAAAGCGATAGGTCTCAGATGAGTAGCATCTGCAACACCTGGGAAGTGGTTGGACATGCATATACACTAATAAACATTCTCAATATTATCTATCTCTTGATATACCATTATAGGTAAAATAGTGAATTCCACTGTCTGACGTTCCCAAAAGTCTTTATGCTCTTTCTTACCCCCCCTTGATTATTGATTACACTAATGTCTCATTATGCACAAAGTGATTTTTAATTCATTGCTGGATTTTTAACATATTATTTTGTTCTTTTGTCTCACTTAGAATTTCTTTATATGCACATGAGCCACTTCATCTATTTCAAGTAAGAATTTGAAGCTTAACCTGTGATTAGAAAGTCTGGAAGACCAAATTATAGGGAGGTGCACCTGTTACTTGGGAAACTTGAAAGTGCAAGAATCTGGAGGGACTTACCACAGGTGACAATAGCTTCTGAGAAACCACATCCTTCTTAGGGAGAGACCTGTAAAATCCTGGAAAAAACCCATCATCCATCATATATAAATGCCACATGCCTACTTAAGCTTTCCCCAAGCATAACGGCTAGTTTTTCCACTCTGATTCCCATCACATGCAGATGATTCTCACCAACCTGCTCTAGCTGAAACCCCACTGACAAGCACACTTAGAAAGTAATTTCCAGGTTTTCAAACCTTTCAACACAGAAGAAATTTAAAAAGGTGTATCCAAACAAGAATGTACACACATTCTTCAGATCATACTTCTTTTTCACTGTTTGCCTAAATGATTTACTCTTCAACTTCTATAGCCTAAGTATAGGTTGAAAACAATTAGGATCTTGTGAATCATCTCCTAAAGCAAACTTCAGTCAAGGTGGAACTTGGAGGGAGGAAATGCCCTTTATTGTGTTTAGAATTGAAGTTTGTTTCTTTTTAATTCTAGTTCTGCAGCTGTTAGTCATGTCACAAAGGACAGATTTCTTAGTCTCTGCAGCAGGCTGCTTTGCACATCTATACAACTTGATAAATGTAACATTATGCCTACCATCATCTTCATCAATATCCTGCCCTGTCTTCTCTGAGAAAGAGAACTTTGGTTCAAAAGGCAGATTGAGTCCATTTGGTTCAAATACCTTTACTGACCAGCACATGAAATTCTTTCCTAGTCAGAATTTTATGAAGATAACAAAGAGATTTGTTGAGAATAACTGAACTCATACTCTCTTAAAAGAGCTATAAATATTTTACTTTACATGGTGTCCTCCTTTAGATAAAAGAAAGAACTGTTTCTTTCTGTTCTGATACATTTCTCCCTTGCTTTTCTAGTGATAGGTCAGTAAAAATTTATTTCTTTTCCCTGTTATGGTTTACCAAGTCAAGGGCATTTCATGAGGAAGGGATGGTTTGCCTCTCTTCTGTTATCCCATATAATCTAAATTATGTCTCAGAGGACATAATTTTGCTACCATGGAGCTAGACTTTTAAATGAAATTGGAACTGCTCCATATCTTCCCCCATCAAAATCTGTTTTTCAAACAAAGTATGTGGGGTGACCTGGAATTTACTTGAACAAGTTTTATTTGCTTTCCTGTGCAACACCAAAAATCACATTCAATTTTAAAACTTAATGAGTTAGTAAAAAAGGCATGCACTTTTATCTTCCTTGGTTTGTTTTTAGCCTGCATTAAAATAGTTGTCTTCATTATCCATTGTGTCTTATTAAATCTTATCCTGAATTTTGGAGCCAGCGTTTCTTAATAAAAACTGTACTTTTAAAAGTATTGGTCTACCATCCCAAAAAACCAAAGGCTGAATGTTCTCTCTGATAAGTAGATGCTGATCCATAATGTGGGGGATGGGCATGGGAAAAATGGAGAAATTGTGATTGGACAAGGGGAGGGAGGGTAGGGGATGGGTATGGGGGCAGGAAAGATGGTGGAATGAGATGGACATCATTCTTAGGTACATGTGTGACTGCACATATGGTATGAATCTACTTTGTGTACAACCAAAGAAATGAAAAGTTGGGCTGTAATTGTGTACTGTGAATCAAAATGCTGTCATATATATCTAATTAGAATGAGTGAATGAATGAATAAATAAATAAATAAATACTATCTCTGGCCTCATATATTCCTTTCAGATCCTGTAAGAAAGACGCAGCACTTTAAAAATATTAAAATATTTCTGATGCCCTTAGTTTAAATAACATCTGAATTATTTTCTTGGGGCTCTTTTTAACAAAGTACCACAAACTTGGGTGGCTTAAAATCATAATATTGTATTATCTTGCTGAGCAAGGTGGTAAACACCTGTAATCTCAGAAACACAGTAGACTGAGGCAGGAGGATCTCAGGTATGAAACTAGCCTTCACAATTTATGGAGATCCTGTCTCAAAAATAAAACAAATTAAATTAAATTAAAAAGGCTGTGAGTGTAGCTCAGAGGTAGACTGCCCTGGGTTCAATCTCCAGTAGAAAAAGAAACAAACAACAAAAAATATAAATGTATCATCTCACGGTTCTTGAGCTAGGAATACAAAATTATGTCCAGCAGGGTTGGTTTCTTCTGGAGCTTTGAGGGGAGAATCTGTTTCTTGTCTCTTTAATTTCTGCTGGTTTTCTATCAATCTTTGTTTTAGATTCACTACCCTGTAGTAGTGAAGGAAGGACCTAATCATTTCTTCGAAATCCTACTGTGTGTGTGTGTGTATGTGTGTGTGTGTTTCTGTGTCCAAGTTTGCCCCTTTGTTAAGGACATAGTCACATTGCTAAGGACCCACTTTAATAACCTCATGATAATTTGGTCATCTGCAAAGACCAAAAGTTTAGGATAGATGTCTGAGAGAAAATTATTTCCCTAGCCATCTTTCAGTTTAATTATTTTGTCCAGGATGAAACTTAAAAATACTGTTTAATTTTAAGATGGAAACAAAATGCCTACAAAGAGACAGGCTAAATATAACAATACTACATAATTATGTAACTATATTAATTAGATAGCTCAATTCAAAAAAGAAAGGTACATCCTCCCACCATATCTAAAAATAAAACTTTAGTGCCTCCATAGAAACCATAAATGTGGCCATGTGGCAGCCTATGACAGTGAATTAGACATAAAAGTCTCTGGAAAGGGGGACACAGAAAGGACTGTCCTCTCTTAAAGGAGATTTAAAAATCCCTATGCACCACTCTTGTGCTAGTGTTGGAATCTTGGCTCCTTCAAAATGCTTCTGCATATGAGAAACAATTAATTGAGCTTCAGAGGAAAACACAATTAACATTGTAATAAGGGTCAGTTGAGGAGATCATAAATGTGAGAAAATGATTAGACCCAACAGAGAAGAAAAGTAACCCCCAAAGAAATAGAAATATTTCAATAAAGAAATGGAGTGATAGTAGATGCTTTTCTTACCTGCTATGTTTTTATTTTTCCCATTTGCAAAGTAGAGACAATTATACTACCTATTTCATCAGGCTATTTTCAACAAGTGCCAATAATCTAATACTATTTGGCTCCTAATATTTGCCCATAAAACAGTGGACTGAGCAATGCATAACCCAGATAGAGCCCAAAATACTACATGTGATTAAAAAATCATAACTGCAAACTGTTATATAATCTGTATGTAAAATCTAGATGTAAAAGAGAAAGTATTGTAGAAATTTGAGTTAAAGATATATTGATAGCTATAAGAAAATATATAATTTTAGATATTTCTATTGTAAAAGAAATGGTAGAAATTACTTAATTTACAAATATAGAAGTTCAAAAAATAATAATAATGAAAGAAGGCAAAAGAAGTTTTTAAAAAAGGTTTGAAGAACTAACATTGAAACATGATGATTTTCAAAATGGAACACACAATACAGAAGAAAATATTGAGAAGAATAAAAATTTTAAAAAGGAAAATTATAAATCTAGATGCAAGAATACCAAACAAAACACTTCCAAGTCAAATTCAACAGCACAGCATGAAGATCATACACCAAGATCAAGTTGATTTCTTATCTGGGAGGCAAGGATGTTTTTATATACACAAATCAAAAAACATAATATAGAAATAGAATCATGGGTGAAAATCAAACTATACTGAAATCTATTTCATGTAAATGCAGTTAAATTGGATGATTGTTAAGCTAATAAAGAAAAAATTTAAAAAAACTAAATAGACAAGATGTGAAGTATACACTGTGTGTGCAAAGTTAATGTGTAGTCATAATAAAATCTTTGTTCAGGAGACACACCTCTAATGAGTCAGGAATAAAGGGACAGAGAGGGTCAAGCAGATACCTGTAGACACAGCGTTACACAATTAAAGACAAAGCGAAGCAATGGTGCAACTGCCCTGATGGTATTGGTCCTGGAAGTCCAGGATCAGCATGGAAGTCAGTGTGGCATGAGCTTGATTGGTCGAAGTAGAGGACAACAGGAAATGAAGTCAGAGAAGTAGAAACACTACAGTAGTGCCCTAGGATGATGCAGGACAGGTCATAGAGGGTGCAATCGCTCAAATCAAGTAAAGAAAGCAGTTCAAAATGGAGGAGGTAATTGACTGTCTGATTTTACCCAAAGCTCTCCTCTTTTACAACTGACACCCTGTGTCCAGGAAAACACCTAGTCCTAGAGAAATCAGAACATTTTGTCACTTAGTGATGAAGCCTGTTAATTACCATTAGAGTTGGCAACATGGAAGTCTTCCCTGACCTTCATGAGTGCATAAGAAAAGTGGTGGAGAAAGCCTGGGATTTTATGCATTCAGGAAAACATAGAAGTACAAGACAAGGTTCATGAAGAATATTTATACAAATCTTTCAGAGTTAATCTATAATGAAATAGAATTTGGAAAAATAGAACAAGAGTTGTTTTTTTTTTGTATATATATATATATATATATATATATATATATATATATATATATATATATATATATATGTTTTTCCCATCCCACGACCTCCATGCAATGATTTCCTTCATTTATCAGGTGTGGTAAACATACCACTTTTTAACATTCTCGACAAGTGATTGTCAAAATTGAAGAATTTTGGAAAATCTATTAACAATGTATAATTGAACTCTGAAGTCCCCCTTTTCTTTCTAATAATTTGGCTTCTATATTCTCTTCAAGACTCATTTATAATATTACATTTTCCATAAAAATTCTACCATACTCTCTACTTCTGTTTTTAGGTTTCCTATGTCTCACATTACATCACATTCTTGGATTCCTAGTCAACATTCTATTTCTTCCTGCTTTGTCCAGAATATATTTATGTAGGTATTAAGTATTTGCTAAATGCTTAATAGTTTGACTACATTTGGGGATGCAACTCTACCACATCTGCAATGGTTTTGCATAAGATTTTATAAGTGAAGGAAACCTCAGTTTTAAGAGTAATTTATGAAAATATATACTGTGTTCTAGGTGACTTAATTAATTTACAACATAAAATCCTGTAACAAACATACCCATGTTTTCCCTGCAGAGTCCTCTGACTAGATACAGCATATGGATTCCTTGCTCTGCTGTGGTTGAGACATGCTTTCCTGCCAACACCCACTTCATTATTATTTATCACAAAGTAATAGAAATGCAGCACTTCTTCTTTCCTTTCTGCTGTGGTGTCCAAATAGTCAAAGCACAATTGCAATGCTCTCTTCTTTTCCTAGAGGTGTAATTTAAATTCTGAGATACTCAGGATGAGAAATTAGAGTGCCTTTTGCTTCATTTATAAAACCTGACAGCTTAATTCCAAATACTCTGGACATTTAATTAATGAGAAGTGAATCAACCCTTCAATATTAAAAAGAAAATCTATAATTTGGCCTCTTTGAGTGAACAGAGTGAAATGTCAAATTATTTTAGGTCCACAGACGGGATTTTTCATAACTTTTATGATGTAAATGTTTCATAATAATGTCAAAATCTCTGCTATATTAGGCTAGCATGCAACTGATCCAGCACAAATTGCCTACGACAGTAAATTGTATTGATGTCTTACCACAGAGATAAACTAGTCTGTGAAAAGTGGGCCATGCCCTAGCAGCACCAACAGAAAGATATTTGGGAAATAGTGTGCCATGCTACTTACCACTCTTGGAATTGCTTGCCTGTAGCAGCCGCTGTGAGGTATACCTGCTTAACCTTGAGTAACAGGAGTAGAAAGATCTAAATTGTAACTGACAGTTGGGTTTTGTATGGTAATTCTCTATTTGCTCCAGCTTCTCTTTTTACTCAGCCTTCAGATATATACAGTGTATTCATTAAAGGGACTCTAAGCTGTAAATTCTGTAGGATCAAATGCCTGGCCAAGACAGGAAGTGAAAATGTTGACAAAAGTAATTTCCACAAGTTGCTGCCTTTACACTATTTTCCAGCAAATATATAGTTCTTCAAATGCCAGGACTGATTAATAGCTACAAATCATTTGATGATGGATCACATTATAAGACTGTGTGCCTATATCTGCAATTATAGAATTCTGTAGACATCACCAAGTCTTTGGTTTGCAAATTATGACAGCTATTTCTGCAATTACATATTTAAAGTATTTAGAAAAGGAAGGAAGTTGGAAATATTAAAGATGGAAATTGTTTCTTCCTATAAGTGAGCAAATGAAAATACTTATTTGAGATAAGATTATATTGAAGGTGACTTTTCAGATAAATAAGATATAAAATGTAGAAGAATTTGTTACATTGTATTATACTAAACAGGGTAGTGTAAGATGTGATAGAAATGATATAAGGTATATTTTGAACCAACTAAAGGATAATACTCATGTTTATTTGCAGTTCTTTCAGTTGGTCTCTGGAGAAAGAAGTGAATTTTTCATTTCTAGAGGAATTTTGAAAATTTGTGCATATTTATGAGTTACCTTGGGGTGTGCTGATACATGTTCTGGTGCTCTATTGCTCAGCAGGGTGACTATAGATAACGATAATGCACTGTGTACTTCAAATAAGCCGTAAGAAAGTGTTTTGAATGTTTCACCACACAAAAAAATGACAAATGAGGACCTTGCTGGAGGTATCTAAGCAAAGATATAGCCATTGGAATAAAGCAATTATTTTGAACCTTGCTGTCAATATTTCTATATTATAAAATATTTTAAAAAGTGTTTCTTAATAAAAACATAAGATAACATTGCTGATTTTCCAATTAAAAGAAAAGAATACATAAAACACTACTTATCATTGATATCTATAGTGTGTTACACTATTTTATTTTAAAAACAAGTTGTCATGACCTTCACAAATTGGTGTTTTATGCTACTTATGTTTCAAAGTACACTTTAAAAAAAACACCAAACTAAATATCCTATCTTAAGTAAGTATCTTTTTGTCTCCTGATTCTATCAAAATAAAACATTACTACATAACATAAAGATCATTAAAAAAAAAAAACTTTTATGTCTCCCTTTCTGGAATACATCTTTTTGAGGTGTAAAGCATAACACTTTCAGAATAAAATTAATGTCTTAGGAAGACAACAAAATCAAGGAGAAGGTAAGAAAAGACCTAATTGTCAGCGTCAGCATTATCACTAAACTGCTTATTTCCCAAGAACCTGGAGGGACTCTTAAGATGGGCATCCCCACTAGTTCTGGTTCGAGAATAAATGGAGACTCTTCACTTTCATAGCCCAAAGTCATAGTTCTGGATGCCTACTGCTTCTCAGGGCTACCTCCCACCAGACAGGTTCCTGTCAGCTCTACCAATCAGAACTGGAGATCCCAGTACTCAGTGGAATCATCACCAATGACTACCTGCAGTTTGGATACTGTTTCAGTCATCTTCTCATTGCTGTGACCAAAATACCTGTCAAGAACAATTTAGAGGAGGAAAAGTTTATTTGGATTTACAGTTTCATCACTTGGATAGCCAACACCATTACTTTGGGCCCAAGGTGAGGCAAAACATCATGGCAAAAGGGTGTGATGGAGGAAAGCTGTTTACCTCATAGCAGCTAGAAAGTAGAACAGAGACTGTGGGCAGGGCTGTGGGGGACAGGGACAAATAGTAAACCCCAAGGGCATACCTCCAGAAACCTACCTCCTCCAGTCACTTTCAGTCTGCCTATACTTACCACCCAGTACAGTAGTCCTTTCATTAACCCATCAGTTAGGTTATAAGTCTTATAATCTAATCACTTCACTTCTGAACATTCCTGCATTGCTTCACACAGGAGCTTTTGGGGAACACCTCATATCCAAACTACAACAGATACTAATTCTAATTTGTAGAGTATGTTAGATATAAAATCAAAATATAAGTTGGAAGAATGTGACCATCCATGACTCTGCTTTTGCATTTATCTTTATATTGTACCTTTTGAAAGGTTATATATGGCCAAGGGCTCCTTCATTTTATTATCTCTGTGATATAAATATAATTATATAATGTAATTATATAAATACAAGTGACTAATGTATAATAGGAAAAATAATTGTGTTATTGAAATATTAAAATCAGATAGAGCTGAGTTAAATTTGCATGTCCCTTTACTTAGTGTGACAGAGAGTTATAGCTTTCTCATCTGTAAGTGAACTTCTAGGGTTATCTCATATATATAGATATATGATACATATATATATATATATATATATATATATATTCCATTTATATATATTTATAATATATGTATTTAATTTTAAAGAGTGCCTAGAAATGATTAGAGTCAAGAAGAGCTTATGGAGATATGACAATATGACAACAAATCCTGGAACAGTAAAAGAACATTAAATAAGAACTTAAGGAAAACTGAATGTAGGATAAATTTTAGTTAATGATAATGTATCAATATTGAGTTGGTGTCCATTTCTTGCTTTTCCCACCTCTGAAGATGTGGAGAAGCTGATGGATGCAGAATGTAATAAGAGTATTTCTTGGTCAAACCAGGAGATGAAGTGTGGAAAAGGCTATTCCCAGCTGATCTGGGATTGAAAGCTTCACAAGGTGCACAGCATCTAAATTCCCGCAGTGCTCCGAAAGAAGGCCATGGCACAGAAGAGCTGTATGGACAGCAGCATTGATCTCCCCTACAGAGACCTGGCCTCTGAGGGTACCAGGTACAGAGTCATCATGGAAGAGAGAGAAACGATGATTATCAAGAAAAACAATGATGCTGCAAAGATGCTCTTTGTGAGGCTGAGAGTGATTCTTAGGCCCAGGAAACAAATTCAGGATCCTGATAGGTGGAAGAAGATGCTAGACGCAAATAGGGTAGTAACATACTTTATTCAGAGGTGGCAACAGCCTCCAGCTTCCAGCTTTAGCTTCAGCCTCCAGACAGTTCCATTTATCCCCCCAAGCCATTTTTATAAGCTTTTTTTTAATATGCAAGCCAAGCAAACAAGGCACACTACCTACAGGTTACATACGTGGGTGCATGGGGTTCATGTTTACAGGTAAATGTTTATGACATTAAGTACATATGCTGAATCAGAGTTTTCTAATCTTGATTACACACTGACCATAACATAGCGAACTCATGGTCTTTGTTACATACTAAAAACATAACATAGTTCACTGCAAGCCTTGGTGAGGGAGCCTAACTATAACCCTTTTGGGCCTGCCCCAACACTCTCCCATTTGAGTGTAGAACAAACGCCCCCTCCCAGGAAGATGGTCCTTACAGTACCTCATGGCCCACCTCCTTTTCCAGCCAAGGATCCTACCTTCTCCTAATCAAAGTCTTGCTATGTTACTCAGGCTGCTCTTAAACTTGTGGACTTCAGTCATCTCCCTACTTCAGCATCTGAAGTGGCGGGAACTACAGGCATACACCTCCATACTGACTTTAAATTACATACTTTAAATGGGTGAATTGTATGGGATGTAAATTATCTCTCAATAAAGCTTAAAAATAAATAAATAAAGTATCAATATGTACCAAACTAATGTCTCATGTTGACAATATGAGTTAGGGTATATGGGAACTTTATGCCATCTTTGCAATGTTTTTATAATTCTAAACATATTATAAAAATTTGTTAAAAAGAGTGCATAGGATAAATCAGGTAATTATTTTGTACACTTTTGTAAGCATATATATATATATATATATATATATATAAAACAAATATTTTTCATATATAATAATTTAAATATATATCATAAATAACATATATTTAATTGACTACTCATAAAATGTGGATTTCTGTAACATTTCTATTCTCAACATTTCAATGTGTATGTGTTCATGAGATAGAATAGAATAGATACTGAAAAATTTTGCTTCTGTTTTAAATTTTAATTTTTTATAACAGATTTATCTAGGCTTTCTTGAGTTTCTGAATCTTCATGAATTAAGCAGCTATGGATTACATAAATCTGTACTAAATACTGCCTAAATGATTGTCTGATGATGATGACCCATTTATATTCTAATAAGGTGATAGTTTTAGTAATAACAGACAAAAGGCCTCACCTAAAGGCCAGTATGCATAACTCAGCTTAATTGGCTATTAGTAAGTTCATCTTATTGATAGTGTTAGTTTAAAATCCTTCTTTCCTATGTAACAGTTAATTACCATCAGACATTAAGGCTAATTTTATCTCACAATTTCTTCTTAGGCATCAAATTGTTACTTTACATCATTGGTTTTTAATTTACTCATCTAATTAATGTGGGTAAATCTACAATATTGGAATCAAAACATATCCATTTAACTCTAGAGCTGGACATCCCTATCCTAAGTTTAGTACACCATGTTGGTTGACTTCCCATTACTATTGCAAAGCAGTTGAAATATTTAAATTATAAAGAAACATGAATTTTTGCCTTATGGTTCTGAAGTTTTGAGTCCAAGATCAAGTGTTCTCAAGCTTTGGGCCTCTGATAAGGGCAGCAAATCAGGACAGAAGCATATGGAGTTAGGAAGCGAAGAGAAAGAGAAGAATAGCAAGAGGCTCACGATCTCCTTTGGGGAATGCCTACCATGACCTGAGCACCTCCCCATTAGGCCTAACCTGCAAAATGGTCCACCTCCCACCTGCCACTAGACCCCACATCATCTACCACTACTAGTTCCACCCTGGGAACCAACCATTTAACACATAACCCTTTGGGGAACATTCAACATCCAAACTAGCAAACACCCAGAGTATAAATAGCCTCCTCACATTCACCTGCCTCTCCCAAGCAACATCATGTATTTTGGAATTATAATTGTGAGATATTGACATATCTGTGGGAGTTTTCATTTTATCTCCTGAAATTTAGCAACTAATGAAATTCCACATTTTTTGATAGGATAAATAATTACCTGAGATAAGGTGACAGTCCAGATACTTTCCTGCCCTTCAACAACACATTCCCAGATCCACTGTATGACTGAGTTCTAGTATATTCATAGCCATTATGTAATTTCTCCATTTTATTTCCACTTCATTCTATAACTCAAGGATGAACTGATCTGTTTCCTAGATTTTTGTAATCACTTTAGTGTTCCTCCAACTTGCCTGAAATCCAAAATTATTACTGATAACATAAAAACTAAATTCGTGACCCACACCACATTAAAGTTAGATTACTGACTAAATATTTTGATTACTAGGCAAATACTTGATGTATCTGGCAAACATTTATGCTTTAATTGTGACATATCAGAACCTGTTGAAATTTTAAAGTTGATAAACTTATCTGAACTCATTTGTGCTTCATCTTTGTGTGATTTCCTTCATTTGTCTCATGGTGCATTAAAGTACTGAACTCCACTGTTTGAGAGACATTAGAATGGACGTATATTTGCACATTGATTTTCCACTAAATTAATCTCAAAATGACGTTGCTTTACTAATTCTTTTTGAATCATGAAGAACATTAGGTTTAACACTTTAGTACTGTGGGATTTGGAGGTGTCCCAAAACAGTGCTGAAGTAGTTTCTATGATATCTATAGTTACATAAAATTGTGTTGTCACTAAAAATTTTACTGGCACAGAAAGAAACACATCCTTTGCTGTTAGAAATCAGTATGTAAAGAAGATCAATATATTGAAAAGTTAATGTAGCAAAGTTGTATGTAATGAAATTAACTGTTTTCTTAGCCATAGTAGCAATGAAATTATGAAAGGTAATTCCTGGGGAGATGGTATCATGCAGTCTGAAGATGGAGGCTTTGCTTACCTCTAGAATAGGGTTAACAGGGCTTTATTTTCTGTTAGGTTCTTACAGTAATTAGGTGATGTTTTTGAAAGGGGAAGTAATAAACTATACAAGCTTTGCAAAATAATGGGAAAAATTCTTACAGTAGGGTAGTTTCTCCAACGGCAGGAATGGCAATGTAGCTGTCAGTTTTGGGGGGTGGTAATGAGTGAAACTGCTCTTAGGTGTAATGCCCTGGAGACAGTGAATTGGGGACTAAGCTTGTGGGAACCTAATAGAATGGACATCTTGCACCACAGTGAAAGACTCCATGGCCTAAAATGCTAATAGTAGAGAAGATAAGCCACGCCCAAAATAAGTGGAGAATTTGCATCCAATAGAGTGTGAAGCATGCTACATTCAGCCATGTAATTGTATCACAGAAGAAGCAAAAGTACTGAAGGCAACAATTCTGATGCCTTTCCTTTGTTCTAGAATCATAGAAACCTAGGAATCATTGGCCATCGTTTGACAGTCAGAAAAACTGAAATAATACCTGGAATTAAAAAACATATTTTATTTGGTTGATTTTTATATGAAACCAGATTTCACACAATCTTGAGCATTAAAGAAAAGAGTATTAATTCTGACTTTTCAACAGTTATAGTGCAATTCATACTCATTTTCTAAGTTTATGTCAATTTTTCCATATTTTGTTGCAATTTCTCATTATAATTTAATGGGTCCATACACCTTACATTTTTATGAAAAAGTTCTTGAATATATATTTCAGAATAAATAAAGAATCTTAGTTTTCTTTCCCTAGGTAGCAGATTGCTTGGATTTCTATTTTCTATATCTCTTTATTTTTTTTACAATTCATAATTTTACCTTCCCCCCTTCTCTCTCTCTCTCTCTCTCTCTCTCTCTCTCTCTCTCTCTCTCTCTCTCTCTCTCATTTCTCTCTGAAAAATAAAATAGATATCTGAATTTTGTTTGTTCTCAAAAAATATTTTAGGCCTGGAGAAAGTAATCTGTATTCACTTCCAACAGTACTTGTGTACATTTATCACAATGGTAACAGAAAATTAAATTTCCTAAGAAGAGTTTTAGTTTTCTTTAAAATGCAATCCATATGGATTTAGTGTTTTTATTTTTGAGCATTTAGAGCTGCTCCTCACTAATACTTTGGTTTTGTTCTTGGCATGTACCACAAGTAGTCCATTAAAGCAAGTTGTTTTTCCCCACTATGGTCCATTATATAATCCTTTTTTTTTTCATTTTAAAAAGTACAGTAACAAAAAAAATCTCACATTCCAAAACTGTGAATTCTTAGATAATTCTTTATTGAGCACATGCATCAGTTTACCTGCAGAGGTGTAGATTGCAAATGTATTTAATCATAGTCATCAGTATTATCACTTGTGGGACCTCCATGAGTATCTTGTATTGATAGAAATGATGCAGACACACACTTAGGTTGAGACCTACTGAAATCTAGAATTATAATTCAAAAATCTAACATTATTTTTGGACTTTTGTACAGAAATAAAATTTTATGCTACAGACCAAAAGATGAGGGAAATATAATCCAACTTCCTCTCTTCTGTTCTTATTGATCCTATCTTTATTATAAGTGAGATTGATTTACATATACTGATACTACTCTAATTTTAATCAGTGCAAATAAATATATTTAAAGATTTGAGTTTCTGATTTCTCCAGGACAAATATTATTTCCAAATCAATAAACCTTAAATCTCACGCTCTGTTTTGCAAACATTCAAATATATTTTAAATGTCTCAGCTGAGGAATCAGCATTGATCTACATTAAATCTAAGAAAATATATGACCTTCTTCTAAACTTCTTAAATTAGATTCTGAGCATTTAGTGATTATTAAATAAATTATATTTTATGGCTTTTGTTTTCATGAATATAAATTATAACTTCAAAGAATCCATGTTTTATCAAAATAGATTTACATGCTATCCTTGAATAATTACATTTACATTGCTTTACTGGGCTAAACAAAGATATATATTAAATTATAAAATTTGTGAAGTTCAGTCAAACAAACGGAATTAGAAGATAATGCTTGTACTACTCTTTACAAGTTTCCTTAAGTTATTAAAAATCTGTATTATATATTTCTTTTTTCATCCAGAGAATGTTATATACATATTGTGAGATAAAGAATGAGTAACTTATATGGATATCATTTAAAAAGTAGAATGTGGGGCTCGGGTTGTGGCTCAGTGGTAGAAGGCTTGCTTAGGATGTGTGAGGCACTGCGTTTGGTCTTCAGCACCACATAAAAATAAATGAATGCAATAAAGGCCCATCAACATCTTAAAAAAAATTAAAAGAACTTTTTACACTGGACAAAACACTAAGAGATGTAAGTTTAATAATGTTAAGTACTAACACTGAAAAATTGAATTTGATTTGGAAATAGTAGCCTGAACATATAATTGTTTTCTTTAAATCTGTTTTATTAACTTTGTTCTTTGAAAATGCCAAAAACAAAAAGGGACAAGTTGAAGACCAAATTGTGGTCTCTGAACACCTGACACCTGAAGTAGACCAAAGTTTCTCAAGGAAGTGGCTTACTCCAGGTTGAGATGAGAAGTATACTAGATGAGCCTGGATCATGTGGTCATGTAGGAAAGAAGAGCCATTTAGAGACATTGAGGATCACAGACGTGATCTTAGGTGCCACTCTCAATGACTCAAGGATAGGAAGTTTTGATCATAAAGAACTTCAGTGAGCTGAAATATGTGACAATTACTTATATCCTTGAGACCATTGTAAAATTAAAGGAAATAATAATTGACCTGCAAGATAGGATGCTGGGGAACCCAATGACTATTTTGAGAAAGACAGGGTTAAGAATTTGCCCTGCCTTTCCAATAAAAAGCATATTTCTGGAATATTTATTCTGGAACAGAGTTTCTCTTTAGAAGAGTATATTCAGTCTTAACAAAGAAGAAATGGTGGCATTAATAAAATCATGTATATAGGCAATGATCAGTAAAGAGGAACAACTACACCTACAGGTATTCTGCTGAAAAGATACTAAAGCACCTACAGCACATTCTTGCCAAAAATCTATCTTGAATTCATCAAACATCTACATCTAACTACAAATTAACACAGCAAGATGTCAAATGTCATCATACTGATGTAGTCAGTAGAATCCAGATGATGGGATGTTGTAGAGAACAATGATCTGATGTTCCAACACATAAATTGCAAGTAAGAAACACACACAAAAAAGGTGGAGGGTCATGAATTTGACCTCCATTCACAATATGTAGCTGCTAGTCATATGTAGCTATTTAAATGTAGATTAATAAAATTATATAAACTTAAAATGGAGTTTGTCATTCACTCTACCATATGTCAGGGCACAATAGTTACTCGTGGAGAACACTGATACAGTACTTTTTCCTCATCACAGAGAGTTTTATTTGGGGTAGAAGAGCTAATGATTAAAATAAATTTCAGAATTGTATCAATCAAACACATTATGTGGATTTTACTTGAATCCTATTTCAATAACCAAAGACAAACATACTCATATGAATCAAGCAAGAACATTTTAGCATGGGATTGGTATTTCATTATACTAAGGAATTATTGTTAGATTTATTATTATACAAAGGACTATGTTATATTTATAAATGATTCTTAACATTTAGAAATGAATACACAAATATTTGCAGATGAAATAATACAATGTTTTAAGTTTGCTTCTAAATTGATACAATTGAGAGGGACTATATATGAGACATTTTTACCCATGTACTGATCATTACTGAAGTTGAATATTCAGCATTGAGGGTTAATATGTCCATTATGTTTGCTTGAAATCAGCTATAATAAAAAAAAGTTTTAAAAATTCTGTTTTATTCAGATAAGTTTATAAAAGGCATGTAGGTTATAAATACAAGTTCAAAGACAAAAACAGTAATGTTAACTATAAGAAAGCTTTTAAATGATGATAGTTGTTATCAAACATGAGCTATTTAGACAGTGTGGCTATATATATAAGTATGATGTACTATTTTATCTAATATGCCAATATGAGTAATATACCAGAGATAAATTCATTTGAAGTTATTTAGACTTGTTTTTGAAGAAAATATTAAAATATGCAAGAAAATAGATTTTTCAAATTCCTTCTAAGTGCAATGTAAGCAAAAATTTTCAAACATTCAGTTGCATTAAAAACATTGTTTAAAATGTAGATTTACAGTTCTGCTCCAGTTTAATTCAAAGGATCTGAGCTCAGAGTTTAAGAGCCTTCCCACTTAAGAGGCTTCTGAAGTTCATGTCTTTTTTTCTTAATAAAAAAAAAACTGAAAAAATGCTGCTTTTCTAAGCATCAGCATTGCTTTTTCAAAGTGCCTCCTGCAGCAAATAGAATATGTGACCCAAACCTAGAAAATTGACTAATTTAGCAGTTGTCCCAGACCATATTTACTTCTTTTAGCACTCTGTACTCTGGGACCCATCCCCAGAAGCCTAAAGTTCTGTTAAGAAGCCAACAATATCATTTTCTCATGACTTCAATTGACACCATTTGCTTTGCCTCACTAGTTCCTAAAATGAGGGTGCTTATCTAGGTAACTATTCTCTTTGTGGTCTCTTTTGACAGAATTCTTTCCAAATGATTGTTAGAAGCCTGACACATGTCAATCCAAGTGTTACAGAAAAATAGATTGTTTTTATTACTTCAGTCAATGTAAAACACCTAGGTTTAAATACAAAAGTCTTTGTAGTAATATAACATCTGAACAATGCTGTATTTGCTTTATTTTCGTTTTGCTGATAAGTAGATAGTGGGAAAAATTAAAGCATGATCACATTCACAGTTATTCAAGCCCACTCAAAACTTTCTGAGACCCCCAATTTCGCTACTTGGAATGTGTCCTGATCTAATTATTCATCTTCTCATTTGTATGAATGACAATGTCAGACTTACAAAGGATGATGGTCATCATTATTAATCTTTGCTAAGCCACCTATTTATTGATTGAAGAGTCAAAGAAGCATGTCACTGCCTCATGCTCTATTGACAAGGGGATTAGAGGTCGTATCAGAAGGAGAGAGTGATGTACTAGTAAAAAGCAAGAGACCTAGAGAATGACTGTCATTCATAAATCTCCTGGAACAGCTTCTGTATTTGTAGAACTTGGTAAAAATGGAGCAGGCCACATGAGGAAAGAAGCACGATCCTGTCTTCCTAAAGCATAATAGTAAGTTTGATGTCATCATCTCCATTTCCAAACTTTTTCACTGGTCTCCTTACCACCTTTTTTTTTTCATTCCTTATATTCATTCTATATTCTGATGACAAAGTTATCTTTTGAAAGCTATTTTCTTCTTAATGTCACTATAATGAAACTCTCCAGTTCATTCCCATTTATCTATGAATGAAAACTCCCAAATTGCTTGTATTGCTGAGTAAGACCCCTTTAAAATCCCTTTCATAGCATGGGTCCTAAAACCAGTTTATCAGCATTCTTCCCCGCCATTTCACAGAAAGCCTTTTGCTTTATTCAAACTTAGACACACTTTTCAAACATCACATAGTTCACTCAGAATAGTTTTTATCATCACCTGGGGACTCCATTCAATGTAATATCTTCTCTGATGCTCTCTCAGGCTATACCACCCTAGGAGGACTCATCCCTTGATGATCTTTTAAATCTCTGTCATATCCCTGATATAACCTCCATCAAATTGTGCCTTTTACTCCAGCTCTTGACAAGTGAACATTCTGATACATTTTCACTGTATAGTTGTGACAAACTGGTGACAGTTAATCTTGTCCTTGAAAGATAATCATTTGAGAAATGAGGAAAACACGTGGAGTTTCAAGGAAGGATGCAGAGCAGAAATGGCAAATCCCAGTATTTGCAGCAGTGAATATACCCTTCATGGGCAATTATAAGTAGAAAGGAAAGAAAATCGAGTCAGATTTCATATTTGAGCTTAATTTCCTCAGCTATAAGAAAACGAGTATGAGGACAGTAATATGGTGATTATTAAATATGAGACTACATAATTAAGAATGGAGACGTTACTAACACAGTAATTTCCCCTTTGCTCCTACTTTCCTCCAACATCTTTCCCCCCAAACTATGTTTCCCTAACTGGATCAATTTGTGATTTAGTATTATTGACTTTGGGTCATGCCAGAGTGCTATTTTTGTTTCAAAACTAGATTTCCATACTGACCTCAGCAATATTTTTTAACTAGAATTATAATTTTGTTCAAATGAGCCACTTCTCACCACTCATTTTCTTCAACTCTAAAGTAAGTTGGCTACCTTTTAAATTTCAACTGCAACATGTTCCATGATATATTCACAGGTATTTTCCATAAGCAAAATGGTTGTCTTATGGAATACATGTGGCCTCTTTGTCAAAGTAATTATGATGGTCCTGGTTTCAACTCATTTTCATCTTGTATGCCAGTGTATAAGAGGAAATAACAAATAGTCCTGGGTGCAGAAGTGGATAGATTTTCTGTGGGCCAATACATGTAGTAGAACATTCAGAGCCCTCGTTTTAATGGTCCTCCCAAGTTGGTTGTTTTTGATGCCCATGGCAATAAACAGAGTCAAATTTTTTTAAATAATTTGACCATCACTTTTTGTTTATTCTTGAAAAACATTAATACTTCTACCTAATTTTTTATTTGTAATTCCTGTAAGTTCTCCTAAGTAGAGTCACACAAATTTTAATCAATCCAGGCCAAGTCAAATTGGATATGCCATATTTGGTTAGATCCTGTCCCACTTAGCCATCTTTTTTGATATGTACCATTGGGAGTAAAAATAAATTGAGAAGATAAAATTCTGTATTCTACCAAAATATATGTTAATATTTAAATACATACTAAATTTTAAAAGAGTTAAAACTCAACATTGGCTATAAAAGCTAAAGCAATTTTGTAAGGTAGTATGGAATGGAATAAACTTTAGCTTACTTAGACCACTTTGTAAATACATATTTTCATTTCTTTTTTTTTTTTTTGTAATGGAGTTGCTAAGCAATGCTTATTTTCCATTTCTTAGGGAAAGAAAAAACCTCTTGAAACCATTTAAATGAATTACGAGGTTTAGAACTTCTTTTTTCATTATTTGAAGAAATACATTTTTATACCCAATTTAACATTTCTTACTTGTACATGAGAAAACTTGTCTAGTGAAAAGAATAATATTGGATTCAAGGTCAGCAGAAAGCTTTGTATTGTAGTTTTGTTATCAGGTTTTCCTTCTTTAGTGGACCACAGACAATGGCTCATTACTTTAATGAAATACAGTATAGATACTTTAGAAGGAGTATTTCTTAGTATACAAGGTATGTGTAGTGATAGGCAAACTGTAACAAAAATGTTACACTTAAATATTTTTCTATAGAAAACAAAGTGCAGACACTTTGGAAGAAAATTTTGGTGTTGAGGGGCCCAAAGTAAGATATTACTATGAAACATGTGCACTAGAAAAAAATTGATCTTCATGACCCCTGCTCATACTCTGTAGATCCTTATCTCTTTTCATCTTCATCCTGATACACAGTCTATAAACTTGAAAATAAGTTTGTGCTCAAATTGTATTCAAAAGTATAATAATCCCAATAAACACACTTAAAATGTTAGTTTATTTGCGAAGATTCATAAAGGAAAATTTTGGTCTCCTTTTAGTGCTTTTGATATCTAGATTTGTATGTCAACAAAGGTAGAGGGATTTACTTCAGAAGGATGTGTGAATAACAGCAATGTTGCCTCTTTGAATTCAAATACCTCCAAAAATTGGAATCAAAATATCTTTAGAGGGGCTGGATTTGTGGCTCAGTGGTAGAACGCTTGCCTAGTATGTGTAAGATGCTAGGTTCTATCCTTTGCACCACATAAAAATAAACAAATCAAATAAAGGTATTGTGCCCAACTATAACTAAAAAAAATTAAAAAAATCTGTAGAGAGAACTATTTATTTCCCATTTTTGGATTGAAGGTAGGGTCTATAAATTAACTAAATATCAACCTAAATAGAGGAGAAACCATCTTTTAATCAAATCTTACCTCCCTTTATCTACCTCCCCTTACACACTTCTCAATCTCTTAATTACTATTTTTCCTTCAGGTAGACATTTTTTGTTTCCAATATATGAGAGAGAACTTATCATACCTGTATTTCTGTGTCTGCTTATTTCATTTAACATAAATTCCTCTGATTCCATCCATTTTGTTACAGATGACAGGATTTCATTATTTTTATGGCTGAATAGAGCTCCATTGTGTGTGTGTGTGTGTGTGTATGTATATCACATTTTCTTGATCTATTCATCTGTTGATGGGCACAGATTCCATATCTTTTTTTATATTTTTATTTTTATTTATTTTTTCATATATATGTATTATTTTTTATTAGTTGCTCAAAACATTACAATGACCTTGACATATCATATATCATACATTTGATTCAAATGGGGTATGAATTCTTATTTTTCCCACATGTACAGATTGCAGGATCACATTGGTTACACATCCAAGTTTATACATAGTGCCATACTAGTGTCTGTTGTATTTTGCTGCCCTCCCTATCCCCTTCCTATCCCCCCTCCCCTCCCCTCCCCTCCCATCATCTCTCTCTACTCCATCTATTCTAATTCATTTATCTCTCTCTTTTTTCCCTTCCCCCTCACATCCTCTTATATGTAATTTTGTATAACAATGAGGGTCTCCTTCCCCCTTCTGTGCAATTCCCCTTCTCTCTCCCATTCCCTCCCACCTCTCGTCCCTGCTTAATGGTAATCTTCTTCTCATGCTCTCCTCCCTGCTGTCTTTTGAGTCACCCCACTTATATCAAAGAAGACATTCGGCATTTGTTTTTTAGGGATTGGCTAACTTCACTTAACATAATCTGTTCTAATGCCATCCATTTCCCTGCAAATGCCATGATTTTGTTATTTTTTAGTGCTGAGTAATATTCCATTGTGTATAAATGCCACATTTTTTTTTATCCATTCATCTATTGAAGGGCATCTAGGTTGGCTCCACAGTCTAGCTATTGTGAATTGTGCTGCTATGAACATCAATGTAGCTATATCCCTCTTAGTATGTCTTTTTTAGGTCTTTTGGGAATAGTCCAAGAAGGGGAATATCTGGGTCGAATGGTGGTGCCACCGAACCAATTTGCAGTCCCACTAGCAATGTACAAGTGTACCCTTTTCCTCACATCCTCGCCAGCACTTGTTGTTTGACTTCATAATGGCTGCCATTCTTACTGGAGTGAGATGGAACCTTAGAGTGGTTTTGATTTGCATTTCTCTGACAGCTAGAGATGGTGAGCATTTTTTCATATACTTGTTGATTGATTGTATATCCTTCTCTGAGAAGTGTCTGTTCAGATCCTTGCCCCATTTGTTGATTGGGTTATTTGTTTTCTTATTGTTTAATTTTTTGAGTTCTTTGTATACTCTGGATATTAGGGCCCTATCTGAAGTGTGAGGGGTAAAAACTTTGTTTCCAGGATGTAGGCTCCCTATTTACCTCTCTTATTGTTTCTCTTGCTGAGTACGTCTCATTTGTTGATTCTTGATTTTAACTCCATATCTTAGTTGTTGTGAATAGTGATACAATAAACATGTAAGTTCACATTATCTCTTTGGTGTTTTAATTTCATTGTCTTTAGATATATACCCAGGTGTGGGATAGCTGGGTCATATGGTAGATCTATTTTTAGCTTTTTGAGGAGCTACCATATCTCTGTTCATAATTAGCCATACAAACTTGCATTTATACCAACAGTGTATAAGATTTCCTTGTGTTCTACATCCCTTTTAGCAAGATACTTTTTTATAATAACCATTATATTAGGGTGGAATGGAACCTCATTGTAATTTTGGTTTGCATTTTTCTGATGGCTACTGATATTGTACAGTTTTTTTTATTCTTTTTAAAAATATATATATTTTTAACTGACATAAGTACATAAAATTGTATGTATCAGTAGAATATCATGTAATGTTTCAATACATGCATATATTGCATGATGTTTATGTCATGCTAAACATATTTGTATTATCTAACATTTATCATTTTCTTATGGTAAAACTCCCCATATTCTTTCTTCTCCTTAAAAGATAAAGTGCAAATTGTTATCTATAGTCACCCTACTGTGCAATAGCATAACGGATATTCTTGCTGCTATTTAACTGTAACTCAGAAGCCATTCATCAGTATTTCCCCATCCCAATTCTTACCCACTCTCCCTGGCCTCTGAAAACTACCATTCTACTCTCTCATTCTCTGGTAACATTTTTAGATTGTTCTATGAGTGACATATAGTATTTGTCTCTCTGTGGTTTGGTTATTTCCTTTAATATAATTATTACCAGCTCTACCCATGTTGTTACAATTGAGAGGATTAAAATTTATTTATGGCTAAATTGTATTCCATTTTGTACAAATACAACATTTTCTTTGTTCATTCATCAGTTGATGGGCAATTAGGTTGTTTCCATTTTTTGCTATTGTGAATAGTGCTCTCTGTGAACTTAGTAATGCAGATGTCTCTTCAACATACTTATTTTCTTTAAGTGTAGACCCACTTGTGGGATTGCTGGATCAAATGGCATTTTAATTTTTAATTTTTTGAAGAACCTCCATATAATTTTCCATAATGGCTATACTACTTTACATTCTCATTAACAATATACCTTTCTAAAGTGTCTGTTCTTAGAAAATTTACCAAAAATAAGTTTTCTTTAGATGTCTGTAATTAATTCTAGATCCTGTGCTCTGTTCTTTTGACCTGTGTGTCTGTATTTATGTCAGTATCATGCTCTTTTGATTACTGAAGCTTTGTAGCATATGTTGAAGTCAAGTAATATAATGCCTCATGCCCTGTCCTTTTTGCATTGAGATACCTTTGGATATTCAGGACATTTTGTGGTTCCATACAGATTTTATGATTGTTTTTCTAGTTTTGTAAAAAAAAATATTGTTATTATGGCAGAGATTGCACTGAATTTCTAGATCATTATTGGTAATGTAGCTATTTTAACAACATTAATTCTTCCAATCCATGAACACAGAATATCTTTTCCATTTTTTGTGTCCTTTTTAATTTTTTAATCAATGTTTTATGGTTTTCATTGTATAACTCTTTCACTTCTTTGGTCATATTTACTCCTGCACATTTTTTCTCCTTCTTTGTAAAATGTAAATGTTGTGGCTTCCTTGATGCCTATTACAGATAATTTTCTTTCAGAATATAGCAGTGCTGATTTTTTTATGTTGACTTTCTATTCAGCAACAACTAAATTGATTTCTTACTTCTAAAAGAGTTTTGGTGGAACCTTTGGAGTTTTCTGTATAGAACGTAAGCTCATCTATAAATAGTGATAATTTTACTTAATTTTCCCTAATTTGGATGTTCTTTATTTCTTTACCTTGCCTGACTTCTCTGGGAAGAATGTCCAGAATTATGTTGCATAAAATGTGTAAATGTAGACAATCCTAGACTTTGCCAAATCTTAGAGTAAAATATCTCATTTTTTTCTTCATTCACTATGCTTTTAGTATTTTTTTCTCGTATTTTGTTGGGCAATTGGCTTATTTTATATATGTAATATATAATTAATATATTAATTAAATATATGTATATATATTTAATGTTGAGATGTGTTCCTTCCATACCTAATTAATTCAGAGATTTTGATCATGCAGGGCTGTTGAATTTTATAAAATGCCTTTTTCTCCATCTATTGAAATGATGATATGGTGTTTGTCTTTATTTGATTGATGTGATGAATCACATTTATTGATGTACATATGTTGAACCATCCTTTCATACCTGGAAATAATTTATTTGATCATAGTTTATAATCTTTTCAATGTGTTCTTGGATTTATTTTTCTAGTATTTTGTTGAGAATCTTTACAGCTATGTTCACAATGATATTAACTGATCGATTTTTTGTGTTTTTGACTGGTTTTGATATTAGCATAATGCTTGCCTCATAGAATGTTTGAAAGAATTCCCTCTTCAATTTTGTTGAAATAATTTAAGAAGAATTGGTATGAGGTATGTGTGTGTGTGTGTGTGTGTGTGTGTGTGTGTTTGGTAGATGGTGGAGGTGAAGTTATCTGGTTCTGAATATTTCTTTGATGGGAAACATTTTACGACTAATACAGTCTAGTTGCTCATTATTCATCTGTCAATGTTTGCTATTAATTCATGATTCAATCTGAATATTGTGTGTTTAGAAATTTTACCATTTCTTTTAAGCTATCACATTTGTCCATTATGATAATCTCTAATGGTCCTGTGTATCTGTGCTGTGAATTAATGTCTTATTATTCATTTTTGACTATTTGAGTTTTATTAACATTTTTTCTACTTTGAGAAGTTTATCTAATCATTTGTTGATTTTGTTTATCTTTTTTTAAGACCCAACTTTTCATTTTATTTACTTGTCTTAGTCTCTATTTTTTTTTAATTTCAACTCTTCCTTATTTCTTTTCTTCTGCTATTTTGGGGTTTGGTCTTTTTCTTATTTTTCTAGAAGCACATTGTTTGAGTTCCTCTGCTCCTTGATGTAGCTAATGATTGCCATAAACTTGTTTGTCAATACTATTTTACTATCTATTTGTTTTGGTGTTTTGTGTTTCTATAGTTGTTTCAAGAAAAATTTTAACTTACCTCCTGATTTCTACCTTGATTTGCTGATTGTTCAATAGTTAATTGCTTAATTGCCATGTATTTGTGTAGCTTCTTAAGTTTTTCTTGTTGAATTCTAGTTTTTTTGTTTTTGTATTGTAGCAGAAAGTCACTCAACATGTTTTTAAATATTTGTTTATTTGTTTTTTAATCCTTATTTTTTTGCTGTGAGATTTTATTTTTTATTTTTTATTAGTTGCACATGACAGTACAATTATCTTGACATATCATACATTGAATCAAATGGGATATAATTTCTCATTTTTCTGAGTGTACAGGTTGCAGAATCAACCAATCATATTATCTGTCCTGGAGAACATTCCATATGGTCATGAGAAAAATGTGTATTCTTTGGCTCTTGCATGAAATGTTCTGCAGATGTCTAGTAGGTCCACTCGGTTTGGGGTCCAATTTAACTCTACTATACCTTTGTTGATTTTCTGTATGGATAATTTTCCCATTGCTCAGAGTAGGGTGCTAAAGTCCCAAACTCTTATGGTATTGGACTCTATTTCCATTTAAGTTTACTTTTGTTTTATTTCCATTTAAGTTTAATTTCGCTTTATATATTTGGTTTCTACAATATTTAGAACTATTGTTTTCTCCTTCTGAATTAACTTTCTTCCTTTATCATTACCAACTTACTTTCTATGTTTCTTTTTACTGCTATAGATATGAAGTCTAATTCACATGAAATAAATATGCCAACTCCTACTTTATTTTGGATTCCATTTGCATGGAAGAGCTTATTCTACCTCTTCATTTCCAGTCTAAAATATCTGAGATAACGTTAGTTTCTTATAAGTCACATACAGTTGGGTTTTCTGTTTTATATCCATTTGGTCCATTCTAAGTCTTTAATTGGGAAATTTATTCCATTTATATTTAAGGTAATTATTGATAGGTAACTTGTTTTCAGGTTTTATTTTACATCTTGTCTTTATTTTTTTCTTGTAGTATTCCTTTGTGGTAAAGCAATTTTCTCAGAGTACGTTTTGATTCGTTGGTTATTCCTTTTCGTTTGTCTGTTATAGGTTTTTGTTTTGTTACCATGAGGCTACCAAAATTGTATTTTTAATATCATAATATTTTTTAAATCATACAAAAGTAATATGATCATAGAGATTACAAAAAAATAAAAGAATAAAGCAGAAAAATTATGCTAAGAAAAGATGCTACAATTGTATGCCATTCCCTCACACTTTTGGAATATTTGATGTCCCATTTTACATCTTTTGATTGGTCTATTCTGTAAATATTAATGAAATTATATTATTTTAATCTATTATTTTAGTTTTCATACTAAAGACACATATCATCTTTTTTTATTTGTTCTAATTAGTTATATATGATAGAATGTATTTTGACATATTATACATACAGGAAGTACAATTTCTCATTATTCTGGTTGTAGATGATGTAGAATTATATTGGTCAGGTAATCATATATTCATACAGAATAGTATTGTCAAATTGATTTCACTATATTTCCTATTCCCATTCCCCCTCCCTTTCCTTCATTCCCCTTTGTCTAAACCAAGGAACTTTTATTCTTCCCTAATCCATTCCCCTTACTGTGAAATTAGCATCTGCATATCAGAGAAAACATTTGGTCTTTGGTGTTTCGGTATAGGCATATTTCACTTAGCATTAAATTCTTTAATTCCATCCATTTATTGACAAATGCCATAATTTCATTTCTCTTTATGACTGAGTGGTATTCCATTGTGTATATATGCTACATTTTCTTTATCTATTCATCTGTTGAAGGGCATCCAAGCTCATTCCATAGTTTAGCTATTGTGTATTGAGTTGATATAAATATTGATGTGCCTTCATCACTGTAGTATGCTAATTTCAAGCCCTTTGGGTATAAACTGAGGAGTGGAATAGCTGGGTCAAATGGTGGGTCCATTCCAAGTTTTCTTAGGAATTTACATACTGCTTTCCAGAGTGGTTACACCAATTTTTAGTCCCGCCCGAAATGTATGTGTACCTTTTTTCCCACATCCTCGCCAATATTTATTTTTGCTTGTATTCTATTTTAATTATTTGTTCTAATCAGTTATACACGACAGCAGAATGCTCTTTGATTCATTGTACACAAATGGAGCACAATTTTTCACTTCTCTGGTTGTACAAAAAGGAGGATCAAACTATTCATGCAATCATACATGTACCTAGGATAATGATGTCCATCTCATTCCACCATCTTTCCTACCCCCTTACCCGCTCCTCTTCTCTTCCTCTCCTTTGGCCAATCCAAAGTTCCTCCATTCATCCCATGAAATCCATTATGGATTAGCATCCACTTATCAGAGAAAACATTCAGCCTTTGGGTTTTGAGGATTGGCTTACTTTGCGTAGCATAATATTTTCCATCTCCATCCATTTACCTGCAAATGTCATAAATTTATTATTTTTTACTGATGAGTAATATTTCACTGTGTATATATACCACAGTTTCTGTATCCATTCATCTATTGAAAGGCATCTAGGTTGGTTCCACAGTTTGGCTATTGTGAATTGTATTACTTGTATTGTTGATAATCGCCATCCTGACTGGAGTGAGATGAAATCTCAGTGCAGTTTTCATTTGCATTTCTCTAATTGCTGGAAATGTTGAGCATTTTTTCATATATTTGTTGATCAATCATATCTCTTCTTCTGTGACATGTCTTTTCAGATCCTTAGTCTATTTATTGATTGGATTATTTGCATGTGTTTACACTCCATGTTTACCATAAGAAATCATTATGACATTATCTGTACAATTACATTTATAAGTAAATATTTTTACGTTCCCATTTTAGCTTCTTACTCATGAATCTCTCCCAGTTTGAAGAAGTCCTTTTAGCATGTCTTGTAGGGCTTGGTTTGGTGAAGATAAATTCTATCAGCTTCTATTTTTCTGGAAATGTATACATCTCTTTTCTATTTCTAAAGAATACCTTTGCAGAGTATAATAATTTTGGTTTGGTTAGTAGATTCCTTTTCTGTTTTTTTTTTCCTTTAGTACTCTGAAAAATCTCATGTGACTCTCTCCTATCTTATAAGGTTTATGTTGAGAAATCTGCTGTCATATAATTGTCATGCTTCTATATGTTATTTTTTTTTCTATCTCCTTATTTCCTTGAGAATCTTCTCTTTAAAATTTGGCAGTTCAATTATAAAATGTCTTGATTAAGAGTTGGTTGAATTGAATCTGACAGGTGATCTTTGACTTTCTTCTATCATCTGAATATTTGTATCATTCTCTAGGTTTGGAAAGATTTCCATTATCATTTATTTAAGTTTTCTATCCCTTTGACATTCTACAATTCCTTTTGAACTCCAATAACCCAGACATTTGTCTTATAATGCAATCCCAAATTTCCCACAAGCTTTTATCATTCCTTTCTCTATATATTTTATTTTTCTCCTCCTGCTGTATATGTTCAAATATCCTATCTTCAGTCTCATTAATTATTTTTTTCTTCTTGATGTATTTTGTTATTGATGCCTTCTACTGAGTTTTTAATTTTTCTTAGTGTTTTTTTTTCAGCTAAAGGATTTCTGCTTGAATGTTGTAATTGCTTTTACCACTGTGTTAACTTTCTTACTAGAGCAATGAGAAATTTTTCTGTTTTCTTGAAACTCAATGTGTTTCTTTAAAATGGTTGTTTTAATTCTCCATTGAAAAGATCACCCATCAGTTTTTGATGCCTTAATCTGACTGCATGGTAAGGTGATAGCTTCCTGAAAATTGCTCATACTTATTGCTGTGTTATATAATCTGTAACTTGAAGGATTTGGTATTTATTGAAGTCCTAATAATTTGGCTTTGTGCCTATCTTTACAGAAATTCTAAGGAAGCTGCCTATTTCCATAAGCCTGTAGTTACTTCCACTAATTTAGCGTGAGATTGTGCCTTAACTCCTTGTTTTCCATCAGTCAGCTTTGGGAGTATTGTAACTGTTTCAGCGCTAGAGAATGATATAAACTCAGTTTCTCTCAAATGTGAAGTTTGTGTGCTATTTAACATGAACTGGAAGTGTACCTAAAAGAGTTTCTGCCAGACTTTTCCTTAGACCATTCTAGCCCCCGATGATATGACCACAGTCATCGGCCTCTTGTCAATCACTCCAGGATTTTGTCAGGGTCTGGGAAGAAAAGAGACCAGTCCCAGACTCCTATGAGGCACCTTGGTACCCTCCTCCCTTTTCTTTTCCAAAGAACATAATTCCTGTCTCCACATTGTGCTGCCTGCAATTGACATACAAATGTGTAGCCAATCCCACCAATACCCCACCACCAGTCACACTTAAAGCACACAACCTTTGAGGAACAGTGCAGCACTGAGGCAGAACCAGGCCTGTAGTGCTATGGGATGCCTACTGATGAAATGGACTCACAAACCCAGACCACTGCATCCAGTCACAGTGATACTAACCAGCATAGAAAATTGGTAGACTATGCTGTGTGCCTCCATTTGGCACCAGAACTGGTTCAGAAGTTCCACTACAGACACTGGTATAGGTTGGGAATCATTATGATGCTCCCAGTAATAGCAGTAATAGTTTTCATCAGCACCAAGTTTCATGGCAAATTTCTGTGCTTACTATGCTGCCCTACCTCCAACAAATGCAGTGTTGCTTTATGCTATGCTGACTGAGGTTGGGGTGGTGTTACTGAAGACAGTCTTTTGGCTGCCAAGGCTGATGTTAAGATAGGATGCACCTGAATCTAACAGGTATAAGGACCTGCACATTCTCAAGGATTCACCCTTTATACATTCCTCAGCAGGCAGTCATGCAAAGTAAAGCACAAGTTTGTACAACTGGGGCATATATCTCCATCTTTTATCAGGGAAGATCTAGAGGCTTTATCTCGGGGTGACCTGGGGATACCTATGGTACCTAAGACTGGGGAATGGATGATAGAGATAATCAATTGGCCACCAAGGCTGTTGTTAAGCTGAGCTCCACCTGATTCTTAAGTCATAGGATCTTTTTCAGTCTGTAGAAAGAAGTATTTATTGTGCCCACTCCAAGGTAACAATGATGTCAGTCCATAAAACAAATCTGACCCCCCCACCCCCAGTACAAAAAAGGCCACCTGACCACATGATTCTGGGGTAGGTCTAAACTCTTCATCTGCAAGATTTGTCCTGGGTATAGAGCCCTTTGGTTTTACCTGGTTCTGAGCATTACCATGGTGGTCTATTACTGATGTCCAAGGAAAAGACCTATGCTAACTTTTCTGTTCTGCTTCTTAGTGAATGAAGTCTCTCTCCATCTAAACATTTATATATACATAATTTTTTAGTTGTTGATAGACCTTTATTTTATTTATTTATATATAATTTATACAGAATTGAACCCAGAGCCTCACACATGACAAAAAGTGCTACAACTGAGCCCCAGCCCTGAACATTTATATTTTTAATATAGAAGTTCTCTAATAATATAAAGAAGAAAAAAAATGTCCATAAGTATTGATAAAAGTGTTAATACAAAAAAATATTACACACACACACACACACACATATGACAGTAGTTGAATTTTGGGACAAAAATCACTGCCCTATCCTTATCTATCCTTAGCTCTCTGTAGACATTGTCCTATTTTCTTCATTGTATGTGTGTGTTGGGTGTGGGTGTATGTGTGTGTACATAAATATATTCATTATATATATATATATATATATATATAATATTATATGTATATATATATATATATATACATATATAAATATGGCTTTATGGTAGAAAAAAATCAAGAAGACAGTTGAACAATATGCAATAAATAAACACATAATAAGAATATTTACCAACACTGAAAAAATTGTTTAGGTACCCAATTAGTTTATGTTGTTCAACATGACAATTTCAAACGACTAATAACTATTCATTTCCTTGTGAAATTGTTAATTTTTATTTTAAGTTAACTTACTAATTGATAAAAGCTAATCTTAAAAGATTAAACTCTGTATGATTTCATTTACACTTGTCACACATGTGGCAGGCACTGAGTTCACTCCTCAGCACCACATAAATAAAATAAAAAGGTATTGTGTCTACCTACAACTAAAAAAGTATTGAATAAATAAATAAATAAATACATAAAACTATTATGGTAGAGGAAAATCTCAGTGGCACCTTATAAAATTTTAAAATTACAAAATAAAAAAAGCGTTTTCAAAATTTTAGACAGAAAAAATTAGCATAAAAGAACAAAGAACTAACCCTATAGTTTGACTTAGTACTGAAAACCAAAAATGGCGGAACATTTTTATCTCCAAATTAAATTATAATCTAATATTCTTATTATAAACAAGGTATTTAAATAAATATAATGTCAGATATGCAAGAATGTAAGTAATACATCATCAGTATCACTCCTTATTAAGTTAAATACTTGAGAACAATCAAACAAAAATCAAAGAGCTGGAACTTAGGCAAAGAAAATATTGTGATTATCAATATTTCAGTTATAAACATGAGTTAAATCTACAGAGGTCATAAAATGGTCAAACTCTGAGCCCAATATAAATGGGAATTATTCAAGTGAAACATATTATAAAATGATAATTTATTTTTAGTAACAATAAATATTAATAACCTAACGTTTACATTTAGAGCCAGAAATGACTGAATTATTTGAAAAGAAACTGAATAGAAATATAGAGTTTGAGTATTCTTTAAAATCTAAAGAATATACCAGTTAAAACTATCAAATACATATTTTGAAACACTGAATTTTCCTCAAATACCATTTACACAAAGCAAGCACAGAGTTAGATAGATTTTTTGAAGTTTTGTGTAGAAGAAATGCTATCCCTACAACAAAGAAATCTGAATAATGTTTTTGACTTGCCTCTTTTTATTGATAGAACCCTCTGTCTTCCTCCCCAGTGGTGATGGTCCTGAGTATCTTAGAATAATCTACAATGAGTTGAATTATGGATCAACTGACAGACTTTGGGAGGCAAACCTTTCCAATGACAGGTATAAGAACCATGACATAAAATCTTCTTTGGAATGTAAACCTTGGATATAGGAGAGAAATTTTAGGCTCTTCAACTTTAGGTGTTTAAAGATGAAATGTTGTGTTAATTAGTTTGACCAAGTTATCCATCCCCTCAATTCTTATAATTATTAATTTCAAAGTGCTGGGAATCAAACCCAGGGCCTCATGCATGTGAGGAAAGGGCTCTATCACTGAGTTACATCTTTAGCCCCATTGATCAAGTTAGTATAGAATTGACTAGATTAAATGTTTACCTATTCCTCATACAAAAGTACTTGAAGTAAAGTAATAAATGCATAAATTGTATGATAAAATAAATACTCATTAATTTTTGCCAACTTTGTGTATTCAGCTGTACAAAAATCACAAATTACACTTTTAGCATTTATCAGTTAAGTTTATAATAAAAATTAAAATATGATTCCCTGGGATTTTGAGATTCTTTTTCTCCTTTAATATGGGTAAATACATATATATTAGCAGATTTTGACAATCACTACATTAATCCACTTTTTAAAAGGATAGCTTTGATTTTTTTTTTTTTTTTTGCTGTTTTAATTGTTCTTCAATGTTCCCCACATGAATAAAGTTGAATTTTTTTTCTAAGATATATCAGACACAGGAACATGATTATGATCCTCAGTCTTGACACAAGTATTTTTCTCTCTTTTGTTTTGGGTTAATGCAGCTCTGAAACTTTTGCAGCTTACAAAATAATTCCATTTTGTTTAATCCTTTCTGCTTTGTTTTGTGTTATTTTAAAATCACCATGCTTGGAATTAATTCATTAATTATCTTATGTTTTTTAATAGCTGAATAGATTAAAAAATATTTTCTCAAACTTATGTTCATGATAGAGAAAAACACATTAAGAAAACACTGAATAACATTAGTCCATGAATAGAGATTGGGTAGACATTTCATTTGTTCTCACAATCTTTCTCAGAGTAGAAATGCTGATCTTAAAGTTGTAATAGACTATCACTACCATATTCTCAATAGACTATTTAACACCATAAACATCTACATTTGTTGTTGAAATCTTTCTTGTCAGAAGTGATTTGGAATGTCTTTCTTCCTTTTAGACTAAATGCGTTCATTCGTTACATATGTTTTCATTTTTGACAAAAATTCAACAGTTGGTTAAGGGACTTCTGGGAATCATGTCACTACTTAAATTAGGAGTACACAGTGCTCTGTTCTTTTCCATATGTAGACTTAGTTTATTATTTATAGCAGTGTACTTTTTTCACTTAAAGGAAAATAAATGTAATACACAGCAGGATTGAGGACATATTCAAGAAATACCGATTTTTAGTTATTTTTAAAAATGTTGTGAAATGTGTGATTGCTTTTTTGATAATGTACCTTCAAGTCTTTATGGAAACTCATTCTTCATTTTACTTTGTTGTGCTCTTTTTATTGATATATGTTCAGAAAAAAACATCTGACAAGTGTACATGAAAATGGGTTATATAACAAGACAGAAAATACAGAAACTGTCCAGAAAATGGTAAAGAAAGAAAAGCACAGTACAAGACATCAAAGTTAACTCTAAATTCAATCCTAGAAAACCTGACAAAACTCCATGTGTCAAATTCTATTTTAAAAGTTTACTTTAATATAAAGTGAAGCTAGAATTTTCATCAAACCATACTAGTGTATATTTTCCTGAAACAATGGAATTTTCTGTCAAATTCTGTGAACGAAGTGTAGAGACAACAATTCGGTAAGAAAATAAAAATAAATTCAGTGTTTGGTTGTGAAAGCTAGATATTCAAAAGATTAAATTTGTTTTTAAGATCAGTGTCTTCATAATCCTTCAATTTATTAGTGTTTTCAATATACCAGTTTTTAATTATAATCTTGAATAAACATGATTATAACCAAATTTGATTAAAATTTTAGTATGAAGGATGTTACTTGTGTGATAGAAAGATTTTTAAAAAATATTCAAGTAGCTGATTAAGAAGTTTAAAATTTTCCTGGCATACAAGCCAAACCAAATCCAAATGTGTGAATGCTGTGATTTCAATGAGTAATGCCCATAAAAAAAAAATCCAAAATTTCTACATTAGATAATTAGACTTTGATTTTTTTTTTACTACAATAGACAATGGAGTTGATAGAGGACTAATTTTGGGAGAAATTGGAGAGAAAATGAATTTGTATTCCATAAAATCTGGTTGGTTTGATGCAACCAGATATATATATGGCCTGGGAAACTAAAGAAAACTGTCTAAGTTAGAGAGGAGAGAAGATTAATGTATTCTTGGATAAGAATCAGAGAGTCAAACTGAGTAGAGAACCAGATATGGGAAAATATGAATGCAACATTATAATATTAAATAGAAAATGCTGCTATATAAAGAAGAAAATAGACCAAAGGAGCAGAATAAAAGGCCAGAAATAAATCCACACATTCATGGTCACTTGATTTTTGAGAAATATGCCAAAACACATAATAGAGAAAGAACAGTTACTTCAATCAACGATGCTAGCAAACTGGATAGCCACTTGCACAAGAATGAAATGTAATCTTCATCTCACATCATATACAAAAATAAACTCCAAAGGGATTAAAGATTTAAACATAAGATCTGAAACCATAAAACTACTAAAAAAATAGAGGTAAACTATACAACATTGCTCTTTGCAATAACTTTTTGCAATAACTCTGCCCAGGTAGCAGAGGCAAAAGTAGGCAAATGGGATCCTATCAAACTAAAAACCTTTGAATGGATAAGGAAATAATCAACAAAGCAAAAATAAAGTATGGGTGAATGTAATGTAATGTAATGTAATGTAACGGGAGAATGTATTTGCAAATGATATATCAGATAGAGCTTAATTTCTAAAACATATAAGGAACTCAACAGTAAGAAAGCAAGTAACTTAGTTTAGAAAAGGAGCAAAGTACCTGAGTAAGTGCTTCTCAGGGATCCTTAAGATGTAAGAAATATACAAAGTTGCCCCATCTGTTGATTCAGTTTATTGCCTAGAGTTTCCAGGCAGCAGGACAAAGGGGAATCTAGGCTGAACCAAGACATTTTCTAAATTATTTGCAGATGGGATTAGGTTTCAAGGGAGGTCAAGGAGAATAGCATTTACGTGACAAATCACAAAAACAGCCACACACAGAATTTAAAAAATCTGGATAGGACTGTCCTAAGTCTTCACCTGAGTGTTGATTGATAATACATAACAAGCAAACTATGAACCACAAAAAGAACTGCCTTATAAGCATCAAAAACAGAATGAAATCTTATTCATCAGAGCTCACACAAGCCCAGTAATGATTTCTGTTCCTACCAGCTATAATAATAATTTAAAATAATTTAATTTGAAAAAAACCTCTTAATTCTCAGGACATTGGCTAGAATTTTAAGAAGGTTCTGTTGGTATGCAACCAACCTTAAAAGAAGGACAGAAAGATGAAATGATTTCTAAGTAACTTAACCGAGAACAAAGATCAAAAATATTTATAAAAAAGTAACTACTACACAAATCACAATGCCAGGCATTAAATAAAAATATAAACAAATAAATAAATAAATAAATATAGGCAATCATTCATAAAGCAAGAAAATACAACCCATACATGGGTGAAAAGTGGACAACCAAAACCATCTAAGATCTGGCATTAGTGGAAAGATACATTAAAACAATTATTATATCTGCATTATATATGAATTCTGTATGTTTCCAGTGCTAGCAAGAGGGATATGAGACACAACACAGACCCACATTGAATATTTAAACCTGGAAATGAGAATGCTAGAGATTAGTGCATTGAAAGACAGCAGTAGAAAATTGCCAAAATTTAATACAATGAGAAATAAAAGACAAAAACAAAGCTTGACAGAATACCAGGTAGTCTCACACAAGCATAATTGGAATGTGAAAAGAAGCTGAGAGAGTGTAAAAGAGGCCCGAAAATTTTTGTGAAAGAATGCTGGCCAACATTCTCTAAATCTGAGGAAATATCTGAACTGACAGATCCAAATCTTCAGAGGTTTGGAAATACTGAATGATTCACCTATTAATGTTTCTCAACCGACCTGTGATAGATTAAGGATACAACTCACAACCATGTCTAGGAATCCAGGCAACTTGGTACTGTTTCATGTGAAATCATCATTTATAATGAACCAGATACAATCTCTGTGTTGTTTATACTCCATCTTCCTATTTAAAAATAAGAGGGTCCAGGCAGGAGAATGGGGGGGGGGGGTGGCAGTTATGAAAAGCAATTGTACAGTGAAGAAGTCCATAAGATATTTTTCCTGTGAAAGAATTTAAACATCAAAGAAATATTACAAAAAATTATGTTACTAGATGACATCATTTTTTAAAGCTTTTACGACACCTATCACAGATTTTTAAGTTCATGGATTCTGGGGCCAGGTTGGCCTGGGTTCAAATCTCAGCCTCCTCTAACTATTGAGTGATGCAAAGTTCCTGCTTTCTATTGACTCAGTTTCTTCTCCATTCACAGGAGGATAATAATTTTGTCTATATTTCTAAGTTTATATAATGCATTAATTAATATTTGTAAAATAATGAGATATGGTAAGCACTGAATAGGTATGATCAATGACAAGTGGATGGGTTGGTATCCTATTTAATGCTCTCAAAAATTTTCCCTCTTGACTGTGACATGTTTTACACATTTTGTCCTCCTTTGGCCTTCCATGTAGTCTTTTGCTTTTATTTTTATTATAAAAATTATTATTATAAAAAATAAAGATGTGTTTATTTTCACAATATTACATCTATTCTATATAAAGTATGACATATTATGCTTTTTCACTTAAGCTTTTATTATCAGTATTTTACAAATTAGTGTTTCTTGTTTATCTTGTGATAACTATTTAATACGTTTTGGATATTTTATTTTATAAACAATGTTGTCATAAACACCTTTAAGACATATGTGTACTTTCCTTTTTTACTCAAAAGCCTTGTTCTCCTTTGTCTGATTCTAATCTCTTCATCAATGCCTCCACCTCCAAAACACATCTGATGCCAGCTTTCCTACATAACTTAGCCTCAGACATGGTACTCTTTCTCCTTCTTACACTTCACATGGTATTCTTTTAAAAAAGGTCTGTGTACTCTTCTTTTTCATCTTTGTGACTTAACTTCATAGACTCTTACAAACTAAGACCTTACCCTCACCATCACTCTCCTAATGAAACTGTCCTGCTGAACACCACAAATATCAACTGGCAGCTTTGTCAATCTGCAGCATAAAGCCCCTTAATGAAAGCCCCAAGTCCCCTCTTTTGAAATTCTGTTTCCTTGAATTTTATGACTTTTTTAGGAAAGACTTTTTCAGTTATTAGTGACTAAAATTTTGACTTATGTATCCACTCAATTAATTTAAATGTCTAGATCATATAGCTCCAGATACTGCTGAACACAGGTCCCAACTGGTAATAAGGAATGACCCTCTCACTTTCTATGTTGGCTTCATTCAGGCAAATCTTTCCTTGTGGTTTTATTTATTTTTTTTTATTTTTTTTATTGGTTGTTCAAAACATTATAAAGCTCTTGACATATCATATTTCATACATTAGATTCAAGTTGGTTATGAACTCCCAATTTTACCCCAAATACAGATTGCAGAATCACATCGGTTACACATCTGCATTTTCACATAATGCCCTATTAGTAACTGTTGTATTCTGCTACCTTTCCTATCCTCTACCATCCCCCCTCCCTCCCCTCCCATCTTCTCTCTCTACCCCATCCACTGTAATTCATATCTCTCCTTGTTTATTTTCCCATTCCCCTCACAACCTCTTATATGTAATTTTGTATAACAATGAGGGTCTCCCTCCATTACCATGCAATTTCCCTTTTCTCTCCCTTTCCATCCCACCTCATGTATCTGTTTAATGTTAATCTTTTCTTCCTGCTCTTCCTCCCTGCTCTGTTCTTAGTTGCTCTCATTATATCAAAGAAGACATTTGGTATTTGTTTTTTAGGGATTGGCTAGCTTCACTAAGCATAATCTGCTCTAGTGCCATCCATTTCCCTGCAAATTCTATGATTTTGTCATTTTTTAGTGCTGCGTAATACTCCATGGTGTATAAATGCCACATTTTTTTTATCCATTCATCTATTGAAGGGCATCTGGGTTGGTTCCACAGTCTAGCAATTGTGAATTGTGCTGCTATGAACATCGATGTAGCAGTATTCCTGTAGTACGCTCTTTTAAGGTCTTCAGGGAAAAGTCCAAGAAGGGCAATAGCTGGGTCAAATGGTGGTTCCATTCCCAGCTTTCCCAGGAGTCTCCATACTGTTTTCCAGATTGGCCGCACCAGTTTGCAGTCCCACCAGCAATGTACAAGAGTACCCTTTTCCCCACATCCTCTCCAGCACTTGTTGTTGTTTGACTTCATAATGGCTGCCAATCTTATTGGAGTGAGATGGTATCTTAGGGTGGTTTTGATTTGCATTTCTCTGACTGCTAGAGATGGTGAGCATTTTTTCATGTACTTGTTGATTGATTGTATGTCCTCCTCTGAGAAGTGTCTGTTCAGGTCTTTGGCCCATTTGTTGATTGGGTTATTTGTTTTCTTATTGTTTAATTTTTTGAGTTCTTTGTATACTCTGGATATTAGGGCTCTATCTGAAGTGTGAGGAGTAAAAATTTGTTCCCATGATGTAGGCTCCCTATTTACCTCTTTTATTGTTTCTCTTGCTGAGAGAAAACTTTTCAGTTTAAGTAAGTCCCATTTGTTGATTTTTGTTATCAACTTTTGTGCTATGGGCAGGATATAAAATCAACATGCATAAATCAAAGGCATTTCTGTATATCAGCGACAAAACTTCTGAAACGGAAATGAGGAAAAACACTCCATTCACAATATCCTCAAAAAAAATAAAATACTTGGGAATCAACCTAACAAAAGAGGTGAAAGATTTATATAATGAAAACTACAAAACCCTAAAAAGAGAAGTAGAAGAAGATCTTAGAAGATGGAAAAATATACCCTGTTCATGGATAGGCAGAACTAACATCATCAAAATGGCGATATTACCAAAAGTTCTCTATAGGTTTAATGCAATGCCAATCAAAATCCCAACGGCATTTCTTGTAGAAATGGATAAAGCAATCATGAAATTCATATGGAAAAATAAAAGACCCAGAATAGCAAAAGCAATTCTAAGCAGGAAGTGTGAATCAGGTGGTATAGCGATACCAGACTTAAAACTATATTACAGAGCAATAGTAACAAAAACAGCATGGTACTGGTACCAAAACAGGAGGGTGGACCAATGGTACAGAATAGAGGACACAGAGACTAATCCACAAAGCTACAACTATCTTATATTTGATAAAGGAGCTAAAAGCATGCAATGGAGGGAGGATAGCATCTTCAACAAATGGTGCTGGGAAAACTGGAAATCCATATGCAACAAAATGAAACTGAATCCCCTCCTCTCGCCATGCACAAAAGTTAACTCAAAGTGGATCAAGGAGCTAGATATCAAATCAGAGACTCTGCATCTGATAGAAGAAAAAGTTGGCTCCGATCTACATATTGTAGGGTCGGGCTCCAAATTCCTTAATAGGACACCCATAGCACAAAAGTTGATTTCCTTGTGGTTTTAAATTGTCCATCAGCAGCTCTACAGTTATGCCTAATCCTCACAGAAATTCAGGAATAAAAAATAAATAAAAATAAAACAATAAAAAGGCCTTTTTTCCCTAATCAGTTCTTTCCAGAGCACTATCATCAGTCTGCCTGCATATCTCAAAAACTCTCATGATGCCCAGGAATATACGAAAATGTTAAAACACGTGTCCCAAAATCCCCTGATTCAAACTCACAACATGAGTTTCTCTAAACTCTTTACTCTTTTAACAAAATTTTCTTAATAGACTACTTAAATTTCATGAGTTTTGTGGTTGCTTCCTTAACACAAAGGCAGAACCAACTGATTCAGGAGTTGCAATCATCCTTGATAAACAGGAAACAGAAAGAGAAAGATAGATTAGGAATATGTTATTTGTATTGCATTCCAATTATCCCACTCACTACTCTGACTTCCATAACTTTTATCAGGAATCCTATTATTCTCTTGATTAGTCTTCTTGATACCTTTTCCTGCTACATATTCCTGTTGTTTTTATATCTCCTGAAACATCATTTTAAACAAGTTGTTCTCACTGCTCACAAAATCTTCAAAAGCTTCATTGTCTATCAGAATCTTATCATCCTAGATCGAACATTCAGATCTTTTAATAATATGGTCTTAAGTGATTATCCAGTATTTGATCATGGTGTCTAACTTCCTGCTTGTGATCTTTTTGTGAATTGCCTTTCTTCTAATCCATATTAAAGCAAAGATCCTCCAAGTGACTTGTCACAAGACACTTGAGCCTCCAAGGTTTTTGCAGTAAGGACAGATAAAAATGTACCTCCACATATTATTCGATAGGTTGTATTGTTGAATGGCTCAGTGCAAGGAACTTTGGGTTCCTCAGATTAAATGCATTCCAGAAGCATTGTGTCCACTGAGCCAAAAATAGCTGTGGGTTAATAACTTCCCTGGGTACCTAATTGAAAAACCTGGGTGCCATCCAGCAGACAACATCCATTGCTGTGTTTTAATTTACCACATGAAATTAAACCTTTGTTCTTTACCTTTGAAGTGTCTTTATAAATTTAATGCCACCACATTTTGTTGTACATTTAGATAGGTAGATTTTTCATTAAAAACCATGTACATTATAATACATCCTCTTTGGCAAGTTCTGAATTGGCTTATAGTATGGTCACAATATAGCTAAACAAATTCTTTAGGAAGAGACAAAAAATCAACTGGGGCTTTTGTGTTGTTTCTCTTCTAAAGAAGCTCTTATTTTTTTTCCCAGCTCTGTTTTTGGAGTGAGGTTGGCAATGTTTTCCAGCTTACATCTTAAAATAAACTACAGCATAAACCCAAAACAACATCTTTTATTTATACACAGAAAATCTTCTCTATTTCATTATGTAATTTTAAGGAATCTCTCTCTTGGGCCCGAGGAGGTGGTCTGTGCCTTCTTGGGGATTCTGATCAACACAGATAATGCTTCCTGTCTGTCTGTGGCATTCCTGTTAGCTGACATCTGTTTGCCTCTTTAGAATCCCAGTGACTCACATTACCACAACCACATTTCCACAACTCAGTCTGATCTTCTGGTCAATTGGACACTGCAACAAGCCTTCTGTGGGCTTTTGTTCAGGTATCTGTGACTGTTGTTCTAGGAGCCTTTTGTTGTTGTTGTTGTTTTCTTTTGGGACTGGTGATTGAATACAGACACATTTTAACAGTGAACCACATCCCCAGCCCTTTTTGCTTTTTGAGACAGGGTCTTGCTCAGTTACTTAAAGCACTGTTAAATTGCTGACACTGGCCTTGACTTGTACTTGTGGTTGATCCTCTTGCTTCAGTCACTGGGAATACAGGTGTGCACACCTCTGACCCAGCTTTTCTCATACTTCCAGAATACTCTATCTAGTCAAGACAGATTGTCCTCACTTTTCTAAGTACCTCTCTCACTTTTCTTCTTTTTCTGCCAGTTTCTACTCATCCTCCAAAGTCCACCAATAGAACAGCGTCCCTTCTCTGAGCTAATGGCACTTTTCACTTAACAGAATCTATTGAGTCTTTATGTATGTTACTTTCTGTTTTGACTTCTTTACTTACAGTGGTATATCTTCTCTCTAATGTGAAATTATAAGCTCCTTGGGGATCTGAGGCTATGGTTACCACACTGATCACAAAAGTTGATTTTATATCATCCTGTTACTTTAACTCCAGTGAAAATGACTATCATACATTTCTTTCTCATTACATTGCCATACAAATTCATTTTTTCCTAAACTCTTATATGGAGGCGTGAAGATGTAGAATATTAAAAATTGAATTCATTTATTAGTTCAGTAAATATGTGCCTTCATGATCTTTTTCAATTAAAACTGAAGTATTAATTATAACTGTTCAACATTTCCTTGACATATTATTTTTTATTTAAATCATAAAGAACAAGAGTTCCCTCTTTCCTACTTTTCTATTCATTAGTCTTTTGTAATTGCACTTAAATTGTTCTCACATTCAACCAATTGAAAAATATTTCTCCTAGGCATCAATAATAGTCATGGCCTAGTCATTCACACCTTATAAAGTTTACACCACTGTGTGGGATGTGTTTTTCTATCACTATCTCTGCAACATATTAGCTGGATTTTCAGTATTTAACTTTATATATGAAAAGGCACAAAATACAATGTCAGCAAAAATTTTCCTATTGTCTAAAATGAAATCTGTTATTTTCTCAACACAGTAAATAGAATATTATATGGTTCAAGGCATGAATCAAAATAGATGAGTATAAAACTAGAGCATATAATTTTATGTTTATATTATTTTGAATTTAAATTATTACGGTAATAATGAATAAAAGATTCCCTGCCTTATTTGTTGAAGACCATTCCATTGAACCTTCCTTGTGTGTGTTCCCCCTATAAAATAAAAAAAAATTCAGGTGCACACACATTTCCAGTGCTGCCCAACATGGAGCTGACCCTTGGGGTCACTGAGCAGTCCCACCCTGGACCTTAGAAACTCATATTCGTGTTTTGCCTGGTTTTTTTTGTTTTGTTTTGTTTTGTTTTTTCTGTTTTCTCAGTTATTGCTGCATCCAGCTCCTTTGAACCCACATCAACTCACCAGCCCGGCCAGCTGGCAACACCAAATCAGTGATCTCTTTTACATAATAGAAAGTGTATTACAAGAAAGAAACACACATTCTATATTTTCAGAAAAAAATTATTTTAATTATTCCTTTCCTACAATGTATATGTTTCCCATATACACTCATTAATAGATTCTGAAAATGAAAAATTTATTTGTTTACCATTACCCATGTTTAAATTCATACAAAATTGTAACACATACACAATCACACCACTGTAAAGTTATATGTAAATTTTTTAAAAATCTGTGATGAATTTTAAAGTTCTAAGTGAAACCAACAGTTGAAACAACAGATTGTTCATATTTGAGCAGAACATTTATTTAAATGTATAGCAGCATCTATATGTCTAAAAAATTCATTATCTATACATCTAATAAATTTAATTAGGTTGCTGTGATGCATGATCCCACTCTCTAATTATGGCTAAAAGATACGTTCTGAAAACTGCTGGAAGTGTTTCCAACTGACAATCTGTAGTTGCCAACAGTCTTAGAAATGGCCCTTAACTTGAGAGAGCTGCCTAAACAACATTGTGTTCCACTCTCCCAGGAAATCTTGCATCCCAAGATGCATCCACTGTAGTATATAAAGGGCTGTTCTTCACACCAAAATGCAGGATAACTTTAAAGTTCCGGTATAGCTCCATAGCTCCTTGCCAAGTTGGCTGGGACTTTTGTTATGACCTCATTGCACCCAGCTCCTCACTCTGCCCAGGCTTCTTCCCAAAAATACATTTGGGGAACCCAACAGTCAATGACGACAAATACCCTCTTTACTACTGGACATTATGTGATAAGATAAAAATGAACAAAAGGTGTGTTTCTTTCCCACAAACAGCATGGAGAAGTGTTTTCAAATTATGGAGCACAAAATTATTTTTGTGGGACATGATTAACTTTTGAAATTAGGAAGAAAATTAATAATGTCAATGGTTTTATCTGGCAGTAAAAGGCAGTAATTGTTTTGTTACAGTTTCATAGATTGATTTTTCTAGGAAAACTCAAACTAAGTTTGTGAAAAAAAATAAATGAATCAAACAATCATAAGACAATAATTATATTAATAAGCAATCCTATACATTTTTTTATGAATTGCGAATCTATTTTGTAATTATCTAAGTGAATACCAAAAGAATTGTGTTTTTAAAGGAAAGGACTGTGTCCTGTTTTTACTATTACAGATGTATATTGAGGTTCTGTCATGTGCTGGGCACTGTGTTTAGCACTATTCTTGTTTATTATTGTAATCCCGAGAGCTAGCCTCCGGCCTGAAAGATCACATTCCCTTGACAACTACTTCTTCAAGCACAAGTGAGTTGGGACTCAAAATCAGGACTTCTGAATTTAATGGCCATTTCTGCCACATATGAGTTATAGAACACTGCCCTTCATTTTATTGCTCTTAAGGATGCATAACCCTAAATGAAGACTGAAGATATTAACAGATTTTTCACAGTATGTACTATGTGTCTTCAATGAGTTATTCACCCAAAGAGGCAATATAAACAACAAATAAGAAAACTTTAAAACTTTTATTGTTACCACATTTATGTGATCTAGAATAAAATACTAAATCACATATTATTAAATGCTGACAAAATCCTAATGTTTCCCTCATTTCGACTGTATTTTAAGCATACTTTTTTCTGACTCTAGGCCTCTGACCTCCCTTTCTTCAGAACATTTTCCTTAGAAAAGCTGTCATTGTAAATTGTTTCTCTGTTCCTTTAAGATGTAAGTCTATCCTAAAGCTGCTCAATTTTACAATTCAGGAATATTCTTCCTAAAGATCTGGGAGCCATTCCTTTGTAATGTATTCAAGGAAAGTACAGCCCAGCTCTTAGTCTGTAGGGGAAGGTAGGAGCCTAATTTCAGTAATACCTTGTGAAACTATTTCCTGTCATGAAGACATGAGAAAGTTCATTTTTCCTTTGGGTAAAGCCAATTAGCAAACTCACGCCAGTGTTTAAAAGGTCTTCTATGCTTACTTCAGTAGAGTTGTGTTCAGATGGTGTTCTGGCCTCTCCAATTCTATTGCAATAGAATAAAGTTTTCCTTGACTGTTTAACTTTTTCTGGTACAAGGTTTGCTCTGACAGTGTTAAGTAAAATTTTATTACTAAAAGCTACCCTTTCTAAAATGTTTTAATATGTGTAAGGAAAGGAGCAAAAAGAAAAATACAGCGGAGAAATCAATGGGAAACTAAAAAGCTGGTAGAAGCTAGTTGAAAAATATTTTCATTAAATAATGGCTATTACCCATGAAGTTCCAGATGTAGGGAAGGTAAGTGCTCTTTGAGAAATTATGGTTCCTCAGGATACCACAATTTTTTGCTAAGAGGCTCAGATTGAGAATGTGTACACTCAATGATCCAGAGCTATATATTTCCTAGACATATATGGAAAAATAAATTACAAAAAGGAAGTAATATTCCTCCCAAAATTGTATGAATGTCAAAAAATATAGCCAACCGTCTGAGTGTTATTGTGACTTTCTGTCTAACCCAGGCAGAATCATCATTCCTTCTGTCAAAACACACTGAAAGTAACGTGTGAAGAATTGGAGGGACTCTTTCATATTTCCAGTGATGAATTAACACCATGATGGTCCCCATACTCAGCTACCTTTCTCAGCGAAGTCAGGCAAATTGAAGTATTATATAAAGGATGCCAAGAATTAATAACTTCTGGAAAGAGTGGTCACTTTTAAGTCATGCTACAAAGTTATTGCAGTTTGCAAGAAGGCTGACTACAATGAATCGTCTCACCATAAATAGCTGTGTGTATAATTATTTCTTCCTTTCCAAACATTGGCATTCAGGACTTAAGAAACTTAAATTTTTACCAAGAATAAGATATTTACCAATAGTAAGTTTTAGTTCTATGTATGCCTTCACATTAACAAGAAACTTAAAACATATAAACATGCACAGAATAAGAATCTAAAATCACCTATAACCCATAATTTACTGATAGTCACTGTTAATATTTTGGTACAGGTTTAATTCCAGGTTTGTATAGAACATGGAGCTTAGCTTTAGGATTTAGCTTATACAATAATGAAAACATTATTTTCACTAACATATCAATATCATTACATTTAATTCTCATAAAAGCTTTATAAAATAGACATTATTCTTATCCATGTTTCACAATCAAAGAAAAACAAATACAGAAAGTTAGGCAATTAGTTTAAAGTCATAGAGTTAAAACAACTTAAAGCAGGACAAATTTATTTTGCTTCATAGTTTAGGAGGTTTTAGTCGATAGTCCTCTGGCACCATTGCTTTGGACCTGAGGCAGAAAGCACATGCAAGAGTTGCTGACTTCATGGTAGCCAAGAAGCAGAAAGAGAGAGAGAGAGGGAGGGAGGGAGAAAGGAACCAAGGATAAGTTTGTCCTTCAAGGGAAATCCCCCAGTGATCTAGTTCCTCCACCTAGACTACATCCTATAGTTTCTTTCACCTCCCAATAGTGTCATCAAATTGTTAATCTATCAATTGGTAAATCCACTCAAGATCCAAACTCCTCCTAAGAGTCCCCTCTCTGAACACTGCTTTATTGAGGAAAGCCTTCAACACAGGAGGAGCCTTTGGGGGGCATTACAGATATAAACCATGAGACTGAGCTCTTATAGTCATATCTATCTTTGTGCCTATTTTTCAACTTATTTTCTTAGGATACACTTCCTTAATAGTGCTGCTTAGTCCAAGAGTATGTCCATTTAAAAAAATTCAATGCCTATTATTAAATCATCCTTGAAACACATTTTACCAATTTTATTCCCTCTTAGACTGTAACAAAGAGACACAGCATGTCTGCCCTCTCACAACAGATTGTTTTTTACTCCATCCCATAACTACTGAATCAAAGCATTTAAACCCAAATAACATATATTGAAAATAAAAATTTTATTATAAATTTCTTATTTATTATTAAGAAAACATTATATGGAAACACTTGCACAAACTTCATTTTTTGAATATTTTATTGCACTCTAAGAAGAACTCAACTTCATCTTAGTTTAATTTTATTTATTTTAGTAATTTAGGAAGTATTATTGCAAGCTACTCTGCTAGGTACAATGAATAGCACAAAGATAAATAATACTATTTTACATTTAATTACTTTGTCATCTAAGGGAGAAGTTATCCATGTAAACAGTTTATGTATAAGAGAGAATGAAATCTTTGTTAATTACAAATATAAGTAGAGTATTATTATGTTACAAAGGGTTGAATAAAAACATTTCATTAATTCTGACTGAACTGATTGAGAAGACTCATGTGGAGTTGTCTTCACTATGGAGACCTAAATGAGAAAGAACATGCAAGAAGGTAGAAGAAAGATTGGAAGGCATTTCTGAGACAGAGACAATGATAAAGCAATAATAAGGTGAAATTGTGGGAAGATCTGATCTTATTCATGATTTGGGTTTTATTTAGTAGAAGATGGCTTTATTTTTCCAGATATAAATGTAAATTTTATCATCTATTCATGAAAACAAGTTGTTCTAGCAGCTTTCTAATCAACAGTGCCCCCAAGAGGACCAGGTGTTTCCACCAAAAAAAAAAAAATTATGATCCATGAAAAATACTATTAACTAGACATTAAAAGAGAAAGTATATGTTACACTTATTTTATGTCCTGTATTGCTGTAGGCATTGGTGAGAAAGTGACCTGCTTAGACCCTTCTTTCAGAGACCTTACATGCTAAGAAAAGAAGATTTAAAAAATAGAACAAAGGCAAAAGAAAAAAAAAAAAGATTAATAGTAAGGGCTGAATTCTAAAAATAAAGCCAGAAGTTGGAATAGATAAGATGCAGTCCGCCAACTAAAAACCCAAGGAACACATTACAAGCAGAAGGAAGAGGCCCTGTAGTCAGAAGAAACTTTTTGTAAGGGAAGGCTAAGTGACTGAAAATCACAATTGCCACCTTGATCTATATGAAACTTATAACCTTTAGCCTACATTTCAAGATTATTTGAAACTTGGTCATTCTTTTTTTTTTTTTAATTGTCTACTTAGGAAACACATGAAGCAAATAAAAGAATATCATTTTACTTTTTTTTTTTTTTTACTTCTATCTGCTAAGTAGTTATTCTTTCCTAGGTATTAAGTACTCTCCTGCTTATCCCTAGATGCCCAGTAATCAATGTCCTCCATCCCTCTTCGTCCTCCCTCTCCAATCCAGACTTACATACCAACCCTCTGCATTATTCAACAAAATCATAAAAGGGTTCAAGAACTCATTAAATATTATACTCCAGGTAAATTTATACATTACAAGAGGATGTTTGTCTTAGGTTTTTTTTTTTCCCTTGTGAAAAAAGTATGAAAGAAGCTTTCTTCCATCAGTGGTGTGTTAGTTTATATTATTTTAACAAAGCACCTGAGTTAATCAAGTTAAAAGGAAGGAGAGTTTATTTTGGCTGACAGTGTAATAGGTTTCAGCTCATGGTTTCTTGGATCAAGGTGGGAATATGGAATGGAGGAGGCTGTTTATTCACCTCTTGCAGCCAGAAAGCCAAGAGCAACCAAGACAGAGGAAGGAATTGAGGTCTCAATATTCTCTTCAAAGGCACACCCCCAATAACCTGACTCCCTTCCATTAAAGATCCAAACTACAGCAAGTAGCTTAAGGTATTTTCTTTTTTCTGGTTATGGGAATTGAACCAAGGAGGTATTTAACCACTGAGCAACATCCCCAGCCCTTTTTATTTTGAGACAGGCTCTTTCTAAGTTGCTTAGGGCTTTGCAAAGTTGCTGAGTCTGGTTTTGAACTTGTGTTCCTCCTGCCACAGCCTCTGGGATTATAGGCATGTGCCACCATGCCTGGTCTTAAAGCATTTTAAATTTTTTTCTTTTTTCCCCTAGGGTATCATTCATTTAAAAAAAAAATACACATTGTGGAATACTATCAGTGTAAAATTTGTACCTTTATTTAATTAAGTGAATTTTATTTGTCTAAATATAATAATAGCAGTAGTAGTTCTATTGCATAAACATTTATAAATACTTCCATTTTTCTAACTATTTTGGCCAACAAAAAATGTTGGTGTTCTTTTCCACACTAATGGGCCCTGAACTATATAGCCATTTATCAAATGTGTGATCATGGAATAATTCTACTAGTGAAAAATTTAGGAACTGTGGTAGAGGCTTATACTGGTTTATACAAACATCAGCCTTAAGGGAAAGGAGAAAAATGAGCTAAAGATTTCTCAGCTAGCTTATTGTACAGCAACCTTTGCCATTTGAAACTCATTCTTAAGAGTTTTGAGATACTCCTACCAAGGTTGTAAAATGAATACTGAATGTTTGTTCTTGTCTGTCTTGGGGAAGGAAGTTCTTTGGGGGTTTCACATTATATGGAGATTGTCACTTGATGTATTGCTTTAATCATTTTGTTGTTTTAATCAATGTGCACATGTGCTTAGAGAGATCTGAGGAGCATAATATAATGAACGCCAAAAATAACAAGCAGGAAAACCTCTGGGTCCTCTCCAATTCCAAAATATAATGTAATCTCTAAACCAAATGAAAGTGTCCCTGGTCCAATTTGTTCAAGGGAACATGATCAATTTATCTCCTCCCAAAGAGAAATAAAGGGAAGGAAAATGTAAACGTGGTTGGAGCCTCAAAAATATTCAGAAATACTCTGAACTCATCAAATAAATGTCACTTTCACCTGAGAAAAATAACTTGGAAAAAATACTTCAGACATATACAGCAGAAATAGAAAGCATTAAAAAGAATCAAATGGAAATTTTGAACCGAGCTAATAACATCTAAAATTAAGTATGGTTACAGTGGAAAAATATGGTGATGGTGACAATAGCAAAATATAAATATCAGAATAGAAAGCAAACATGAAGATGGGTCAGTAGAGACAAATAATCTGAAGAAAAGAGTAAAACAATTGCAATAAAATGAACACAGCTATGGGTATCTGAAAAATGATATTTTTTCAAAAACTAGTATTTTTAAAATATTACTAATATTATTCAAAATATTAGTAATATTTTGAATAGTTTTTTTTTCAAAAATAGTATTTTTTTCAAAAGATCTAATGAATGTGTGATTGGAGTTTTAGAAGAAAATTAAAGAGATACTGAGGCAGAAAAAAATTTCCAGTAATAAACCATTTAAGAATAAAGATAAGAGATGGAGGAAGGTGGGTTAGAGGAAAGCTGCATTTCCAGTTGCTCCATGGCTTAGGATTCAAGCAGCAGGGATACTGCTTCTCAGTGAAATGAGTGAAGAAGGATATTTACTGAAATTCAATATCAGATAGTCAGATTCTCTAAGAGACTCAGAAATTCAGGAACATTGAACAAAGAATAAGAAAGACTACATTGGAGCCAAGCAGGTTGCAGTGGCAGCAGAAATTCCAGTTTACTGCAGAGGGAAAGGATAACACAAATGGACAGAGCAACACAATGAGAAAAGTTGGCATGGGAAATCCCATAGAACAGAAAAGCAGCCTGAACTTAGATGATTCAGATGTTGCATAATGAACTGGCATTTGCAAAGTGCTCTTTCTCAAGTGGCCAGCAGAGATATGAAGAGGGGAACTATCTTGAGGAGGCCATGTTGCAGCTTGCTACTGTGGGAGCCAAGGAAATCCCAGCAATTGCCTACTATGTGACTAGGATACACCTAGCAAAATATGCCTGAAACAGGCAGAGAGAAGATTATATCCAAGGAGATTCAAGTCAGAGATATGCAGAGGAGTGAGGCTTGCTCTTCCTTTGAGTCTGATGGCTCACATTACCAGCTGAAGAGGGTGCAGAAACTAGCAAGCATGATTACACTCAGGGACTAATCCTGGGAAATTGTACTCATGGTTAGTGCAGCATGAGACCCAAGGATTTGTCCCCTGCACCACTGAGTAGAATTCTTAGGAAGCTTCTGAGACTCAGACTCCCAGCAGAGATTAGCAACTGCCCAGTCCTAGGGGTGTGTTGATCTAATCTCTCCAGAGTAGATACCACCCACCAAAATCCCTAAGGCTTGACTAAAGCTAAGCCACAGCTGCTGGTACTCCCCATGTAGAACTCTGCAGCGGCCCCACCATGGGAGGGCATAGATCTGGTTTCTCTGTACAAAACTTCAATCAATAGTACTTCCCATTCCTTCCTACCTTATACTTGTGCTAATGGAAGTTGAGAGAGATTTCAACCAGCTGCAGTTTTAGGCCACTCCTGCTGGTAGCTCAGAGAGCCACCCGAAAAAAGGAAGAGTTTAACAATTCCCATCCCATGCACACTTACACTCTCTACCTTTCTCTTTGTAGGTAGTAAGAAGAATTGTAAAGAGTCAGGCAGAGGCAGTTATAACCCATCCTCATGGATAGTTTTGATGACCTCAATGGAGACAAGTCCTTCACTGAATATGTTTTCCTCTTATTTTTTCTTGTGGTGTTCTTGCTGTGCTGATTGATTCTTGTTTGTACATACACATATTTGTTTCTTTTTAGCATTTTTAATGATTGTTATTTTTCTTTGGCTTTTGAGGGTTAGGCTTTCTGTGTGTTTATTTTGCTTTTGTTTTGTTTGTGTTAGCTTATTTCTATTATTTCTCCTTTTCTTCTTTCTTCTGCCTGTTATAGCAAATTCTCTTGTTCTCTCTTTCTCTTGCTCTTTAATTTCCTTGGTTTATAACTTTATTCTCCTGCTTCTTTATGGTAATTACTTGCTATATATCCTGTTTTCTTTCGCATTTTGAGCACTCTGAAATTTCTTTTACCTTCCTATCTGATTTTTTTTCTCTTAATAAACTGTATTTTTAACACCTCTAGGGACTATTTGGTTATGTAATCCCTGCCTCTACCATTCATGTTGTTGCAGTTATTAGTACTGGGGATGGCATTGTTGACATTTGCTATTTACTTTAATGTCAGATCTAATTTAAGAACATAATATTCTGTGATCAATTAGATTTCATCTTAGGGATGCAAGATTGGTTCAATAGTTGTAAATCAGTAAATGTAAGTTGCCACATAAATATAAGCAAGGACAAGAATCATATGATCATCTAAATAGATGCATAAAAGGCCTGCAATAAAATCCTTTAATAAAAACCTCTTCATGATAAAAACAAAGAAATTGGGATAGTAGAAACTTACCTCAACATCATAAAGGCTATATATGGCAAACCCAAAGCCAACATCATAGTGAATAAAGAAAAACTGAAAGCACTTCCTTTAAAATCAGGAACAAGACAAGGATATCCTTTCTCACCACTCCTCTTCAATATAGAACTAGAAATTCTAGTCAGAAAAATTGGGCAAGAAAAGGAAACAAAAGGGATAAAAATAGGAAAGGGAAAAGTAAAAATACCACTGTTGTGGAGATGATGAGATACCATATTTATGAGATCCAAAAAGCTTCAGCAGATAATTGCTAGAGTTAATGAACACATTCAGTAACATAGTGGGGGTACAAAACCAATATATGAAAATCAATATCTTTCTTGTATACCAATAATGGGTCTGCTGAGGAAAAAAAATTCAGGAAAACAAACCCATTCACAGTAACCTCAAAGAAAATAAAAATCTCTATGAACAAATCTAACCAAGTAGATCAAAGATCTACAATTAAAATTATAGAACACTGAATAAAAAAACTGAAGAATACACAAGAAGATAAAAAGACCTCCTATGTTTATGGATAAGCAGAATTAATGTTGTTAAAATGACCATGTTTCCAAAAACAGTGCACAGATTCAATGAATACAATATCAAAATACCCATGAGTTATTCACAGAACTAGAACAAAAAGTCCTAAAATTCATTTTGAAGAATAAAGACCCAAAATAGACAAAGCAATAACACAACAACAACAAAAAGCAATGTTGGAGACATCACATGCCTGACTTCAAATAGAGCTATTGTAATAAAAACTGTCTGGTATTGGCATAAAAACAGATAAACAGACCATTGGTAATGAATAGAAGATACAGAAGCAAACCCACACAGATATAGTCATCTGATTCTTGACAAAGCAAACATTGGAGAAAGGAGGGGGTTTTTTGTTTGTTTTTTTGTTTTGTTTTGTTTTTGTTTTTAGTTTGGTTTGTTTTAACAAATGTGCCAGGAAAACTGGTTAGCCTTATAAGGAAGAGTGAGAGTAAATATTATCTCTCATCCTCCATAAAAATCACCTCCAAGTAGATCAAATATGTAGGAATTAAAAGAAAGGGTGTGCAACTTCTAGGAGAAAATATAGGTCAACCCTATAACATATAGGCAATGATTCTCTCAATAAGACACTTAAAGCCTAAGAAATAATACCAAGGGTTAATAAATGGGATAACATGTTGTTGCGATTATTCGTATTAGGGATGGCATCATTGACATTTGCTGTTTAATGTCAGATCTAGTTTAAGAACATAATGTTCTGTGATCAAGTAGATTTCATCTTAGGGATGCAGAAAAATTGATGGAACATGAGAACATTAGGTTAAATGAAATAAGCCAAGCTCAAAACGTCAAGGGTTGTATGTTTTATCTTATGTGGGAGATAGAGAGAAAAAAGGAAAAATAGGTGGTGTGGTGGGAATCTCATGAAAATCTGGAAAATATCAGAGTAGAGGAAGGGAAACTGGGGGAGGTAAAAGGAGAGGAAAAGGGAAAATACTAGGGAATGACATTGACCATATAATAATGTTATATTATATGCATCCATAAATATGTAAAAGTGAACCTGCCATTATGTATGATTATAATGCACCAATAAAAAATGGAAAAAATTAAAATGAAAAGCAAAAAAGCAAAAAAGAATGAAGATGAAAATAGAGCACTTTCAGATGAAGAAATGTTGAGAATTCATCAACAACATAAAAATTTCACAGAAAATACTAAATATAGTTTTTTAGTCTGAAGGAAATTTAAACCATTTGGAAGTCTGAATCCTTGTTAATGAAATAATTAAAAGAAAAGTGAGGCAGGGTTACAGCGCTGCAGTTTCTGCCAGACGCGCAAGCACCGCACTCAGGGCTGAATTCTGGGTTCGAGACGGGGAAGGAAGCGGTCCATCTCGGTTCTCCACACCGGTCAGACCACAGAGGAGGCCAGCAGCCACCATGTTGGTAAACTGACGTCACCACACCTGTTTTTGACTGACCGCAGCTCATTCAGCCATAGAACAGGTAATTTCAGGCTGCAATTCGCCTGCGGCTTGCAGACAGATTGCTAGGGTTCAGCGCCTGGGGGCTTCTTAAAATCTGATCTTATCGGAGTGAACACGGAGCACCGGGCGGCCGAGTCCCGGCTCCCGGAACCGTCCCGGAACCGCCCTGGCTCCGGGCTGCGGAGCCTGCGGAGGCTGCTTCTTGGACCCTGCTAATATCAGAGCAAACACGAAACACCAAGAAGCCGAATTCCAGCTCCCGGAACTGAGCCCGCGGGGACTGCTTCTTGGAGCTTACACTTATAGGAGCTTACACCGAGCACAGAGCGGCCGAGTTCCGGCTCCCGGAACCGTCCCGGAACCGCCCTGGCTCAGGGCTGCGGAGCCCGCGGAGGCTGCTTCTTGGACCCTGCTACTATCAGAGCATACACCAAACACTAAGCGGCCGAATTCCGGCTCCCGGAACTGAGCCCGCGGGGGCTGCTTCTTGGAGCCTACACTTATAGGAGCTTACACCGAGCACGGAGCGGCCGAGTTCCGGCTCCCGGAACTTCCCTGGACCGGGGCTAGGAGCCCGCGGAAACTGCGTCTCGGTCCGGGTCCTGCTGAGGGCAGGTCAGGACTCACCCATTGCTTGGGTTGCCTGGCAAGGGGAACGAAATGCTGCCATTCGCATAGGATACCAACATGGCAGAGATCTGATGTCAGCAGAAAGCGGTGGAGGACAGATCTTCATCAATACCAGCGGTGACATAAGCAGTTGGTCTCCTGGTAAGGGGGGTGAGGCTCAGTCACCCGAGTCTCCTCAATTTGTCCTCGAGCCAGAGGGAAGGAGCCGGGCCGCCGCCAGCCCCCGGAGCAGGCCCAGCGGCTCGCCAGCGTGGTGACCGCGTGACCCCAATTGGAGAGGGGGCGGAGCGGAGCCGCCACCCACACCCGCCAGGTGGGCAGACCCACGACCCAGTAGTACATGGGCGTGGTAGGAGGGGCAGGGCAGAGCCGCCCTTCGCGCTTGCAAGGTAAACAGACCTGTGACAGCCTGGCGGGTCAGGCCCAGTGGCCTGCCAGTGTGGTACACACGTCACCCCAACTCGAGTAGGGGCAGAGCAGATCCTTATCCCACGCCCGGATCAGGCCCTGCCGGTGTGGTGGTCACGTGACCCCAATTGGAGTCGGGGTGGAGCGGAACCGCCACCCGTGCCCGCAGGGTGAGCAGACCAGTGATCAACCTGCAGATCAGGCCCAGGGGTCCGCAGGCGGGGTAGGAGGGGCAGGGCAGATCCGCCGCCCGCGCCTTCAAGGTAGGCAGACCTACAACAGACCGGCGGATCAGGCCCAGGAGCCTGCCGGCGGGGTACAAACACCACCCTAATTGGAGTAGTGACAGAGCAGAGTCGCCTCCCTTGCCAGGAACAGACCCAGCATCCTGCAGGCGGGGTAGTCACGACACCCCAATTGGAGTAGGGGCAAAGCAGAGCCTCCACTCGTGCCCGAAAGGTGGGCAGATCTGCGACCGACCAGCAGGACAGGCCCAGTGGCCTGCTGGTACGACAGACACGTCACCCCAATTGGAGTAGGGGCAGAACAGAGCCGCCACCAGCTCCCAGAACAGGCCCAGTGACCTGCCGGCGTGGTAGCCACGACACCCCAATTGGAATAAGGAGAGAGCAGAGCCGCCGCCCGCACCTGCAGGAAAGATACGCAAGCAGTATGAAAAGACAAGGAAAGAAAGGACCACAAGCAATGCAGGTCAACGCAACTTTAGAAGAGGTAACAGCTGCAGCAGATGGAATGTCAGATAAAGAATTCAGGATATACATGCTTCAGATGATCTGGAGTATCAAGGAAGACATTAAACAGCAAAATCAGACAATGAAAGATCACTTCGACAACGAATTACGCAAACAAATCCAGGAAGCAAAGGATCAACTATACAGGGAGATAGAGGTTATAAAAAACAAGCAATCAGAAATCCTAGAAATGCAGGAAGCAATAAACCAACTTAAAAACTCAATGGAGAATACTACCAACAGAGTAGAACACTTAGAAGATAGAACATCAGACAATGAAGACAAAGTATTTCAACTGGAAAAGAACATAGACAGCTCAGCAAGACTGTTAAGAAACCATGAGCAGAACATCCAAGAAATATGGGATAACATTAAGAGACCAAACTTAAGAGTCATTGGGATACAGGAAGGTACAGAGCTCCAAACCAAAGGAATGAGCAGTCTATTCAATGAAATAATACAAGAAAACTTCCCAGACTTGAAGAATGAGACAGAATCCCAAATCCTAGAAGCCTACAGGACGCCGAATGTGCAAAATCATAAGAGATCCACACCTAGACACATTATAATGAAGATGCCCAACATACAGAATAAGGAGAGAATTTTAAAAGCTACAAGAGAAAGGAAGCAGATTACATTTAGGGGCAAGCCAATCAGGATAACAGCTGATCTTTCAACACAGACTCTGAAAGCTAGAAGATCCTGGAATAACATATTTCAAACACTGAAAGATAATGGGTTCCAACCAAGAATTGTGTATCCAGCGAAATTAAGCTTCAGGATGGAGAATGAAATTAAAACCTTCCACGATAAACAAAAGTTTAAAGAATTCGCAGCTAGAAAACCATCTCTTCAAAACATCCTAGCCAAAGTATTACAGGAAGAGGAAATGGAAAATAACAATGAAAACCAACAGTGGGAGGTAGGACAGTAAAGGGGGGGGGAAACAATCAAAGAGGAAAACAAACAATGTTTAGTAACAGAAATAAACAAATATGGCTGGAAGAACAACCCATATCTCAATAATAACCCTAAATGTTAATGGCTTAAACTCACCAATTAAAAGACACAGGCTAGTAGAATGGATCACAAAACAAGACCCAACAATATGCTGCCTACAGGAGACGCATTTGATAGGAAAAGACATACATAGGCTGAAGGTGAAAGGTTGGGAAAAATCATATCACTCATATGGACTTTGGAAACAAGCAGGAGTGTCCATATTCATATCAAATAAAATAGATTTCAAGCCAAAGTTAATCAAAAGGGATAAAGAGGGACACTACATACTGCTTAAGGGAACCATACACCAACAAGACATAACAATCATAAATATTTATGCCCCAAACAATGGTGCAGCTATGTTCGTCAAACAAACTCTTCTCAAGTTCAAGAGTCTAATAGACCACCACACCATAATCATGGGAGACTTCAACACACCTCTCTCGCCACTGGACAGATCTTCCAAACAAAAGTTGAATAAGGAAACTATAGAACTCAATAACACTATTAATAACCTAGACCTAATTGACATATATAGAGTATACCACCCAACATCAAGCAGTTACACTTTTTTCTCAGCAGCACATGGATCCTTCTCAAAAATAGATCATATATTATGTCACAGGGCAACTCTTAGACAATATAAAGGAGTAGAGATATTACCATGCATCTTATCTGATCATAATGGAATGAAACTGAAAATCAACGATAAAAGAAGGAAGGAAAAAGCATACATCAATTGGAGAATGAACAATAGGTTACTGAATGATCAATGGGTTATAGAAGACATCAAGGAGGAAATTAAAAAATTCTTAGAGATAAATGAAAACACAGACACAACATATCGGAATCTATGGGACACATTGAAAGCAGTTCTAAGAGGAAAATTCATTGCTTGGAGTTCATTCCTTAAAAAAAGAAAAAACCAACAAATAAACGATCTCATACTTCATCTCAAAATCCTTGAGAGCCACCCCCCACCCCCCGCGCCTGCCAGGTGACCACCGACAGAAAAGGCCCAGTGGCCCGCGGTGGGACAGAGCTTCCAATCACTCCTGCAAGGTAGGCAGGCCTGCGACCCACCGGCAGAATAGGAGCAGCGTCCTGCTGAGAGGCTGAGCCGCCCCCTCCCCCTGCGCCGGCAAAGTAGAGGGAACTGTGACCACGCACAGAGCAGGCCCAGCGGCCTGCTGAGGGGCAGAGCTGCCCCCCACCACCCGCGCCTGCCAGGTAGGTGGAACTGTGACCACGGACAGAAAAGGCCCAGGGGCCCGCGGCAGGACAGAGCTTCCAATCACTCCTGCAAGGTAGGAGGGCCTGTGACCCTCTGGCAGAAGAGGAGCAGCGGCCTGCTGAGAGGCTGAGCCGCCCCCTCCCCCTGTGCCGGCAAAGTAGAGGGAACTGTGACCATGCACGGAGCAGGCCCAGTGGCCTGCTGAGGGGCAGAGCCGCCCCACACCCCCCGCGTCTGCCAGGTAGGGGAACTGTGACCACCGACAGAAAAGGCCCAGTGGCCTGCGGCGGGACAGAGCTTCCAATCACTCCTGCAAGGTAGGCGGGCCTGCAACCCACCGGCAGAAGAGGAGCAGCGACCTGCTGAGAGGCAGAGCCGGCCCCTCCCCCCAGCGCCTGCAAGGTAGACGGAACTGTGACCACCATCAGAGCAGGCCAGACCTGCAACCAAGAGACAGAACAGGCCCAGTGGCCTGAGGAAGGGTAGAGCCGCCCCCCCGCGCCTGCAAGGTAGGCGCACCTGCGACCCATTGGCAGTACAGCCCCAGAGGCCTGCAGAGGGGCAGTGCCGCTGCCTGCGCCTGCAGAGTAGACAGAACTGTGACCACCGACAGAACAAGCCTAGCGGCCCGCAGAGGGACAGAGCCGCCGCCCGCTCCTGCGAGGGAGACTTTGCAACTATACAAGACCAATATAAATATATAGGGGGAAAATTCCATAGCACAACAGTTTCACCAAGTAGAAAGAAACGCGAACAGTATGAAGAGACAAGGAAAGAAAGGACCACAAGCATTGCAGGTCAACTCAACGTTAGAAGAGGTAATAGCTGCAGCAGATGGAATGTCAGATAAAGAATTCAGGATATACATGCTTCAGATGATCTGGAGTCTCAAGGAAGACATCAGACAGCAAAATCAGACAATGAAAGATCACTTCAACAATGAACTACATAAACAAATCCAAGAAGCAAAAGATCAACTATACAGGGAAATAGAGGTTATAAAAAACAAACAAACAGAAATCCTAGAAATGCAGGAAGCAATAAGCCAACTTAAAAACTCAATTGAGAATACTACCAGCAGAGTAGAACACTTAGAAGACAGAACATCAGACAATGAAGATAAAGTATTTCAACTTGAAAAGAACATAGACAGATCAGCAAGACTGTTAAGAAACCATGAGCAGAACATCCAAGAAATATGGGATAACATCAAGAGACCAAATTTAAGAGTCATTGGGATACAGGAAGGGACAGAGTTTCAAACCAAAGGAATGAGCAATCTATTCAATGAAATAATACGAGAAAACTTCCCAGACTTGAAGAATGAGACAGAACCCCAAATCCTAGAAGCCTACAGGACGCCGAATGTGCAAAATCATAAGAGACCCACACCTAGACACATTATAATGAAGATGCCCAACATACAGAATAAGGAGAGAATTTTAAAAGCTACAAGAGAAAGGAAGCAGATCACATTTAGGGGTAAGCCAATCAGGATAACAGCTGATCTTTCAACACAGACTGTGAAAGCTAGAAGATCCTGGAATAACATATTTCAAACACTGAAAGAAAATGGGTTCCAACCAAGAATTGTGTTTCCAGCGAAATTAAGCTTCAGGATGGAAGATGAAATTAAAACCTTCCACGATAAACAAAAGTTAAAAGAATTTGCAGCTAGAAAACCATCTCTTCAAAACATCCTTGGCAAAACATTACAGGAAGAGGAAATGGAAAATAACAATGAAAACCAACAGTGGGAGGTAGGACACTAAAGGGGGGAAAATAATCAAAGAGGAAAACAAACCATGTTTAGTAACATAAATAAACAAATATGGCTGGAAGAACAACCCATATCTCAATAATAACCCTAAATGTTAATGGCTTAAACTCACCAATCAAGAGACACAGGCTAGTAGAATGGATCACAAAACAAGACCCAACAATATGCTGCCTACAGGAGACGCATTTGATAGGAAAAGACATACATAGGCTGAAGGTGAAAGGTTGGGAAAAATCATATCACTCATATGGACTTCGGAAACAAGCAGGAGTATCCATACTCATATCAAATAAAATAGATTTCAAGCCAAAGTTAATCAAAAGGGATAAAGAGGGACACTACATACTGCTCAAGGGAACCATACACCAACAAGACATAACAATCATAAATATATATGCCCCAAACAATGGTGCAGCTATGTTCATCAAACAAACTCTTCTCAAGTTCAAGAGTCTAATAGACCACCATACAATAATCATGGGAGACTTCAACACACCTCTATCACCACTGGACAGATCTTCCAAACAAAAGTTGAATAAGGAAACTATAGAACTCAATAACACAATTAATAACCTAGACTTAATTGACATATATAGAATATACCACCCAACATCAAGCAGTTACACTTTTTTCTCAGCAGCACATGGATCCTTCTCAAAAATAGACCATATATTATGTCACAGGGAAACTCTTAGACAATATAAAGGAGTAGAGATAATACCATGCATCCTATCTGATCATAATGGAATGGAACTGAAAATCAATGATAAAAGAAGGAAGGGAAAAGAATACATCACTTGGAGAATGAACAATAGGTTACTGAACGATCAATGGGTTATAGAAGATATCAAGGAAGAAATTAAAAAATTCTTAGAGATTAATGAAAACACAGACACAACATATCGGAATCTATGGGACACATTGAAAGCAGTTCTAAGAGGAAAATTCATTGCTTGGAGTTCATTCCTTAAAAAAAGAAAAAACCAACAAATAAATGATCTCATACTTCATCTCAAAATCCTAGAAAAAGAAGAGCAAAACAACAGCAAAAGAAGTAGAAGGCAAGAAATAATTAAAATCAGAGCTGAAATTAATGAAATCGAAACAAAAGAAACAATTGAAAAAATTGACAAAACTAAAAGTTGGTTCTTTGAAAAAATAAACAAAATCGACAGACCCTTAGCCATGCTAGCGAAGAGAAGAAGAGAGAGAACTCAAATTACTAACATACGGGATGAAAGAGGCAATATCACAACAGACACTTCAGAAATACAGAAGATAATCAAAAATTATTTTGAATCCTTATACTCCAATAAATTAGAAGATAGTGAAGGCATAGATAAATTTCTTAAGTCATATGATCTGCCCAGATTGAGTCAGGAGGATATAGACAACCTAAACAGACCAATATCAATTGAGGAAATAGAAGAAACCATCAAAAGACTACCAACTAAGAAAAGCCCAGGACCGGATGGGTATACAGCAGAGTTTTACAAAACCTTTAAAGAGGAACTAATACCAATACTTTTCAAGCTACTTCGGGAAATAGAAAAAGAGGGAGAACTTCCAAATTCATTCTACGAGGCCAACATCACCCTGATACCTAAACCAGACAAAGACACTTCAAAGAAAGAAAACTACAGACCAATATCTCTAATGAACCTAGATGCAAAAATCCTCAATAAAATTCTGGCCACTCGGATACAAAAACTTATCAAAAAAATTGTGCACCATGATCAAGTAGGATTCATCCCTGGGATGCAAGGCTGGTTCAATATACGGAAATCAATAAATGTTATTCACCACATCAATAGACTTAAAAATAAGAATCATATGATCATCTCGATAGATGCGGAAAAAGCATTTGACAAAGTACAGCATCCCTTTATGTTCAAAACTCTAGAAAAACTAGGGATAACAGGAACATACCTCAATATTGTAAAAGCAATCTATGCTAAGCCTCAGGCTAGCATCATTCTGAATGGAGAAAAATTGAAGGCATTCCCTCTAAAATCTGGAACAAGACAGGGATGCCCTCTCTCACCACTTCTGTTCAACATAGTTCTCGAAACACTGGCCAGAGCAATTAGACAGACGAAAGAAATTAAAGGCATCAAAATAGGAAAAGAAGAACTTAAATTATCACTGTTTGCAGATGACATGATTCTATACCTAGCAGACCCAAAAGGGTCTACAAAGAAACTATTAGAGCTAATAAATGAATTCAGCAAAGTGGCAGGATATAAAATCAACACGCATAAATCAAAGGCATTCCTGTATATCAGCGACAAATCCTCTGAAATGGAAATGAGGACAACCACTCCATTCACAATATCTTCAAAAAAAATAAAATACTTGGGAATCAACCTAACAAAAGAGGTGAAAGACTTATACAATGAAAACTACAGAACCCTAAAGAGAGAAATAGAAGAAGATCTTAGAAGATGGAAAAATATACCCTGTTCATGGATAGGCAGAACTAACATCATCAAAATGGCGATATTACCAAAAGTTCTCTATAGGTTTAATGCAATGCCAATCAAAATCCCAACGGCATTTCTTGTAGAAATAGAGAAAGCAATCATGAAATTCATATGGAAAAACAAAAGACCCAGAATAGCAAAAACAATGCTAAGCAGGAAGTGTGAATCAGGCGGTATAGCGATACCAGACTTCAAACTATACTACAGAGCAATAGTAACAAAAACAGCATGGTACTGGTACCAAAACAGGCAGGTGGACCAATGGTACAGAATAGAGGACACAGAAACCAATCGACAAAACTACAACTACCTTATATTTGATAAAGGGGCTAAAAGCATGCAATGGAGGAAGGATAGCATCTTCAACAAATGGTGCTGGGAAAACTGGAAATCCATATGCAACAAAATGAAACTGAATCCCTTTCTCTCGCCATGCACAAAAGTTAATTCAAAATGGATCAAGGAGCTTGATATCAAATCAGAGACACGCCGTCTGATAGAAGAAAAAGTTGGCTACGATCTACATACTGTGGGGTCGGGCTCCAAATTTCTCAATAGGACACCCATAGCACAAAAGCTAATAAATAGAATCAACAAATGGGACTTACTCAAACTAAAAAGTTTTTTCTCAGCAAAAGATACAATAAGAGAGGTAAATAGAGAGCCTACATCCTGGGAACAAATCTTTACTCCTCACACTTCAGATAGAGCCCTAATATCCAGAGTATACAAAGAACTCAAAAAATTAGACAATAAGAGAACAAACAACCCAATCAACAAATGGGCCAAGGACCTGAACAGACACTTCTCAGAGGAGGACATACAATCAATCAACAAGTACATGAAAAAATGCTCACCATCTCTAGCAGTCAGAGAAATGCAAATCAAAACCACCCTAAGATACCATCTCACTCCAGTTAGATTGGCAGCCATTATGAAGTCAAACAACAACAAGTGCTGGCGAGGATGTGGGGAAAAGGGTACACTTGTACATTGCTGGTGGGACTGCAAATTGGTGCAGCCAATTTGGAAAGCAGTATGGAGATTTCTTGGAAAGCTGGGAATGGAGCCACCATTTGACCCAGCTATTCCCCTTCTCGGTCTATTCCCTAAAGACCTAAAAAGAGCATGCTACAGGGACACTGCTACATCGATGTTCATAGCAGCACAATTCACAATAGCTAGACTGTGGAACCAACCTAGATGCCCTTCTATGGATGAATGGATAAAAAAAATGTGGCATTTATACACAATGGAGTATTACTCTGCATTAAAAAATGACAAAATCATAGAATTTACAGGGAAATGGATGGCATTAGAGCAGATTATGCTAAGTGAAGCTAGCCAATCCCTAAAAAACAAATGCCAAATGTCTTCTTTGATATAAGGAGAGTAACTAAGAACAGAGTAGGGTCGAAGAGCATGAGAAGAAGATTAACATTAAACAGGGATGAGAGGTGGGAGGGAAAGGGAGAGAGAAGGGAAAATGCATGGAAATGGAAGGAGACCCTCAGAGTTATACAAAAGTACATACAAGAGGAAGTGAGGGGAAGGGGAAAAATAATATAAGGGGGACAAACGAATGTCAGTAGAGGGAGCAGAGAGAGAAGAGGGGAGGGGAGGGGAGGGGAGGGGAGGGGGGATAGTAGAGGATAGGAAAGGCAGCAGAATACAACAGACACTAGTATGGCAATATGTAAATCAATGGATGTGTAACTGATGTGATTCTGCAATCTGTATATGGGGTAAAAATGGGAGCTCATAACCCACTTGAATCAAATTGTGAAATATGATATATCAAGAACTATGTAATGTTTTGAACAGCCAACAATAAAAAAAAAAAAAAAAAAAAAAAAAAAAAATCCTTGAAAAAGAAGAGCAAAACAACAGCAAAAGAAGTAGAAGGCAAGAAATAATTAAAATCAGAGCTGAAATTAATGAAATCGAAACAAAAGAAACAATTGAAAAAATTGACAAAACTAAAAGTTGGTTCTTTGAAAAAATAAACAAAATCGACAGACCCTTAGCGATGCTAGTGAAGAGAAGAAGAGAGAGAACTCAAATTACTAGCATACGGGATGAAAAAGGCAATATCACAACAGACACTTCAGAAATACAGAAGATAATCAAAAACTATTTTGAATCCTTATACTCCAATAAATTAGAAGATAGTGAAGGCATAGATAAATTTCTTAAGTCATATGATCTGCCCAGATTGAGTCAGGAGGATATAGAAAACCTAAACAGACCAATATCAATTGAGGAGATAGAAGAAACCATCAAAAGACTACCAACTAAGAAAAGCCCAGGTCCCGATGGGTATACAGCAGAATTTTACAAAACCTTTAAAGAAGAACTAATACCAATACTTTTCAAGCTACTTCAGGAAATAGAAAAGGAGGGAGAACTTCCAAATTCATTCTATGAGGCCAACATCACCCTGATACCTAAACCAGACAAAGACACTTCAAAGAAAGAAAATTACAGACCAATATCTCTAATGAACCTAGATGCAAAAATCCTCAATAAAATTCTGGCGAATCGGATACAAAAACATATCAAAAAAATTGTACACCATGATCAAGTAGGATTCATCCCTGGGATGCAAGGCTGGTTCAATATACGGAAATCAATAAATGTTATTCACCACATCAATAGACTTAAAAATAAGAACCATATGATCATCTCGATAGATGCGGAAAAAGCATTTGACAAAGTACAGCATCCCTTTATGTTCAAAACTCTAGAAAAACTAGGGATAACAGGAACATACCTCAATATTGTAAAAGCAATCTATGCTAAGCCTCAGGCTAGCATTATTCTGAATGGAGAAAAACTGAAGGCATTCCCTCTAAAATCTGGAACAAGACAGGGATGCCCTCTCTCTCCACTTCTCTTCAACATAGTTCTCGAAACACTGGCCAGAGCAATTAGACAGACGAAAGAAATTAAAGGCATCAAAATAGGAAAAGAAGAACTTAAATTATCACTGTTTGCAGATGACATGATTCTATACCTAGCAGACCCAAAAGGGTCTACAAAGAAACTATTAGAGCTAATAAATGAATTCAGCAAAGTGGCAGGATATAAAATCAACACGCATAAATCAAAGGCATTCCTGTATATCAGCGACAAATCCTCTGAAATGGAAATGAGGACAACCACTCCATTCACAATATCTTCAAAAAAAATAAAATACTTGGGAATCAACCTAACAAAAGAGGTGAAAGACTTATACAATGAAAACTACAGAACCCTAAAGAGAGAAATAGAAGAAGATCTTAGAAGATGGAAAAATATACCCTGTTCATGGATAGGCAGAACTAACATCATCAAAATGGCGATATTACCAAAAGTTCTCTATAGGTTTAATGCAATGCCAATCAAAATCCCAATGGCATTTCTTGTAGAAATAGAGAAAGCAATCATGAAATTCATATGGAAAAACAAAAGACCCAGAATAGCAAAAACAATGCTAAGCAGGAAGTGTGAATCAGGCGGTATAGCGATACCAGACTTCAAACTATACTACAGAGCAATAGTAACAAAAACAGCATGGTACTGGTACCAAAACAGGCAGGTGGACCAATGGTACAGAATAGAGGACACAGAAACCAATCCACAAAACTACAACTACCTTATATTTGATAAAGGGGCTAAAAGCATGCAATGGAGGAAGGATAGCATCTTCAACAAATGGTGCTGGGAAAACTGGAAATCCATATGCAACAAAATGAAACTGAATCCCTTTCTCTCGCCATGCACAAAAGTTAATTCAAAATGGATCAAGGAGCTTGATATCAAATCAGAGACACGCCGTCTGATAGAAGAAAAAGTTGGCTACGATCTACATACTGTGGGGTCGGGCTCCAAATTTCTCAATAGGACACCCATAGCACAAAAGCTAATAACTAGAATCAACAAATGGGACTTACTCAAACTAAAAAGTTTTTTCTCAGCAAAAGATACAATAAGAGAGGTAAATAGAGAGCCTACATCCTGGGAACAAATCTTTACTCCTCACACTTCAGATAGAGCCCTAATATCCAGAGTATACAGAGAACTCAAAAAATTAGACAATAAGAGAACAAACAACCCAATCAACAAATGGGCCAAGGACCTGAACAGACACTTCTCAGAGGAGGACATACAATCAATCAACAAGTACATGAAAAAATGCTCACCATCTCTAGCAGTCAGAGAAATGCAAATCAAAACCACCCTAAGATACCATCTCACTCCAGTTAGATTGGCAGCCATTATGAAGTCAAACAACAACAAGTGCTGGCGAGGATGTGGGGAAAAGGGTACACTTGTACATTGCTGGTGGGACTGCAAATTGGTGCAGCCAATTTGGAAAGCAGTATGGAGATTTCTTGGAAAGCTGGGAATGGAGCCACCATTTGACCCAGCTATTCCCCTTCTCGGTCTATTCCCTAAAGACCTAAAAAGAGCATGCTACAGGGACACTGCTACATCGATGTTCATAGCAGCACAATTCACAATAGCTAGACTGTGGAACCAACCTAGATGCCCTTCTATGGATGAATGGATAAAAAAAATGTGGCATTTATACACAATGGAGTATTACTCTGCATTAAAAAATGACAAAATCATAGAATTTACAGGGAAATGGATGGCATTAGAGCAGATTATGCTAAGTGAAGCTAGCCAATCCCTAAAAAACAAATGCCAAATGTCTTCTTTGATATAAGGAGAGTAACTAAGAACAGAGTAGGGTCGAAGAGCATGAGAAGAAGATTAACATTAAACAGGGATGAGAGGTGGGAGGGAAAGGGAGAGAGAAGGGAAAATGCATGGAAATGGAAGGAGACCCTCAGAGTTATACAAAAGTACATACAAGAGGAAGTGAGGGGAAGGGGAAAAATAATATAAGGGGGACAAACGAATGTCAGTAGAGGGAGCAGAGAGAGAAGAGGGGAGGGGAGGGGAGGGGAGGGGAGGGGGGATAGTAGAGGATAGGAAAGGCAGCAGAATACAACAGACACTAGTATGGCAATATGTAAATCAATGGATGTGTAACTGATGTGATTCTGCAATCTGTATATGGGGTAAAAATGGGAGCTCATAACCCACTTGAATCAAATTGTGAAATATGATATATCAAGAACTATGTAATGTTTTGAACAGCCAACAATAAAAAAAAAAAAAAAAAAAAAAAAAAAAATCCTTGAAAAAGAAGAGCAAAACAACAGCAAAAGAAGTAGAAGGCAAGAAATAATTAAAATCAGAGCTGAAATTAATGAAATCGAAACAAAAGAAACAATTGAAAAAATTGACAAAACTAAAAGTTGGTTCTTTGAAAAAATAAACAAAATCGACAGACCCGTAGCGATGCTAGTGAAGAGAAGAAGAGAGAGAACTCAAATTACTAGCATACGGGATGAAAAAGGCAATATCACAACAGACACTTCAGAAATACAGAAGATAATCAAAAACTATTTTGAATCCTTATACTCCAATAAATTAGAAGATAGTGAAGGCATAGATAAATTTCTTAAGTCATATGATCTGCCCAGATTGAGTCAGGAGGATATAGAAAACCTAAACAGACCAATATCAATTGAGGAGATAGAAGAAACCATCAAAAGACTACCAACTAAGAAAAGCCCAGGTCCCGATGGGTATACAGCAGAATTTTACAAAACCTTTAAAGAAGAACTAATACCAATACTTTTCAAGCTACTTCAGGAAATAGAAAAGGAGGGAGAACTTCCAAATTCATTCTATGAGGCCAACATCACCCTGATACCTAAACCAGACAAAGACACTTCAAAGAAAGAAAATTACAGACCAATATCTCTAATGAACCTAGATGCAAAAATCCTCAATAAAATTCTGGCGAATCGGATACAAAAACATATCAAAAAAATTGTACACCATGATCAAGTAGGATTCATCCCTGGGATGCAAGGCTGGTTCAATATACGGAAATCAATAAATGTTATTCACCACATCAATAGACTTAAAAATAAGAACCATATGATCATCTCGATAGATGCGGAAAAAGCATTTGACAAAGTACAGCATCCCTTTATGTTCAAAACTCTAGAAAAACTAGGGATAACAGGAACATACCTCAATATTGTAAAAGCAATCTATGCTAAGCCTCAGGCTAGCATTATTCTGAATGGAGAAAAACTGAAGGCATTCCCTCTAAAATCTGGAACAAGACAGGGATGCCCTCTCTCTCCACTTCTCTTCAACATAGTTCTCGAAACACTGGCCAGAGCAATTAGACAGACGAAAGAAATTAAAGGCATAAAAATAGGAAAAGAAGAAATTAAATTATCACTATTTGCAGATGATATGATTCTATATCTAGCAGACCCAAAAGGCTCTACAAAGAAACTATTAGAGCTAATAAATGAATTCAGCAAAGTGGCAGGATTTAAAATCAACACGCATAAATCAAAGGCATTCCTGTATATCAGCGACAAATCCTCTGAAATGGAAATGAGGACAACCACTCCATTCAAAATATCTTCAAAAAAAATAAAATACTTGGGAATCAACCTAACAAAAGAGGTGAAAGACTTATACAATGAAAACTACAGAACCCTAAAGAGAGAAATAGAAGAAGATCTTAGAAGATGGAAAAATATACCCTGTTCATGGATAGGCAGAACTAACATCATCAAAATGGCGATATTACCAAAAGTTCTCTATAGGTTTAATGCAATGCCAATCAAAATCCCAATGGCATTTCTTGTAGAAATAGAGAAAGCAATCATGAAATTCATATGGAAAAATAAAAGACCCAGAATAGCAAAAACAATGCTAAGCAAGAAGTGTGAATCAGGCGGTATAGCGATACCAGACTTCAAACTATACTACAGAGCAATAGTAACAAAAACAGCATGGTACTGGTACCAAAACAGGCGTGTGGACCAATGGTACAGAATAGAGGACACAGAAACCAATCCACAAAACTACAACTATCTTATATTTGATAAAGGGGCTAAAAGCATGCAATGGAGGAAGGATAGCATCTTCAACAAATGGTGCTGGGAAAACTGGAAATCCATATGCAACAAAATGAAACTGAATCCCTTTCTCTCGCCATGCACAAAAGTGAATTCAAAATGGATCAAGGAACTTGATATCAAATCAGAGACGCGCCGTCTGATAGAAGAAAAAGTTGGCTACGATCTACAGTCGGTGGGGTCGGGCTCCAAATTCCTCAATAGGACACCCATAGCACAAAAGTTAATAACTAGAATCAACAAATGGGACTTACTCAAACTAAGAAGTTTTTTCTCAGCAAAAGAAACAATAAGAGAGGTAAATAGGGAGCCTACATCCTGGGAACAAATCTTTACTCCTCACACTTCAGATAGAGCCCTAATATCCAGAGTATACAAAGAACTCAAAAAATTAGACAATAAGAGAACAAACAACCCAATCAACAAATGGGCCAAGGACCTGAACAGACACTTCTCAGAGGAGGACATACAGTCAATCAACAAGTACATGAAAAAATGCTCAACATCTCTAGCTGTCAGAGAAATGCAAATCAAAACCACCCTAAGATACCATCTCACTCCAGTAAGATTGGCAGCCATTAGGAAGTCAAACAACAACAAGTGCTGGCGAGGATGTGGGGAAAAGGGTACACTTGTACATTGCTGGTGGGACTGCAGATTGGTGCAGCCAATTTGGAAAGCAGTATGGAGATTTCTTGGAAAGCTGGGAATGGAGCCACCATTTGACCCAGCTATTCCCCTTCTTGGTCTATTCCCTAAAGACCTAAAAAGAGCATGCTACAGGGACACTGCTACATCGATGTTCATAGCAGCACAGTTCACAATAGCAAGACTGTGGAACCAACCTAGATGCCCTTCAATAGACGAATGGATAAAAAAATGTGGCATTTATACACAATGGAGTATTACTCTGCATTAAAAAATGACAAAATCATAGAATTTACAGGGAAATGGATGGCATTAGAGCAGATTATGCTAAGTGAAGCTAGCCAATCCCTAAAAAACAAATGCCAAATGTCTTCTTTGATATAAGGAAAGTAACTAAGAACAGAGTAGGGACGAAGAACAGGAGAAGAAGATTAACATTTAACAGGGATGAGAGGTGGGAGGGAAAGGGAGAGAGAAGGGAAATTGCACGGTAATGGAAGGAGACCCTCAGGGTTATACAGTGGAGCGGGTAGAGAGAGAGGAGGGGAGGGGAGGGGAGAGGTGGGGAGGGGGGAGGGTGGATGATGGGAAAGGCAGCGGAGCACAACAGACACTAGTATGGCAATTTGTAAATCAATGGATGTGTAACTGATGTGAATCTGCAATCTGTGTATGGGGTGAAGGTGGGGGTTCATAACCCACTAGAATCAAAGTGTGGAATATGATATGTCAAGAAATTTGTAATGTTTTGAACAACCCACAATAAAAAATTAAAAAAAAAAAAAAAAAAAAAGAAAAGTGATAAATGATCAAATTACTTTTTAAATTCCTCTAAAATATATGTGACTGCTTATAGCAGCTATAATAATATTGTCATTGGTATTTCTAAATATATGGATATGTAATATATCCTCTTTCTCAAACATAAACATCTTTGGAGAGGATGTTACAGGTACCTAAAGATTATAAGTTTCTTATATCTTATATAAAGTGGTATCATAGTATTTGTAAATAAACTGTAAAAGTATATGTGTTGTTTTATAATACCTAGAGCAAGGGGAGAGAGAGAGAGAGAGAGAGAGAGAGAGAGAGAGAGAGAGAGAGAGAGAGAATCATGATAAATCAAACTGAAATAATAACATTAAATAATAAAATAATAATAGTAGTCCAAAAGAGGGCATACAAGGGGGAACAGGGGTGCAAAAAAAAAGAGGAGGCAAACATGAAACAATAAATCAGTAGACATATTCCAAATATAATAATCATAAATTAAATGTTAAAAGCCTGAGCACTCTAGTTAAAAATTAAGTATGGGTGGTATGGATACAAATTATGACTTACTATATATGTAGCCTCTCAGAGAAAAGTTTTAAGACTTAGAAAAACTGAAGGTAAATGGGTGGATTCACACCATGAAAACAGCAAGCAGAAGATAACTGGACAATTTCAGTATTAGTTAGATTTACACTAAAGCATACTGCTTGGGACCAAGGATATTACCTGATGATTAAAGCAACCATTCATCAGGAAGACATGACGATTACAACTGTACACAAGTCTAACAGCAGTGCTTCCAAATACATGAAAAAAAAATGAGAACACCGAGGGGAGAAATAGGCAATTTCACAAATGTATAAGATCTTGAGACCCTCATCTCAGTAACTGGTATAACAAACAAAGAAAAACAAATCAGTAGAACTTAGTTCTGAATAACAACATCATGCAGCTGAATCTAATTAACAGTTACAGCATACTATAAACAACAACTACAGAATACACATTCTTTTCAATATATATGCTACAGTCACCATAGACCACCTGCAGGCTCAGAAAACAGGTCTAAATAAAATGAAAATCGATCTTAAATTATAAAAATCTATTCTAGGATGGATGCAGAATTAGGAGAAAAACATACTGCTATGATTTGAGTAAGCATCCTCCCAAGTGTCCACATGATAAAGGCATGGTCCTCCGTTTGCAGATGTGGGGAAGTGGTGAAATTTTTAAGAGAGGGGCCCTAGTGGTGAGTTGTTAAATCACTGAAGGCTTGCGCTTGAAGGGGACTCTGGAACCCTTGTCTCTCCAGATCTCTCCTTTGCTTCCTAGCCATGAAGTACATGGCTTTGCTCTTCCAGGTATTCCTCACATGCTGCCTCATCACAGGCCAAAATCAATGTGGGTCAATTGGTCATCGATTGAAAGCTGTAAAACTGTTAGCCAAAATAAACCTTTTCCCTTTAGAAGTTTATTTTTTCAGGCATCTCTTATAGTAATGGAAAACTAACATGAGAAGCACAGAAAAATCCCAAACACCTGAAAATTTAAAAAACTTGAATAATGTATCAGTCAAATACAAAACAGAAATCTGCATTAAATGCTAAGTTTTCTACTTTGGTTGTATCATGTCCAGCCTTGCTTATTTGCTTAATTATTTATACAAATTATATTCTAAGACAGCCCAAGCTTTCTGCCCAGTTATGCCAGGATTGCAAGCAAAAATGGTCATTCTTTGGATTATATCTATGATAATGCAGAATCATAACTTTATTTTCCCTAAGTAATATAAAATTTAGACCTCAGGTCAGTGTCTGAGACCCATGATCTAGAGAGGGAGACTTAATTCTCCTTCACACCTTCATCAGATCCTCCATGTTAGCCTTGGGTCCACTGTTGACCTATAAACAAAATTAGAATCCTTTTACACTATACTTTTAAAAAAACTCAAATGTCTTTTATTTAAGGTCTGATGTCATTTTCTATGAAAATTGAAAATGGCAAGTATGTATTCAGTGCCTAATACAGGATAAATTATTTCTAGATTTTTCAATATGATACACAAAAGTATCTCTCATCAACAACTACGTAAAATTTGATATTATGACTATTTTCTTAATGATTATCTCCTCAAGTATGCACTACTGATAAAAAAGTCCAAGTATGTCTAAAACTTTTTTTTATTGGTTGTTCAAAACATTACAAAGCTCATGATATATCATCTTTCATACATTTGACTCAAGTGAGTTATGAACTCCCATTTTTACCCCAAATACAAATTGCAGAATCACATCGGTTACACACTCACATTTTTACATAATGGCATATTAGTGACTGTTGTATTCTGCTACCTTTCCTATCCCTTACTATCCCCCCTCCCTTCCCCTCCCATCTTCCCTCTCTACCTCATCTGCTGTTGTTCAATTCTCTGGCTTGTCCCCCCCCCCCTTTCCCCTCACAACCTCTTATGTGTAATTTTGTGTAACATTGAGGGTCTCCTACCATTTCCATATGATTTCCCTTCTCTCTTCCTTTCTCTACCCCCACTCGACTCTGTTTAATGTTAATCTTTTCCTCATGCTCTTCCTCCCTGTTCTGTTCTTAGTTGCTCTCTTTATATCAAAGAAGACATTTGGCATTTGTTTTTTAAGGATTGGCTAGCTTCCCTTAGCATAATCTGCTCTAATGCCATTCATTTCCTTGCAAATTCCATGATTTTGTCATTTTTTAATACTCCATTGTGTATAAATGCCACATTTTTTTATCCATTCATCTATTGTTTCCATTCATCTATTGAAGGGCATCTAGGTTGGTTCCACAGTCTAGCTATTGTGAATTGTGCCGCTATGATCATTGATGTGGCAGTATCCCTATAGTATGCTCTTTTAAGTTCCTCAGGGAATAGTCCCAGAAGGACGATAGCTGGGTCAAATGGTGGATCCATTCCCAGCTTTCCCAGGAATCTCCATACTGCTTTCCAAATTGGCCTCACCAATTTGCAGTCCCACCAGCAATGTACAAGTGTACCCTTTTCCCCACATCCTCGCCAACACTTATTGTTGTTTGACTTCATAATGGTTGCTGCAACTTTTCCAGGACAACCCTGCTATGTTCTATTTGCAATCATCCCCTTTGTCATATTTTTCACTTCAATGACTCCTACATAAACAAATTCTTTATGCATGAGTTTATCTAAGTGATCTTCAATGAAGACCACTGTATTACTATTCACATTTTATTATGTAATTTTTTTCAGTACAAAAGTTAAAACTAAAAGTTACTAGATATTCTCAAACCAAAAATTGCAGTGGAAAATGCTAAATATGCTGGGGAGACTTTAATGAATAGGAGAAAAAGACCAGAATGAAATTTTAACTCAATTTCACTAAAATGAAAAGTGTATGAATTTTTAGGGGATGGAGTAGGTGTAGGTTGGATCAAAGGGCTTGTGTTTGCCTGCTGGCCTTTCTCAAAACTTCTTCATATCATCATGACAGGTGTTTAGAACTTGAGCAAGATACCTAGTGAAATTAGCCTCCTACTCTATCACAGAGACTTGGGGTGAGGGGACCATTTTATTTGATGATTACATTTCAAAGGGATGGTTCCCAGACCCTAGAGATACGAAATCCTGGCTGGAAAAACCTGCAGGTGTCTTTCTAGTAGATTTATATCGCAAAGCAGCAGAGAAGCAATTTATAGTTATAAGTTTTCTAAAGTGAATGTTTCAAGAAAAGAAAGGAAAGGACCTTTGTGTTTGGGCCATCTAGATGGGTAAGGGTCACGGATGCTAGAGGTAAAAAGGCTGTCTGAAGTTTAGTCCTGCCAAGAAAAATATTAAGGCAGTCTTGTTAAATGTGTAGACTGTGTCTAGTTCAATTATGAATAATTGTAGCATCTCAGAATTGTTACAGCTCAGATTTGGTAACTGCAGTGGGTTAAGCTGGAGAGAAAGGGTGGGAAGGTCACTGATTTGCACTACTCAGCTGATGCAAATTATCTTTATGGACTTTGGAGTGAAATGATTTAGTTAGTGTATTTTATATCTTACATATATAACACTCAGAGAAGATGCCCTCAGTACACGTCTTAAAAACAAGACTGGTGATGAAAAAAATTCCAAGTTAAAACAATGCCTCTAAGAATTTGACATTGTACTTCGTGCTCTGAAAGAATTTGTCTTAGTTTAGTTAGGCATTTAAAAAATAAAAATCCTACAATAGGTAATGTTTGTGAAGGACATCCCTTCTCCATTTTAACATTCTGTCTTTTTTAAAGTAGTGTTGGTATTTGGAGAATACTTTTATATTTTCCTCAGTTGGCTTATATCAACAAGTGATAAGTACATAGTTTATTGAGTCATGTTTGTTTGTCCAAGTGCCAGCAATGCAAATATTAAAACAAGAAAAAGATGGGAAATGAACTGTAGATCCAAACTCAAAATAGTAGTTTTTCTTTACCTACCATGCTCTTGTTATTATATTTATCTTAGTTTTTCAGATAAAAAACCTGAAGATCATCCAATTAAATAATTTGCCCAAGGTGATGCCACTAATGTGTGTAGCAACATAGACATAATCCAAGTTTGGTTAATTCCAAATCTTATGCTACTTCCTGTGTATTACACAAAGCCTATGAAATAAATTGCTTCGGTGAATATATTTTTGTTTCTCCTCTATATACAGTGAATACTTCATTTCTTAAAGAATAAGCCTAATAAGTTATCGACTAACTAGTTATTTTTAGGTAATTTGTATGTCAACAATAGGACCACATTTCTTAAAATTAAGATATTATCAATGGCTGTATGACAGTTTAACGGCTTTCCAAAGCTAAAAGGAAACACTGAACTGTAAAACAATCCTGTTTCAGAAAAACCAATTAAGAAAAACTATTTTAATATACAAGATAGAAACTGAAAAGGAAACGTTTACAGTGCACTCACTGCCATCCCTGCATCAAGCAGAAACAAACTGTAATTATTTACCAAGATATCTCCCACCCTCCCCTTATAGCACACATGCATTCCCACACAGATCAACATGATTGCACCAAGATCATACCCAGCCAGTCCCTGAACATCTCTAATTGAGAGTATTGAAGTCAGCAGAAAAGAATATATAAGCTTCTTGGGAAAGAATTTGTACAGTGAAATGTGTGGGAAGCTTCCAAACATAAATCTTCAGCTACAATAAGGCTACAATGGGTCATTTCTGAATGAGAAGGAAATCTTTGGTTTTGCATTAGTAAACTGTTTCTCCAGTGCATTTCAATCTACTAAGTAATTTTCTAGTCAGACACAATCAAAAGGATAAAAATGAAGATTGTATCTTTAAATTCATAAGCCATTTATCAGCACAGGGAAAAAGGAAAGTCCTGATGTCAAATTCTGTATGGTACCTAGGTGTCCTCTGTCAGCATGTGAAGGACCTGCTGCAGGAGCATGGGGGAGAGACACCTCACATGATGCAGTGAAACTTACACTCCCTACCCTTCAACACCATGCTTTGGTTTTTAGTGCCTTTTGCATCTTGTTTAGAGATATAATATTTTTAGATGAAACATCTGATCATACACACACATACACACACACACACATATATATATAAATACACACATTTTTGTGTGTATATTACATATAGGCAGTTAACATTTTTGTGGGGATGTTAGTTTAGAAATATTCTGAGTTTATAAGGATTTGATGTTGTACATTAGGTTTAACCTTCTAGACACAAGTTACTGCAAAAGGATAGAGATTAAAGTGTGAAACCGTGTGCATGACTAACTTTTTTCTGTTGCCACAGGCACCCAGATATTTAAGACAAAGTGTCACTTTTCCCAAGAAAGCTGTTTCTTCAGAGTCAGTTGAGCTTTTAACAGTTTCTGTGTGACAAACTGTTTTCTCCTGGGATTATAACTTTCTGTTGAAATTTACTTCACCTTCTTGCATAAATTTTGGCCCTGGAGTTCAGGGGCCATCACAGAAGTTAAGATTCAGCAAAGATAATAACAGCAGCAACAAAACAAAACTGTTCTTTATAAGACTATTTTGGTCAAATATTAGCCAACAGATGATATTTTGTGAATTAGATATTTTTGTGACTATGGTAATCAGTGAAATCTCAGAAGAAAATGTATGTTACTCCTGACAGTCAGCTTTAATTGCTGCTTGTATAAAATAAATGACCTGGCCTTGGGTTTCATATATTTTCAGCAACAGAAGTTAATCTATCCAAAATATTAGTCATTTGGAGTCAGGAGCAAGAGTCAGAGTCTGATACAGTTTGTCAAATGCATATAAACAACATGATCTTTTTCATATAATCACATATGGTGATATTTTCATGTTATGTTTTCAGTATGTATATCAAATACTGCAGCATATATATTATCCCTCTCAATCTCTCACTTTTTCTCTATACATTGAAAACAATAACTATTATGCAGGAGAATATTTTAACTTTTCAATAGAAAGCATGTGTTTCTTTTCAAAATTGACCTGAAAAATATGTTTTTTTTTTCTGCAGCTTGAAAATGACACTAAATAAGAAAGGCTTACATGACAACAGGTCTCTGAAGAAGAACGAAAAAGATCTGGAATGTCCTACAGTGGGTTTACCCACCTACAACCACACAGGGACCAATTAAACAGATTGAGGATGGCTTGACAGAATCAAGAATGAGTTCAGGAGCCCCTGAGAGAGATTCGAAGATCAGATCAATACAGTTCTGGCATGAATGAAAAAAGAGGTAATTAATACCAGAGGCCAACCAATAAATTAGGAAATCGTGCGAAGGAAATGATGTGGTGCTTCTGCTTCCCCAACATGAACCCTGTAATCACATGGAAAGGGTTGGATTCCTCTGAAATCTTTTCCATAAATAATGCTTCATTACTTAATATGTTCGGAGGTGTACTAGCTAGTTATATGGCAACGAATGAAAATGAAAATTATGATTTTGTAAATATATTGACAAATATTCAGCACAGAACAAAATAAAATGTCACAATGCTAAGCCAAGGCTGATTCCTGTGTGTTGGAACACCTCGATATTTATGAATAGAACTTCCATTTGTAGATTATATTTCTTATGACTGACAATGTATATTTATAATTCTATATAATAATTTTAAACAAAATTATAAAATTAAAATACTTAATATGTGAATAAGATTTATTAGCAAATATCAGCAAGACTTGGAAATTTTTCAAAATTAAAATGAAGATAGCACATGGGGCTATTTTTAAACTGTTATTAATTAAAAGCTTTCTTTTACATCCACCAATAAACAGAGATGTGCAAAATCATTTATGAAAATTTAATATTCTTTTCAAATTGTTTTCTACAAAGCTTTGGAAAAACCTTAAGAAATCTCACATATGCATTTTGAGGTAGCCCTCTTTATGTGGATGTGCTATTTTTTAGGTCAACTAAAAATATGTACCTCTAAGCATTCATTTTTGAAATGATCAGAGTTGACTTTTAAATGGTGGTGTGTTCTGCTCTCCTTTCCCAGACCACTATTTATTTAAAACATCAGCTTGCATATCAACAATATCATGTAACTAAAATAGTTAAGAGAGGGAAAATACCAATACAAAATAATAATAATGTACACATAGATGAACTAAAAATTTTGAACTGAATTTTTAACTTAGTTGACAGTGAGTGATTCCAGACACTTTCATAGCTACTTAACATCAGTGAAGAGTTGTATGTTGCATTTATTTTCTATAGCCATATAATAACGTACACAGTCTTAAGGCTTGAAATGGCACTGACTTATTGTCTCACAGAAGTACAGACATGGCTCAGTCGAGTTCTCTTTTCATGGTCCCACAAGGCTGAATTTAGCAGAGTACACACTATTCTGGAAAACTGACTCAGGCGGCATCCATATCCAGGTTCTGTTGGGTTGTTGGCAAAATTCATTTGTTTATAGCAGATTCATGACATCTAGCTTTTTCAAAGCAAGCAACAAAGAATCTCTGTCTGCTTTTTTAAATTATAACCTTTGTAAATTATATGGATCCTCATTTAGGAAATCACATGATTATGTCAAACCCACCTGGTTTAATTTCCCTTTTGATTAACTCAGAATCAACAGTTAAGAACCATCATTATGTCTGCAAAAGCCTTTCACTTTTGCTATAATGTAAACATATTCACAAGTCCTACTCTTGTGAAGGGGCAGAACCCATCCAAAATTGAGCTACCATTCTCCAATAAATTCTTGCCAACTACTTGGAGGTTCTCCTGTTCTCAGCTATTCTCTCATTTGATCCTTCCTATTTCCTCAGAATTAACACCAGGTAGGACTTTAGCAGTTGATAGATTGTTACTATGCACTTGTACTTTAGAGATTATTAGGACTTTCTATCTGGTTCTGTTGTTAATGTTGGCTGATTATTGCTTTTGCTAACTTGTTTCTTTGTATAATTCCTTATGTGTTAAATTATGTTTCTCCTTTTTTTTTGTCCTGATTGGTACTGTTAAAGGTTTATCAATCTTAATGATTGTAAAGATAATCTTCAGTTGTATTGTTTATCTCTATTGTTTTCTGTTTTCTATTCCATTTATTTCTGTTCTTTATTATCTCTATCATTATTCAACACTTACATTGGGTTTAGCTTACTCATCTTTTCGAACTTAAGCTGAAAGTTTAAGTTAAAGCTTAAGTCACTGATTTTAAATATTTCTTCTTTTCTAATGTAACTATTAAGGCTATGATTTTTACTTCTGAACATTGTTTTATCTTCATCTCAAGGATTTTGATATGCTATGCTTATACTGCAGGGACACAGCCATATCAATGTTTATAGCAGCACAATTCACATTAGCTAAACTGTGGAACCAACACAAATGCCCTTCAGTAGACGAATGGGTAGGGAAACTTTGGTATATATACAGAATGGAACATTACTCAGCATTAAAAGAGAATAAAATCATGGCATTTGCAGGTAAATGGATGGAGTTGGAAAATATAATGCTAAGTGAAGTAAGTCAATCCCCCAAAACCAAAGGCTGAATGTTTTCTTTGATATGAGGATGTTGACTTAGTTATCATTTAGTTTAAAATATTTTCTAATTTCCCTTTGGCTTATTTTGAAATATATTACTAAATTTCCATACAATTGGAGATTTTCTAGGTATCTATTTTAAAATTGATTACAAATTTAATTCAGTTATGATCAGAGAATATATTCTATATGATTTCATTTCTTTCATACATATTGTCTTGTTTTATGACCTAACATATGCTCTATCTTGGTGAACTTGAAAAGATGTATCCTCTGTTGTTTATAGTGTCCTATCAATGTTTATTAGTCCATTGGATGATAGAGTTTTCAAGTATTCTACTGATTGTCTAATTGTTTTATCAATGATACAATGAACGGTGTTGCTATCCCAAACTATAAATATGGATCTATTTTTTAAATTTCTTTCAGTGATTTCTTGATGCAATTTTAATCTGTGCTGCATATTCTTTTGGCATTGTTAATTTTTCTTTGTGAACTGACCTCATGTTCAATATGAAGTTATTCTCTTTCTAGTTAAATTCCTCATCCCGGTATTTAACTTGTTGCATGTTTGGAGAACCATTGTAGATTTCTTACAATTTGTGTTTGCCTGGTATCTATTGAGACAGAACAAAGAGGCTCCTGAGAAACAGGAAATATGTGGGTATAAACAGGTAGAATTTTCTTGTTCCTAAGAACTGCATTGCCACTAGAGTTAGGCTGTGGTGTTCTCCTATTGAACAACAACAAAAATCTAAAGACCACCAACATCAGACAGGGTCACTCTGGACCACAGTGAGTCACAATATAAAGATCTCTCTCATTAATCACATCTAACCAGAGACAAAAACAAGGTCACTAGGAAGACCACAGGAATGCCAATTATATTCTTCCAATTATAAATTTTGCTTCACTTTCTTCCTTTTTCTATAAATGCATTTCATCAATATACTTAGTAATGAAATTACTTCACTTTCCTAATAAACCTCAATCCAAAACAAACCCCACATCTTTGAAGTCTCCTCAAATACATCTAGCACAAGTTCAAATTCTACAAATCCCTAAAATCTCCTCACTGAGATGCCCAAAGATTTTCTATGATATATTGTCACATTTGGTTTAGTAAGTCAACAGAACCAACTTTATTGATAATAAATGTGTTTCTTCTGGTATTTAATTGATGGAAATTACCAATATATTTCCATTTTTTAAACTTAGCTGTGTACTTATATTTAATAGCTGTCTTTAGTAAATAATATATAGTTGAGTCTGAATTTTATGCATTCTAACATTTATTTAGTATTACAGAGTTACTTAGTTTATATTGCATATAAATATGAATGTGGATAGGTTTAAGTACACCACTGTGCTGTTTATTTGTCCCATCTGTTTATTATAACTTTTTCCTTTCCTTCTACTTTTTTATATTAATTAGATATATTTTGCTCAATTTCATTATCTCTATTTATTGGTTATATTTATTTATTTTATCCATTTTTTGTAATTGCTCTAGGTTTTTCAACGTGCATCTGTATTAGTCAGATTTTCATTGCTATGACAAAAATTGCTGAGATAATGAACTTCTTAAGAAATGTTTATTTTAACTCATAATTCCAGTGGTTTAATTCCATGTTCACTTGGTCCTTTGGCTTTGGACCTATAATGAACAGTACCTCATGGCAGGAGCAGGTGGCAAAAAAGGACTATTTACCACACAGTGGCTGGGAAGCAGAGAGATTGGATGGAGCCAGGTTCCCAATATTCCCTTTAAGGGCATGCTCCCAATGATCTAAAACATGGGCCTTTGGGGAACATTTTAGAACCAACTATAGTAGCATCTTATCACTACCACTTTCAAAATATGACTATGTAAATTCATATATAATTGCTTTAGAGAAGTGTCTATTTACCCTCTTTCTGTTCTTTATGTGATTATCATGCATTTTCTATAGTTTATAAAACTTTAAATTTTTACAATAAAATCAAGTAATATTGATTAAATAAGTAAATTTTTTTTCTTTTACATTTGCCTACATTTATCATTTCTGTTATTCTGTTTATTTATTTTTATAAGTTTAGTTTTACTTTATCATTTGGCTTTAATGTAGAACTTCCTTAAAATTTTCTCCAAGTCCATATCTGCTGACAATAAATTATTTCAACTCTTTCTGTCTGAAAAACAATGTTTATTTTACCTTCATTTTTAGAGAAAGTTTTTCTGGCTATAGAATACTAGATTAATCTTTTTTCCTATGGTACTTTGTAGATTCCTTTAATTATCTCACAATTTGTATTGTTAGTGGTAAAAAGTAATCAGCACTTATTACTATCATCCCCTACATATAATGCTTTTTCTTGTTGAATATTTTTTTCAAATTTATTACTCATTATAACTATTTTTCATCAAGATGATTATGATAAGCTTTGGTGCTGGTGGTGATAGTGGTGGTGGCAGGTATCTTACTTGGTTTAAGTTCATGAAGTTCCTCAGATAGGTAGTTATGTTTTAATGAAACCTGAAAATATTCCACAGTTACTTTTCACACATTTTTTCACACACTCTTCTGTACTCCCAATTGCAATTACATTACAATATTTGATTATGTCATAAGCTACTGGAATCTTTTCACTTTACCTCTCCTTTTTGCTTTCCTTATTATTCACTTTGAATATTTTCTTTTGCCCTGTCATCAAATTTAGAGGTTTCTTCTTTTGTAGTGTTTAATTTGCTCTTAAGCCATCCAGGGGATTTCTATTTCTGATACTAACTCATTACTGTAATTTTTATTTGGTTTTTACTTAATCGTTTATCTCTGCTAACATTCTCTTATAAAATTCTTTTATTATTTTCATAGATTTTTTAAATATACTTAACTTTAATAGCTGTGTTATGTATTTAATTCATCATGTGGGATTTCTTAACCTGTTTCAGTTGACTCATTTTGCTTCTTGCTATCTTATGTATTTTCTGGATTCTTCACATATTTAGTAATTTTTAAATTGTATTCTTGTCATTATGAGTGCTAAGTGGTCTGGATGTTTTACTTTTCTCAGTAGAGAATTCTTTCAACAGTTATTAACTTACTTGCATTTATGCTTGTTCATTATGAAATGAGACTACTTCAGTCTTTTCTAGGTTTATCTTCAATAGGTTTTATTCTAAGACTCAATTAGTTGTCATCTTGTGGCATCACCTTTCTTGTGTATCTGCTTAGTACATTTGGATAATTAGGTGTGCTTACTCCTGAAGGTCAGAATTCAAATATCTCTTACCCTTATGTGATATTTTGCAGCTTAAAAATTCTAGATAGTTATTCCCAGTAGATAGACACTCCTTACATGACTCCTTAGAATGTTTCCCAGTGCATCTGAGGCTTAGGCAGCCTAGAATTTAATAGTATTACTATGCTGATTTCTGGAAATTCTCTTCACATCCCTCTTCTTTTTGGTACTCTTTCCCTCAAATTCCAATTACCACAGTAGTTACAATTTTGGATTTTAATTTCCTTAGATTTGTTAGATGCCTTTTTGGGCTTCCCTATACAAAGGCCAAAAAGTATCCTGGAGTTAGGAAGCTTATAAAATTATGGAGCTCAACTTACTTGTTTCTTGTTTCCAAAGAGTCATATTTATGCTCTGTGGAATATGAAATTGGAAATATTCACATATCTTGTATGATTTTAAAGTATATTTATGTGAGGTGGTGTAGAGTCAGTTACTGATCCTGACTATGAGCTTGATTCTGAATCATGTTTTTAATCGTTGCTCTTAGCAATAGCTTCCGTTATATCTGGTCACCTGTGGATTCAAACTGTGATGTATCTCCAAAGCAATATTATATTAGCACATGAGGGCTGGATTTTGACTCTTTCAAAAAATTTTTTTTTAATTGTTGGGAGTAAAGTTTTGTGGTGTTTGGAATTTTTCTTTTGAGTAGTACCATAGATTTGTGACTGAGTCTAGGAAAAAGTCTATAGTCATAGAAGGAATTCCTATGAACTTCCACTCATGAAACTAACCCAATTTTCTTGATGTTACTATTTCGATAGTCATACATAGTAATATTCGAAGTACATGAATGGTACCCATCAAGAGGGCAAAACTCTCCTTATGCCTGCAAAAAGCAAATTAAATATAAATAAATTTTTAAATATTTTCTTTTTGCCTCAAGACTGTTTTCCATCAGCAAGAATTAAAGTAGATTGATCATTTGGAAATATGATATTGGTATCCATCCAACTTTAATCATTTTCTTTACTTCAAATGACTTCCATTTTCCTCTTTGGTTAGGAAGACTCTTTGATGTCAAGATGGTCTGTACCAAAGCCACGACTTTTTATGTTTCATACTATACTGTTAGTTTTCCTTTCTTCTCCAGGATGATGAGCTTACATCTAACTTTAATACTCTAAAGTTTACATCTGATTTTAATACTCTAAAGTTACAAATTTCTCTTTTCCCAACAGCATGACTTGCTTCTAACTTATGTATTCTTATCAAAGCACTTTCAAAGGCATGCAACTGTAATGCAAATAACATATTAATTCAGAAAATTTAAATAAAAATGAATTTTTGAATAGATAAAAATTAAATTAAAACTTTTCTAACAAGATAATCTTACAAGGAAGAAAGTGTTAGCATATGCAGCCAAAAATAAAAAGGAAACTCTAAGTCATTGCAGTATTTCTGTGAGTGGGTTGTGACTACATTGATGTAATATCATTAATATCCAGAGCAGGTTTTAGCCTCCAAATAGAGTTGAATACCTCCTCTGAATGAAGCAGTAAAATATTGCTCTTGTAAAACTAGAGTGTAGAAATAATGCATTGTTTTGTATCTTCCATAGAACCTGAAGAAATGTCACAGCAAGGACATTGAATATAGCCTTTGGTAGAAAATAAAGCATTACTAAGTGCCCTCATTAAGACATCTCAATCCAAGCTTTCAATTCAAACCAGATAAAGAAATAAGACATTACTAGTGCAGTTTAGAACATTAAGAAAGTGATCAAAATGCATAAAAGAAATCTAAAACAGTTATCTATGTGAATAAAGATTTTCATAAATATTTCAAAAGAAGGGAAAATGCAGAAAAAAATCCATTAAACAGCATAAAAAATACCATTGGCTATTTTCTGTACTATCCTAAGTGTTAATCAGCTTTCTGTCTTTATAATAAAATAGCTGAGAAGAACAACTTAAGGAAATAATTATTTGGAGTCAGTTTCAGAAGTCTCAGTTCATGGTTGTTTGTCCTCATCATTGTAGGTCTATGGTAAGACCAAACATGGTGGCGGCAAACATGTGGCAGAGTAGAAATGCTTACCTTAGGGTGAGTTGGAAGCATTTGGAAGCAAGGATTGGGGGACTTGCCCCAGTAACCTACATCCTTCAACTAGGCCCTACTTCCTAAAGTTTCCATAACCTCCAAAAGCATCACTTGCTGAGGCCCAAACCTTCAACACATGAGCACTTAGGGAACATTCTAGATCCAAACTATAACACTCTAGTACCCCAAAATAATATTTGAAATGCATTCTTCAGTTGTATGACATATATTTTTAGTGTATGTTAATGTACTTGAGATTTACATTGGCAAATATAGAATAAGTTTTAATGTGAAATGAGAACCAAAATATGTAAAATAAGCATCTACCTTTCAGTAGCAACAGAAGCTGTCTGCTTTAGTGCTAAGTCTAAAGGGAATTAATTAGTAAACTTCCTCCGTCATGATCAGTTTGAAGTCGTGGGGAAGCAGAAAGGAGCACAGACCTGGAAAAAAAGAAAGTGTTGGAGGCATGAAAGAAACATGAAAGAATAAAGAATAATCTTCACTGAAACAAATCTGTCTTGTATTTTAAAAGGGATACTAGTAAGTTAAAAACAGGGTCATTCATTTTAGATGTTCTTTAGTGTGGATCAAAGTATGCAAAAGAAAAAGTCACCTTTGAAGTTAAGTTTTCTTCTCAAATTCACATACCCTTAGTGCTTCCACTTTCAATTTGTCTTAATCAACTTACCATTTGTATATCAAGTACTAGTATACGCAAGCACTCCACTAATTGCTGCAAGCATGCAACAACAGATAGTGCAAAGTCCTTATCTCTAAGAATTCACAGTCTAACAGAAGGGCTAGAAAGAGAGGTTCAAGTACCACTACAAATAGTTTCTAAGCTGTACACAACATGGATGCCACATCTAGGGGGGATGCTGTATTCCTCATAGGTATCATAAATTTGTGGATTTATTAAAAAGATTTGGAGATGACAAAAAACTAACGAACTCTCCTGATACTAATGGGATTTTTGTTTGTTTTTCCTTTCTAAATAGGTATTCAGAGGGCAGCAATAAACAAGGCTATGACATCACAAGCATAAACTTTCCTAGTAGAGTCAAAGAAAATTTACATTGATCAATTAAGTGGAGCCAAGACTAAGTCTTTATATCTTTACAAATTCAACGGGGTAAAAAAAAAAATATCTCAATTTCGTAAGTAAGGGTCAACTAAGGACAAAGTTATCAACACTAGTAATTGAAAATATGCAAATACGATTTATCTGAGCAAGAAAACTACTATATGAACCAGAATATTTGTGTTTATAGAACCAGAATGTTCCCTGCTTAACTACACAGTGACAATGAAAAATCGTCAAAATTTGCAGATGGTTTGATGATAATCAGAATTTGGTTTGTAAACTAGATGAGTAATGTATTTAAGCAACCAGGCATAGGTACCCTAATATGCATATATACATATTGATAGTTGGGATGCTCTTGATATTGACCTTTTAAAACTCGAAGGTTATGATCAATGCCTAAACCCACATTTACCATTAAAATGACATCATTAAAGAAGCAGAAATATTTGAAGTCTGTTAGCTTAAACTATATATATATATATATATATATATATATATATATATATATATGTACATATGCATATATATCCATATATTTGGTTATATATATATATATATATATATATATATTTGTATTTAAGATATGTACATATATATGTATATATTTAAATATTTGCATATTTGACAAAAAACTTTCACTAGCACTATTAGACTAGCTCTTTTCTTGGTTTTCCTTCATTATTATTTCTGACTGACACATTTAATTTGTATGTGTACATACTTTCCAATGCTCTTTGTCCAAACTGCTAGTTTTGTGACCAATAAGGCTTAAGACTGCTGTTCACTTCATTTCATCTTAACTTTAAATTGGTCTCAGAGACTATATGAATGTTGAGGTGAAATGAAGTATATACAAAATTGCAGAATAATTACAATGCACATTTCCTATATTTTTGATTAATTAAGTGTGCTCTTATGATTACTAGCAATACTCTTATAATATGACAAGAATGACATTTTGATTTTCTACTTTAGTTAAAATAGGAACAAATTAGAAGGGCAAATGATGATATTTTATAAACATGTAGTTTCACCACATATAGGAATCAAAAAATCTTTATTGATACAAAGTACCGGAGGGGGGGAAAATGTCTTTACAGAGATTCTGTAAGCCAAAAAAACTACCTCACCTTTCTAATAGTCCATTTAACAACCCATTTAACAAGTGGATTAAGAAAAAGTTACTCACATTGTCTTGTCTGAAAACCTGACCCCTTTAAGGCTGTATGCCTCATGTCATCGCCAATATCAAAATGCTCACATTTAGGGAACTTAATTCATAAATAATATGTGACAAAATGAAATAATACCTATAACAAGGATGGGTGGACATGAGTGGTATCCCAAAGCAATTAGTTAGGCAAATAAATAAATAAATGCCAAGAAGTAAAAGTCATCATAGAAATACAAAGTCATCTAAAAACACTTTATTGAGGTCAAAATTAAATTATAGGGAAAATTAGAGTACTTATATCTTTTTTTCCAACATAAGATTATTTCAACTTCTATTTTATTAAACCTCCATAATATTAATAATCAAATAACCAAATATAGCAATGATGGCTTTAAATAAAGTTTATGTTCATGGTTGTTTGTTTCAAAGACCCTAAATGTTTGTACACATCTTATATTTCAGTGGGTCTTCCTTAATAAAAAAATCTTGATTTGCTCTAAAGATACATATACTCAGATTACGCATACACATACATATACAAATTTTACATTATTTTCAAATATTTTGGTTTCAAGTGACAAAAGTCTGACTAACATGTATTTAAGAAAAATTTGATCATGACAAAGGAGAGTAATATTGGTTTGGGTACTGCTTGATACTGAGGCTAGATGTAGAACCCATTGTCATTTCTTCTATTTATTCGGCCCCTTTTTGTATTGTCCTCTACAATCTCTAATCACGTTATTCTTACTCATACTGTCTGTCCTTCAACAATTCTAATGAAATTCCTAGAATTAAATTTTATTCTCTTGGTGTGGGTATTATACTTGTCCCTGAGCATATCCACTGTGACCAAGGAGCTGAATGACATGATTTGGTGAGGTCTGGGCTAAGTGCTCCTGTTTGGGCTGAGAGTGGCAGCAGGTATCTGCTTTCACATAGAAAAGTTGAGGGGCTAAATCCATCTTTGTAATCCTATTTTTCATCTGGATCACAGTTGGTCCTATAGAGATGATTTACGAAGCCATGATCAGTCTACATCCCAAGTCATCAGTATTCTCACTTTTATCATCTTTTGAGTTATAATTTATTTTCTTTCAACCATGATGGCTACACACACACAAAAAAAAAAAAAAAAAAAAAAAAAAAAAAAAAAAACCTCTTGCTATTTCTGCTTGTCCAATGTAATCAACATCTGATGGGGACACAATTTTTATTTGAATCAAATCAAATCTGCAGGAAAAGTACCAATGTATTCAAAGGGATATTTGTATCACTACTAGTGTCCTAGAGCAACTCATCTTTACACAAGTACTCCCTTCACTACTCTACAACATGAACACGGTGCCTCAAAACTGTAATCCTCATGCACATTTATTTCAGAGTGTGATGCAGGGAAACAAAGGGAATGAGCATCCTTGAGCAGTAGAAATTTCTGTGAATGGCAATATTTTCTAATCTATCCTATCCCATATAGTAACCAAGGATCACATATGGCTGCTAAATACATGATAAATGACTAATATGCTCAAGGAACTTAATGTTAAATTTTATTTAATTTTAAATAATTTAAATTAAAATTTAATAGCTTCTAGCAGTTAAAAAGTACAGATTAGACAATATAGCCCAAGATGATAAGCTAAGTAGGACATGCTCCACTGTCCTTTGTTATCACATACTCTGTCTAATGTGTTAATGAAGTGCTTGTCATGCTGCATAGGCTATGATTTTTCATTCAAGCATGTCTAACATCTGACCAGTTTGAGATGTTCTTTCCTCTTTATTATCCCAAAATTGAGTTCAAGAATGTTGTTTGATTCCCCATTCTGAGAAAAAAAAAAACTGACACATTTAAACAAAAATTGACAACCCTTAGAAAAATCAAAAACAAAAAAGCAAACAAACAAACAAAAACTTGCCACAAAGTAGTAAACAAAATGATCTAGTCTATTTTATAAAATAAGGTAGTTAGGACAGGGATGAAGAAGGAAAACTATATTGGACAGTTGTTTGAGTTTATATTTCGGCTCTGCCACTTGTTAAATATGAGATCATTCATAATTTCTTAACCACTGTGTGCTTTAGTTTTCCTATCTGGAAACTGGAGATAAGTAGTGTCCTCCACATAATGTTGCAAACTGTAAATTTAACAAGTACATTGAATTCAAAACATCACCCACAGGTGGTAATTATTAAGTATCAGCTATTATCCTACTTAGCAATGTTATCAACATGATCAAATGTGGTCTCTATAGAGATGCTTCTCAATAGATAAGAAGGTATTACTGTCTTCATCCTATTTTCCAAATGCAAAATTTCCTGTTATTCCCTAAGATTAACGTTATGTTATTCAGCACTGTTTTACTATATCGAACACCTAACATAATCAATTTATGAAGAGAAAAACATTTATTTTGGCTCTAGTTTAGGAGGCTTCAGTACACAACTTGTTGGCCACATTTCCTATGGGCCTAGGTGTGGCAACCCATCATAGTGGTGAGAGAGTGGAGGAGATACCTCATTCACTTCACAGACAGGTGTCAGAAAGAGAAAGAAGGAGACCAGAGTCTCATAAGCACTTTCAAAGACATGCACTCAATGATCTAAGACATCCCTATAGGCTCCATGTTTGAAAGTTTCCACCATCTCTCAACAGCACCAGGGGCTAACACATGGGCCCTGTTGGGGGGGGCAGGGCATTCCAGATATAATGCACTAATAATAACGATAACAGTCCTTTGCAGTACTGGAGATTGAACTTGGAACACATTGAGATACATCTCAGTCCTTTTTTAGATATTTTATTTATTAAAATTTGAGTTAGGTTCTGTTTTAGTCAGTTTTTTTTTTTTTTTTTTTTTTTTTTTCTGCTGTGACTAAAGGATCTGACCAGCACAACTGTAGGGGAGGAAAAGTTTATTGAGGGCTTATGGTTTCGGTTTCAGAGGTCTTATTCCAGAGAAGGCTGGCTCCATTCCTCGGGGCTAGAGGTGAGGCAGAACATCATGGCAGAGTGTGTGGCTGAGGGAAGCAGCAAGAGGCAGAGAGAGAGACTCCAGCTCCACATACAAAATATATACCTCACAGCGACGCCCCCAATTAACCACTTTCTCCAGCCATACCCCATGTGCCTGTAGTTAGTTACCACTGAATTAATCCCCCTAGGGTTAAGACTCTCACAATTCAATCATTTCTCCTCTGAACCTTCTTGCGTTGTTTCACATGTGAGATTTTGGGAGACACTTCACATTACAGGTTTCTACTAAGTTGCACAGGCTGGCCTTAAACTTGTGATCTTCTTGCCTTACCTTCCCAAGTAGCTGAGATTACAGGTATGTACCACTGCATCCAGTTTATAATGGCTTTTTAAGAGTGATTATTTTCCATATTTTGTAAATTGTGGCCTATGAATTTTATTTGACAATCATATCCAAATATTCAAATTCCCAAAATTGTAAACACAAAATAGGTCTCAGAATTCTTTTTCCAAGGGATGAAAATTTTACAAAGCTACACTTTCACTGCTCATTTGACCTGAACCTCACAGTAGCTTGTAAGATGAGTATTCGTATGTACATTTCATACATAAAGTTAACAAAAAAACCAAGAGATAAATATAGAACTAATGTCATTGTTACAAAATAACGAGTTCTATTCTTGAACCTAGGTCTTACAATCCAAATCCAGAGGTTTTTATTTCTTCTTTTTTGTCTGTCTAAATTTCAGATTTTCTGATAATGAGATTTAAGTGGCAAAGGGTTGCTTTATGGGTAAAATAAGCAATTAAAGGGGTGGTGCTATAATTTACATCATATGTACTAGTCACTCACAGGAAGCAATATATATTTTGCAATATATGCCATTCTGTTGAGCCTTAGAAATCCAAATAAACTCCATAACTTTTCAGGAATAAAAATATCAAGGAATTCACTATTCTTTTGGGACCACATGCCTTTGTAACATCAGTCAACTTTAAATAGAAATGATTAATAAAAATCATATTTTCTTTTTTACTCTAACGTATCATTTATGCTATATATTTGTTGCCACAGAACATGCTGCTACTATCGGAACTCAGATGTTTGTGTGCTTATTTCCATATCAACTATTGTTTTCTCTTTGGGAATAATTAATTTGTGTTGCTGCACTTTCATACTTGGTATTTTCTCACAGATTCTTCAATCTCAAATTCCTTAATTAGAGATTTTACTTAAAAGAGGATGATAAAAGGCACAGAGAGATTTGATGTCAAAGCAAAGTACCTAACTGAAAAATATGCAAGTGAATTTTATATTTGTTATTTTTAAACTTCAAAGGAAATAATGGAGATTTCTATGCTCCTTTTTTTTAAGGCAAAACAACAGCAACAACAATAAAGATGGTAAAAAGCCATGTGGCTTAGATGTGTTATAATCGCATGTGTTGGTGTCTACTGGATTCATTCTGGGTTGTTTTTTTTTTTTTCTGGCTTTTTTGGGAGGGTGAAAATATCATTCCTTAATAGAGTGACATTTGGAATAATTTCAGTACAACTCTTAAATATGCTACACAAAACTGTTTATTTAATCAAAGGTTATGATTTTGTGATAGTGTTTCTGACCCTCAGTACAGGACCCAGCTTTTAATGCATAAAGATATCTGGTTACCATGACTATAATTACCATAATTTTACACCTATTAATTTTGTCTGTAGAATTAATTTCCATAACTTATGACTTGAAACAAAAACATCAGCCTCATTCCACAGTTTCCAAGAGCAGAATTATTATAAACCTTATAAATGCCAAATGTTATTATTATTTTTTTTCATTTTTGCTCTCTCTGAATCCTCCAAACTGGTTCCCTCTTATTAAAATTCAAACAGCTGTGAAATGGCCAGGCGATTTGAAGATGAAAGTAAATGCGAAGTGACCTTCATCCATGCTGAACAAATAGAATATTATAAACATACTTTCCAGTTGAAGTTACACAAAGCAAATTAAGAAATACCTAGGGCTATAATTTACTACAAAAATGTTTCTTAAATTTCTGACAGTTTCATTTAACTGACTAATTAAATTTGCTTGTAGGCATCTTTGAGACGGAGTCTAATAACTACATTGTCATCTGGGAAGAAAATGAAAATTACTTTTTTTTCCATGAGAAATATGTTTGTAATGATCCAGGTCTCCTACTAAACATTTGACAAATATATGTAAGTGGTTATGCCTAGTTGTATTAGATGATAATGCCAATTCTATTAAAAGGTGATTAAAAGAAAATCTCACAAGTAATAGCTTGGAACTGTCAATGAGCAATTTCTGAAGAATCTGCCAAGGGGAGAATTTAAAGTGTGTTTCTACAGTAAGAACAATATGCATTTATTGTATATTTTGTTTACTCATTTCTTAGAAATCAATGTTTGAGGTGACCCATTTTACAAATCTCTCTCCTGGAAAGTGTGCTGTTGCTTCCTAGGAAGGACCCAGAGCAAATCCCATATCCAGGAGTTCATAGTTCCCAGATGCCAGACTGAGATTATTGAAAGGATTCAGAATTCAGTTTTCTTGTACAAGCTCCTGTGCTGAGAGGACAAATGGAGTTTCTGATTTCCCTCTAGAGAAAAAAAAATACCAACTTTTTTGAGGCATGTTGTAAAGCTGTAAGGAAAAACCTTGGAATAGACTTTTGCAAACAGTATCTTCAGATGAATCTTGCAATAAAGTACCCTACAATCTTCCACAATTATACCCCAGAATTGTGGATAATGGTCAAAACACTGATTTTTCTCTTTTTATTCTCTTTAGAAACAATCCAGGATCTTGGCACACAAAATATAAAACATCTGACAACATTTAATAATTACCTCCTTTCATTATGTATAATTGTGTTATTCATTTCATGAAAATGACATTTAAGAGAAAAATGTGAAAGCTACAATTATATAATTATTTTGCAAAGTACTAATGCTTGCATGCTCTGTAAAAACCAGAGTAGCTTGGGGTTTAAAATTTCACTGAATACTTACAAAATCATTCACATTTATTTTAGTTCCTCTCTTAACTCCCATTAATCTGTAATCTATTCAAGGATGCAAAGTGGTATTTGCTCATCATGGAATTCCCTCAGCCCCTAGGATAGTACCTGACACATAATAGTCATTTGATATTCATTGTCTGCAAAGATTAAAACAAAATTAAATTAATAGGGTGTGGCATTTAGGGAAGGAGATATTCAAAAGATGCATCCTCTGTGGTCTTCATTATTCTAGTGATAATAAGAATAATAGTGTTATCTTATCTGCTTGATTAAAACATCAATGCTCAAACTAGTAGAAAAGTGAGAAAATATTTCCCTTATGGCAAAACTTACACTATTACTAGTGTTAACAACCAGAGAAAACCAGGAGCTTCTCCACTTCTGATTTCTCTTTCTGGATGGAATATTTAACTTGACATCACATTCAGCCCCTCTCATCATCTCAACTTTATTTTAAACAGTCAACTAGTAATTAAAACATAAAAATTAAAATGCATACTCTAGACCACACCTTTCACAGATTTTAGAGATTTATTTTTGCCAGGTTTCCATTGTTGACCACATAGTCAAGGAACACATATCTATAGCCACGGGTGTTAGATTTATGTAGCTTTCTGTGCAGAGAGCAGGTGGCAGAAGAACCATGGGGAGACTCTTGGGACCTGGCTGGGAAGTAGAGGATATATTTTACAGTGCTTATATTTGCTCTGGGTAATTTAAAGCAGGCTTAGAGAATTGGGTGTCAGTTTGGATTAAGTTACATCAAAAAGTAAAGACAGTTTGGTCACTGGACACATTGGTAATCATTTTACTTAGGATACCTGAAATAGTTATTAGGGAAATAGTTATTAGGAGTAAAGAAAAAAAGTAGTCACTGAAGTTGGCCAGAAAGGGGGTGACTAGCTACTATGGCTATTACATGTCTGGGTTTTATGTGGCTCTTCCTTGTGCCACCATATTTAGAATAGCCTGTGAGAGTTTTGCTTATGCTCTGCCAACATTTGTGTTCAGTTGGAAACACAACAGTGTAACAGAGCTTATGCTGCCAGTGTCTGTGGTCATTTATACTCTCTTGCCAGACATAATTATTATTGTTATTTATAACTATTGTTTCTATTTTTAAATTATGGATTAACTCTGGATGGGTGAGGGAGAGTCTGTCTTTCTGTGACTGCTACAGTGAACAATACCCTACTCATTATGAGGCAGGTCTGCTCTTTCTGTCAGATTCCGCTTGGTCCCTTGTTCTGGAATACTCTATGCATGGAGAAATAATGTAAGCTTTCTCTTCCTATAGCAGAAACAGAATGCTTGGAGCAGAAGTCAAAGGTGAGAATTGAGAATTGAAATATCTATAATCTGCTGTTCATCTTGGAAACTTATGTTTCAGGAAGGAATTCTACAAGGACTCAGCAGACTAGAATTCATTTCAGCCTTGTTCATTATCCACTCATATAGTACTGCATAATTATTCTTGATGTAATCCACCCTGTATTGAGAAGGAGGGAGAGAGAAAGAGGAAGGAGAGAGAATGTATTGAATAGTAAGTAAGATACTGGAGACTGACTTTTAAGCACATCTGGGTCTAGGGATCCAAATAATATGCAATCTCAGATTCTTTCTTTACTATCCTTTCTGCTTTTCTCTGAACTGGTTTGAACATCAGGTAGACTCACAACTCACAATTATCCAGACAGTCATCAGAAGTCTAAATCTCTTCCTTCTAATTTAGTGCAGTAGATACTCTCAATGCCCTGCTCATATCCCCTTGGCATTCATTGTTCTCACATATACCAGGGGCTTCTTACTGCCAACATCTACAGTCCCTAACTTGGGGCTTTCGGCCAGCTGCAGGAAGGAAGCAGGTAAGAAGTATGGAGGAGTTAATGCCTCCTGGAGCAGCCCCCATCTTTGGACTGTGTTCTATACCATGGACCAGAATACCCCAGCAGGATCAAACCCAGATTTCCAGAGCAATAATCTCCATGATAGCAAACTCTCATCTAACTCCCTTTCCTTCCATAATTACTGCTCCAGCCTTCTACCTTGCTCTTTTGGAATCTCTCTCCACCTAAATTCCCTCAAATTCTTGACTTGGATCTTCTCCTACATGAATACCACCTAACCAAGCAGGCCATAATAGAAAGATAGTTTTTTTGTTGTTGTTTTTTTTTTACTTTTTTAAAAATTTTTCCCTCTACATACTAGAGAAAGTGTAAGGTACTCTAGGGGATGGTTCCAAGTCATATACACTCCCTTTGGCTAAGGACAAAACCAATAAGTATTTTTCTTACATAAATAACATGAAACAGACAGAATGTCACATTTCCACAAGAATTTGGGATATCTCATTTTTTTTTTTTTAAAGAGAAACATTGTCTGAGGCAAAGGATAAGTAGCATCTACTTCTGGGCTCTGACAGACATAAATCAAATCATTCTTTAGCCACACATTCTCTCCACAATTGTTTAGAGTAACAGTCTGAGCCTGAATAAACTAGTATCAGTTGTAAGCGATTTTTAGGCTATTAATTTGATGTATGTGTACTGATATTTAATTAAGTCCCTTTTGGAAAGTTGACTAAAAAAACAAATTAAAGTTTAATGACTATGGGAAGTAAAGATTACTCTTAATATTAGTTGTAAGAAGAAATATATGAGACCTTGATGAAAATCAGGAACAATGAAAATTATATATTTTATTTACAGATTCTGGTAATTTCAGGGCAAGCTACAAGTTTTATTATATATGTGTGTGTGTATACATATATATGTAAATTCATATATATGTATATGTACACATACACACATATGATGAAAGATATTATTGGGAGACACTAAGTTCAAGTTCACCTCTTAAAACTTAGATCTTTATTACAGAATTCAGGAATAGGCAAAGCAATTCATATTCAGTATTAGAATAAAGAATTTGCTCTCCTAATAAAAACGAAGCCAGAATTAGACAGGCAGTCAGTACAGAAAGGTAAAATCGAGTCAGATCAGATCAAGAGGCCAATTTTGAGTGAGTCCAGGAAGTTGGAGACTGTACCCTCAGGGATTGAAATGTTAATTCCTTCAGAGCCCTTCCTCCACCCCTATCAAGAACCTTCCCCTGCTCCAACTTGTTGCCAAGGTAATCTGTCCTAGGAATTGCCCTACAGGGAGTCACAGTTGTTAATTGATGTGTCCTGGGCTGCTCCATCCTGCCTTTTCTCCTTTAGTCCACCTGTTTCCTACCTTTTGGCCAGTCCACCAAGCACTCCTGGGCCTAGTCACCTATGCAGGAAGGAGAAAGATAAGGGGAAGAGGGAAGGAGACCAAAGGGAGCCTAGGATATATAAAAAGGGCAGAACACCTCGCTTCTTGGGATACCAGGATATCAACTATGGTCCCCTTCTCCCTCCCAAGAGAAGTCTCTGTTACCTCTTTTTGAATAAACCCTGCCTAATATGCTTACCTCAGTGTGCTTCTCTAAGTTCAAACTTCAACACGTGAAGAAGCAGAACTCCTCACCTATAACCGGCAGTATCAATAATGATAGTAACTAGATCAGGTCCCTCCAACTAATCAAGGTAACCCATAAGAAAGAACTTCTGCACCAAATGCTGTGCACCTTACATCAATTAGATCACAGCCTTTCAGGTATAGATTGAAGATCAGGTTATAGGATTAACTGATTTAGAGAGGTGTCATTACTTCACTAACAATAGAAAACAAACCATCTACTCAAAAATCCCTCAGTAATAGTAGAACAAAGTATAAGGTACCTAACTGGCATCCTCTGATTGAATACTATTAAAAGTTGGAGTGCAAAAGAATGATAAAATGAAAAAAATGAAAATGATGCTAAATACAGTAGGTTGAATTTCCTTGTCCTACTTTACTTTCTCTTTATTCATAAGTAACATTGCCAGGCTCATAAGCAGACCCTTGCTATTTCAAAGTTTCTTGCTTTCCTCTTATTTGTGTGTAAAAGAAGGGGTTGATGATTAGCTCAATGGTTTTTGGAAGTAAATACATCAGAAGCTGGGAAAACCTGCAGAAAGATTAACAGCACTTTCCTTCATGAATTAAAAGAAAACAAAGCAAACATTTTAAAAATGTGAAAAAATACATGATTCTTCTTTTCCTATAGACCTGCAGGTAGAGGAACAGATAAAGACGGATGCAATCAAAATTACATATAAGAGGTTGTGAGGGGAATGGGAAAATAAACAAGGAGAGAAATGAATTACAGTAGATGGGGTAGAGAGAGAAGATGGGAGGGGAGGGGAGGGGGATAGTAGAGGATAGGAAAGGTAGCAGAATACAACAGTTACTAATCAGGCATTATGTAAAAATGTGGATGTGTAACCCATGTGATTCTGCAATCTGTATTTGGGGTAAAATTGGGAGTTCATAACCAACTTGAATCTAATGTATGAAATATGATATGTCAAGAGCTTTGTAATGTTTTGAACAACCAATAAAAAAAATAAATTAAAAAAAATTTCAAATTCCTTGGTGACTTTCCAAATGTTCAGGAGGCCATTGCTTTAGTGAATATTAGACTACTGAAAAAGATGAGAGGAGCCATCCAAAGGATGAGGGGGAAAGAAAAGGAAATAAGGAGAATGTCTGCAGTACAAAGAAGGCACTGGTCTTCACTCTCCTGAACAGGTTAAGAACCACAGCCATCAGGCTCTGAGGAGAGAAGGGCAGAAACATTCAAGGTGTGACCATCAGAAGGTAACATCACCCAGCTGGTCCTCACTTATAAAATCAGATAGCTGGATAAGGAGGTCTTCGAAGCATTTCTTTTTAACCTAATATTCTTTTACACCTTAGCCTTCCATAAACAGACAATAGGGAACTTAAAATAAAATGAACATATTCCATGAAGCAATTTGATCAAATGAATGATTTGCTATAAGTCCTTAGAAACATGCTTGACTCTGTGCCTTCAGAAGAAGCAAGCAGTATCTCAGCTTTGCTGGAGGGTGGTTGGAAAGGAAATAAGATGTGGATGTGATCAAATGTCACATTATTCTCCTGTGCCATGCCTCTCCACCTCTCCTGCAACAAGGCTGACCTTGAGAAAGTGCTGAAAACAGAAAGGCAGGTGTTTTCCTCATATCAGAGGCAGTAAGAAAATGCAGACTAATAACACCAGGGTGGTGTTGAAGCTCTGACACAGATTTAAAATGTAGCCTAAACTAATTTAGCAATCTCGGTATATCAACAATTTTCACAAGCAAAATTTGAGGTTTAGTAGCTATCTGCTCTTTCTTACACAGATGTATTAAGGGGACTAGAAAGAAAATCTCTGAAAGACCTTGAGCTACTCCATAGGCGAGATACACAGCATAACTCTGGTTTTCATCATTATATGCTGCCATTTATGTGGCTAGGTGACTCCATTTGACTCAGAAATATCACAGCATCTCATGCCAGCAGTAAAAACAAAGGTACCTTCACCTTAGAAAAGGATGCATGTATTCTTAGGAAAGGCAAGATGACTATTAAACATTTCAGAAGATACATTTTCATTTTCTTCTAAAGTTTTTTAGCTGAAGAGTCTGCTTAAAGTTGTTTTCTGATTTTATTTCTGTCAAATCTCATCTCAAATCTTATTAAACAACATCAAAAACTGTTATCTGCAGGTTTCAGACAAGAGCAATAAAAAGGTAAAATAGAAATAATTATCAGGGCTAGGAATATAGCTCAGTTGGTAGAGTGCTTGCCTGGCATGCGCAAGACCCTGGGTTCAATTCCCAGCACCCCACACCACTAATAATAATACTAATGATAATAATAATAATAGAAATGATCCATAAAAGATTTTGCATCATGTTCAAATATCAACTGTTAACACATTTTAAGTTAATCAATATAAAATACTGCTGTTTATTTCTTCTTTAGTATTAAATTGCAACTTTTTTCTTTTTTATCTCACAGGTTTTTGTTTTATTTTCACTAAGCTGAAGATTGAACCAATGTCTTTGCATGCTAAGCAAATGCTCTACTACTAATATACACCCCAGGCCCTTTTTTAAATTTATTTTTCATACTGAGATAGGTCTTGCAAGGTTATCCAAGATTCCCTCAAAGTTTTAGTCCTTCTGACTCATCCTTTCTCCCAAGTAGCAGGGATTTCAGGTGTGTGCTACTGAACCTGACTTCACGTAAAATTTTATTAAGAAATTATTATAGACTTTTTGGCATTTTATTGTGAACAAAGCTTAAATTCTGTGAATATATGAGTGAGGTGAGTTGGTAATAAAGATAATAGCAGCCTTTTATTTACTACATACTATTTTAATAGAGGGTTTCTTATTATTTTCTAGGAAGTTATACTAACTCGTTTAATCTTCAATAAATATTTTTGAGTCAAATATTACTGTTATTCCATTTAAAATTTTAGAAAACTAAGTCACAGAAATGTTAAGGAGAAACTTGTTCAAGTCTCATAGCTGCTATTAGTCAACTTTCTCTTCTGAGACAAGATACCTGAGATAATCAACTTATAAAGAAGGAAAGATTCACTTTGGCTTTCAGTTTTGGAGATTTCAGTCCATAGTTGCTTGGCTCTATTGGTTTTGAACTTTTGGTGAGGCTGCACATTATGGAGAAGGTGTGCAGTGGAGGGAGCTGATCAGGTCATGGTCGCCAGGAAGAAGAGAGGAAAAAAAGGGGCTTGGGTACCTAGAGCCTCTCCTGGGAAATTCTTTTAATTACCTAACTTCCTTCCACTAGGCCCCACCTCCTAAAAATTTCCACCACCTCCCAATTGCACCTTGAGCTATATGGCGTTTGGGGGTCACTTACCAAACCACAGCTGAAGGCACAACTGGGGTTTGAATATACAGCCTGTCTGGTTCCAGAGCCCACACTTACCACAGTCATGGATACAGTCCCTCTTGCAAGGGATTCTACTGTTGTTGTGGTGCCCTGTTACTGGGCAGACAGAAATTTTATTATCATTCTCATCTATGAAATACTCACATGTCGTGTCAAATAACTCTGGATGATGGTGAAGAATTGAAACACAAGACTCAGATGAAGACTGGAAGATAGAGTTAGTTCTACCACCTCTCTCATTTTTTTTTAAATTTTTAAATTAAATTTACCTTTTATCCAATGAATAAAAACATGTGTATATATGAATGGGGTACTATGTGATATTTAAATCAGAAAAAAAAAACACATATTACCTCCTCAAACATTTTCCAATTTTTTATATTGAAATTTTTTCAAACTTCTTTCTTCCAAGGTTTTGAAATGTATAGTACATTGTTGTTATATATTGTTATCTTACTGTGCAATAGCACACCAAAACTTCTTACTCCTATCTAACTGCAACATATTACCCGTTAATTAACCTTTTGCCATCCCTCCTACCCTCTCTCTCTTCTCAGCCTTCTGGCAACCACCATTAAACTCTTAAATTCTATGTGCCCAACTTTTCTGTATTCCACATGTGAATGAGATCATGTGTAACTTGTATTTCTGTACTTGTACTATACAGCCATAAAAAAGAATGAAATAATATTATTTAGTTTTCATCTCACAATAGTCAGAATAGCAATTTTCAAGAATATAAGCAACAATAAGTGTTGGTGAGGATGTGGAGGAAAAGGTATATTCAAACATTGCTGGTGAGACTGCAAATTGGTGCAACCACTCTGGAAAGCAATATGGAGATTCCTTAGAAAACTTGGAATGGAACTACCACTTGACCCAGTTATCCCACTTCTTGGATTATACTCAAAGGACTTGAAATCAGTAGACTGCACTGACACAGCAACATCAATATTTGTAGCAACTCAATTCACAATAGCTAAACTATGGCACCAACCTAGATGCCCTTCAACAGATGAATGGACAAAGAAACTGTGATATATATATATACACAATGGAATATTACTGAGCCTTAAAGAAGAATGAAATTATGGCATTTGCAGGTAAATGGATGGAGTTGGAGAATATCAGGCTAAGTGAAATAAAAAAAATCCCCCCAAAAAAACCAAAGGCCAAATGTTTTCTCTGATATGTGGATGCTGATCCATAATGAGGTGAAGGTACTAGGGAAGAATGGAGGAACTTTGGATTGGGCAGAGGGTAGTGAGGGAAGGGGAGAAGGTGTGGACGTGGTAAAGATGGTGAATGAGATAGACATTATTACCCTATGAACACAGGAATGGTGTGACTCTGCATCATGTACAGACAGAGAAATGAGAAGTTGTGCTCCATTTGTGTACAATGAGTTGAAATTCATTCTGCTGTCATGTATAACTAATTAGAACAAATAAAAAACGATATGACTGGATCTGGGGGTGTAGCTCAGTGGCCTAATGCTTGCCCAGCATGTGTGAGGGCTTAGGTTCAATCCCAGCACACACACATAAGTGGGTATTTAAAAGGCAATTAAGGTTAAAGGAGATCACAGGGGTGGTGCCCTAATCCAATACAGCTGGCACTCTTATAAAATGAGGAAGAGGCAGTAGGGATATGGATGCAGAGTTTTCTTTCTGAAGAAACAGCGATGTGGCAGCCATCTGCAAGCCAAGGAAATAGACCTCAGGAGAAACCAAACGTGCTGACAATTTGATCTTCAACCCCCCAGCTTGCAGAACTGTGAGAAAATGAATTTCTGTTGTTTAAATAGCCCTGTCTGTCTCATTGTGTTATAGAACTCTCAGCAGACTAAAATAATGATTATTGAACTAAAAAGAAAAATAAATGAGGATGGACTAAAACAAGAGATCATTATGTTAACTAGCACTTTTCTGGACATAATGACTGGTCTAGAAAAACTTATTAATCTCCTTGGGTCACAATTACTGATAGAACAGAATTTTTTTGGTTACAGTAGCCATAATGCTTTTATGAAATGATGAAATACAGACTCTACAATTAAAGTGTTTAGTTGATCTAAAAATAACTGATGTCAGTATGTCCAATTTAGTGGACAAATAAGTTCCATTGCTATAACATATAGAAGAAAATATAGGTTAAATATTCTGTTGATTGATTTGGATTGGGGTATATACCAGGCCCTTCCTCCCTTCCTTTTGGCTTTATTTTTTATTTGACAACTAATAATTGCATATCTGTTCTGGCATATACTGTCTGGTTGGTTTTTTTAAAAAAAAATCAGAATGCCAATCACAACAGAACTCATGGAAGCAATAAAAAAAGCAGTAGATCACATGTTTGAGTTCAGTATATTTTAAAATGGAAAAAAAGGAAAATGCTTTCATAGATAGAATAGAAAATGCCACAATAAGGGTGTGATAAATAAACTTTGTTAAAGCTTCCATGGTGGACCTCTCTAATGGTCAATCAGCAATTTCATAGTATTGGAAAGAGACTTTTCTCCAGGTTTGCTAAAGCTAGAATCGTTTGGGAGAAACACATAAGTACTATGATGAATTACCAATAGGCAGGGAAACACAAAATGCTTCAATCTCAAAGTGTTAGGGGTGACCATAGCAGAAAATAAAAGTTTCTAGAGACTGAAGGTCTGGCCTATCAGTATTGGAAGAATAGGCAGCAACTCCCAAGTAGGAACAAAATGTAGAAATTTATTGAATATCAGATTTATGTAAATATTCAGATTTTATATTTATATGCACTGCTTTTTGGAAATGATATAAAGTAGGAATGTTTAGGTGAGATAGAGGATAAAGAGAAAGCACATTTGCTGCAATGAAATTTTGAAGATATAGAATCAGACTCTTGAAGATTCTGCAAGGTCTAAGGGAGCATATTCTGGGGATTCAACATGCTCTGGCATATTCTCTGTGATTAATTAGAGCTGTATCATCACATATGCTAGGAAAGGAAAGAGGCAAGTGATGTCTGTAGACTTACATAAGCCATTAGACTTTAGTTTAGATAAATTATGTCAATAAAGTTTATCAAAACATCCCCAAGTTTTATAATGACATCATCATAATTATAGGACAAATTATTGGAATACAACAGTATTTTTAAAAGGGTTCACACTACCATGATCTGTGAGACAGCATTGGTAAATGATAAATTTAGAAAATAAATTTTCTTTCCTAAAAATCCTATGCATCTCAAAACATTATCATAGGCTTTATGGAATAGGAAACAACGAACTAAAATACACAATAGTGTCTTCACTTTTCATAAAGGAAATTAAGACTCAGATAAAATTAAAATTATACAATGTAATTTAGTTCTATAATTAAGCTAATATTTTAACCAAATTATTTTGTTTTAAAATTTAAATCCTGTTCTATCTCACCATAATAGTTAGCAATCAATTGATCCCATATAATTCCCTGATGATTAAAAAATGTATATTCTGAGTAGAAAGTCCAGTAACAATATTTAGCCTGAAAAAAATTACAGATATAATAAAGCAATTCTCTAGAATATATATATAACTGTTTCTTTAAAATACAAAAACATTCAGCTCACAGATTTAGTCTTAGAGAATCTTAAAGACCAAAAGTCAACTATCAACCTGATATGTTGTGATATATTATGACTGTGTTGTTAACTCTACAATGGTACAAAATCACATATTGTAACTTTGGCTGAAATAGATTATGTTGCTAGGAAAAACTTCCAAATTGGTTAAAGATTGATGCATTTTAATTGATGATATCTTTATTTCTTCTTTGCCTTAGGCCATATGTTACAACACAAAGAATTTTGATTTGAGACAAAAAGGTCTGGAATTGAATTTCTATTCATCTACCTACCATCTGTATGATATTAATCAAGCTTCCATGGTGGACCTCACTAATGGTCAATCAGCAATTTCATAGACTTTCTTCATCACTACCTATTGCCAGATTCCTCCAAGCTTTGCCTAGCTGCCAAGATCTCCTTTCATCTTCTGTGCTTGATCCATCACCAATTTTCTCCTCTGGATCTGTGAGTGTACATAATCCTGAATTCCATGGCCTTTCCCAGCCAGACTGATGCCAACTAAGTCTCAAGTGACAATGCTGCATGGTTAGAAATTCTGGACTCTGATCATTAGAATGGGCACCTTGATCATTATTCTGCCAATACCTTCTGCAAGAACTTGGACATCATACCTCTTTTAGATCCTCATTTTAATTCCTCTCTTTTCTCTTCCTCTCAGTGAACATGGGACACAGACTCACATTTCGTCAGGGCTCTTGGCTGTCAGTCTTGGCAATCCCTGTGCTACTCTACTTTATCATGTCAGGCAATGGCTCAAGAAACAAGCTTACTTTAGATAAGGAGGGTTCTGTTCAGGCTCTCTGAAAGTTTCACATTCTATTTAAAGGAAACAAATTTTCACATATTTCTCATTGAATAAAATGTAGATTTCAGGACTAAATAACATTTGCTTTATCATCTACATTACTGATAGCTCTCCTACAAATGCTTTTGCATCTGTTCTGAATATTCTGTTTACTCTTCTTGGTGTATTTTCCATAGTTATCCACCTTGTTACTTGGCCTAGGAGGCTGAATTCTATAGATTACAATATCAGGCTATTTGGCTGTCTCAATTCTAGTTTTATTTAATCAACAGAAGGTTTGAATGGCAGAAAATTCAAGATGGAGCCTAAAGAGAAATTGAGATATTCACACCCCAATCATTAGAAGGTAAGGTAGACGGCTGCTCTATTCCTCTGGTTGAAAAGCCCCTTTCTTAATGTCAGCTCTCATTATATTATGAAATTCCCTCCATCTCTTTTCTTTCCCTGGCCTTTGCTAGTTCTATATTGGTTGCTTCATTTCTACCCACAGTTTTATAAATAGTTAAGTTCTTCTCAATTACTCATTTTGAATGTGCTGGCATTTCTTATGGGACCAGACTGATATGGTCTCCTGGCCACAAGTTTAATGAAGCGGAGTTAACAATTGTTCACCCTCCTTTATGGTAAAATTGGGTCCCTGAACAGAAAAAGAAGAAAGAACTGGTAGAAATGGTTTATGACCCTTGTATCAGAATATTAAAATGCTATCTCTAGCTTAAGACAACCATATCCTATAGATGTAGAAAGATATATAAAAGTAGTAAAATTTAATAGAACATTTTATGTACTTTAATAGTGTTTAAGACTTAATTCCATGAAATAATAGAATATTGAGATGAAAGAGTGAGTGTCTGATATTTTTCCTTTCTTATTCTACTTCTTTCATATATGGATTTTAAAAAATATTTTTAAACAAATTTTGGGAATTCTCTGTTTGAAAATCAGGTCTATACTTATGACCTAATAATTTTAATTTTCCTGTTCTTTCTGGCACCCTTTGAATTTACATAATTAATTCATCATTTGCACTTTTTTTCTTTTGTAACAGAATAACACATGGAACTTCCAGACAGTCAGGTGAACAATTACAGACTTTCAGAGAAGACATTCTGGCCCTTAGTAATCTACACAAGAAAGTTTATTTATTTATTTATTTTCAGAATATTATAGTAATCCTCTGGAGAATTTTCCCTAACATCTACCCCCACATTTCAACTTTAGTAGTAGTTCTGTTTTTATTTTATGATACTAAGTGACCCTAATCTATACCATTTTCTATAGTAATTATGTTTATTAACTTTCTTGAAAAATATTCTGATAAACTTTGAAAACATAATGTTCTTGGACATTGTTGGATGACTGTCAATAACAAGGCTGTTGACTCTCCACCAAGGCTGACTTTTCCTTCCTCCTGAGCTCACCACTAGCCTCCGTTACCCAGCCTCTTTTGAACAGTTATGGCAACATGACTTTAATTCAGCTCATTTAAAGAGTAAATAATGGATATCATTCTTAAAACTGGTAAAGGAAAACCTCAAAAAAAATGCAGTCCTTATCTTCTTTCCTTTTCCTGGCTCAGTGATGTGAGATCAACCAGCAGAAGTGATCATGGAAGAAGGCATTAGGATAATCATCAACCTCGGTTGCTGAATAAATACATGGAACAGATCCTCCACCTGGTGCCCTGGAATTGCCTTTCACTATAACTGAGCAAGAAATATTCTTTCATTTTGATTTTGCCTGTAAAAAATGTTTGATATATTTGTCACCAAGGTTAATTAACCTGACTTCAGTAATGCAAATAATATGACCAATTGATTTTTGTAAATTTATTTATCATTGGGAGAGGACATTTACTTCATTCTTTATTTTATAAACACCCTATTTTTATTTCCAGTTTCATAGAGGCCTCCAAAAATTAAGTTGTTTTACAAACACATTTAATAATTAAAGGGGGCTCAAAAGTTTCATGCATTCTGCCAGGTTCTTGGAGAGAGTAAAACAGATATATTTGTTGTCTCACAGATCTTGCTGACTGGTGGAAGAAAGAGACATTAATCAAATAATGGCATAAATAAATGCATATTTAAAAATGGAAATAACTATTTTAAAAACAAAGAGGAATATGAGGCACCAAAAATGAGGAGCCTGGCTTTGTCTGGTGGAGGGACAATTATTTGACGAGTGAGGTTTGAGATGACATCAGTAAAAGGATTGGGATTAAACTGAGCAAACAGAGGTGAACATTGCATCTCAAGCAGTAGAAACACTGCATGCAAAGATGCTGTGGGTGGAAGAAGGACAGCAATACAAGTTTTGGTAGAAGGCCCTGTGCCTAGAGCACAGCCAGCCCTGAGATATAAGCCAGAGCTTGCAAGACTTCAGAGACCATATTCTCATTTGTCATTCACTTCTTTTGTTACTGTGACTTGGCTTCCACCATATTCAGAATACTGGCTTTGTCAGTGACTTATTGATTTTTAATATTTCTATTGAATAGTCCCCTCCTTGTAGTTCTTCCTTTCCCATGGGAAACCCTAGCAGTATACTCTTTTACTTTATTTCTAACATATGTCAAGTTGTATTGTCTAAATGTTACCACAGCAATAATTCCTGTCCAATTTGTTCTTCCAGAATTCTGCTTGAACAGAGGTAAGCTGTGTTGCTGTCTCAACAAGTAGTCTGTGGCAAAGTGATTCTATTACACTTTCGAGCCTAGTTCATAAAAAGTAATGCAGCTTCTACATGGTTCTGACTCCCGCTTGTACGCTCTTGAGCTTGTGCTCTCTCTCTGTCTCTCTCTCGCGCTCGCTCTCTTTCTCTCAATGACCTCTGGACTCAGTAATTGTGTTATGTTTTGCTAGAAGCCACACAGAGAGATCACATGCAGGTGCTCCAGTCATAAGTTCAAGCTAAGGTTTCTGCTAGCAGTCATTATGAACCATCAGATATGTGAAGGAGCAAACAGATAATTTCAGCCTCTGTATTTTTTTGTTCCAATGATGGTGAGTAAAACAGACAAGCAATATTCACTTAGTCTTGTCCATAGTGTGGATTTATAAGCAAGGTAAAAGATGCCATGTTTTTTTCATCCAATTTGGGGGTAGATTTTTATATAAAAATAGGTAACCAGGACAAATAACCTGATTACTTCCCATTTTTTGTTATCATTGTCAGCTAGTTTTCTTTAGCATCATTTTTTTTTTCAAATTAGGTTTCTTAGGTTCAAATCATTTTACTTTCTAACTATGTAAAAGAGTATATTACAATACCTTATTTTCTCATCTGTAAAATTGGGAAAATAATGGTAAATATCTCATGATAGGACTAAATGACAAAATTTATGTAAATATTTGTGATAGCATCTGGTACATAATACATACTCAATAAATGTTTACTCATGTGTGTGTTTATCTCAACTCTGATTTGCTAGCATTATTCCCTTATTCTATTATCCTCTTATTTGGTATCTTCTTTCCAGAATTATTAACTGTTCCTAGTGCTTTAACTATGACTGTTTTTCCAAGTGACATTTTATTTCTTTTGATTTAAGTAGGTCTTCAGACTAGAGTTAAAACCAACTGCATAATATAATTTTTCAGAGGTGTCTTACATGCTTCAATATTTGAGTCTTTCTTCTTCAGCATATGTGATTATTGTTGCATAAAATAAGGAATCAGAATGCTCTAGAGAGTTTAAATAAAAAATATGAATTCTCTTATAGTTAGATGACTTCTGCTAAATGAGAACTACAGAAAATATGAAGCTAAGAAACAAGAGTCTATCTAAGGAAATTTTAATTTTTGATAAAGTTTTTTTCAGGAAAAGAAGATTCTTTTCCAAATTAAATAAAATTGTGGAAGTATGAAGGTAAAAACTTACTACCTCTATTTGAGCGAGTTTGAATAGGCATGTGAGGTTTGTTGACTTTTAAACTATCAATGATTGTGGCATTTTCTTCTGGTTTTATACATGAACCTACTTGAAGAGTTTGTCTGAAAGAAAATATGTACCTCTTTCAGTGACTTAAAAACTTAAGTTTTATAATACTTAAGTCTTGATTTCTGCATTTAATCTCAGTCAAAGTCACCCATTCTAGTGGCCAGGAGCTACTTGGCAGAATGATGTGTTGGAAGACATTATTAATAGCAGTCTGAATACCCCAGAAGAGTAATGCAGCAAGAATTATACCTTTGAAATTTCCTGTACTTCATCTTGTCAAATGTAGTCTTGTGCATCATTTTCTTGTTCAAGGTTAATAATGGTTAATATTATAGTATGTTTACTTTATTTCAGACACTTTTCTAATCTATTTAGCTAGTTTAATTCAATTAATTTTCAGAACAACATGTTGGGCTGGTATAATCTGAGTTTCTTTTAGATGGAGAAAACAGCGTCAAAAGTTTAAACATCTTGTTTAAGCCCACCTAGGTATTTGGTGTTAGGAACTAATGATCTATCTCCAAGAACCCTGCTTTACCATCACTGAGCCTTCTAATGGAGCATTGGAACTTTGAAGGAAGCATTGGGTCTAAGTGGAAGGTCCCATCTCTTAAGAATGGCAATCAAGAACTTCCATGATTTGGCCCCAGTCCTTATTGCCCTTTCTCACTTCTTCAAACAAGGCTCCAAGTAACCTAGAAAAGTGATATTTTTTCCCATACCTGCAGAGTACTGCAGTTTTCAATCCTGTTATCCTTTTGCAAACTATTACATATAGTGTACTTCAACTCCTTCTTTTACTTTGTCAAAATCCTAATGGTTATTCTCAACTAAGTAGAGTCTTCATGGATATTAACCTGATCCACTATTTATAGAACAGACGTCATCTTTTTCTCTTTCCTGGAGAAGCACCCTGCTACCTCTCTTGTGTTCATGCCATAGGTTATATCCTAAGCTTCTGAGATGACTGATAAAAATTCCTAAGTAAAATCAGTACTCCAAAACTCTACTGGTTTAAATTGAATTCGGTTCATTCCCTGACTGTGTATAATATAGTAAACATTCTAAGCAGTTGTCTGAAATAACTATACAAACCTGAAATAAAATAGTTAATATCGATATGTTTTAATGTTCTGCTATATATAGTATCAAGGTTTTATATATATATATATATATATATATATATATATATATATATATATATAACAACTCACCTCTAAAGTTATTCTGTGATAAAATACAAATGACAATAATGTCTCTATTTAATTATCCAAGTTAAAATTATAGAAGTCCAAGTTAAGGCAGGCAGTAAGATGAAGGTTGAAATATTATCTGATTAATATAAAGTGATCTTGACATTAAAACAGGGCAATCTAATCAAAATTAAAAGATTACGTGTTTTGTGTTTTGAGATTAAGTTATTTTTCTCCATCCTTCATAATTAAGTGCTTGCAACCAAATGTATTTTTTCAAAATGGAGATGTCACAGTAAAGCCCTTAAAAATAACATAATAAATGTTCATCTCCCTGATGAACATTTGTGTTGTATGTACTCTGCATTGCAGACTAATATATCTCTTTGGTAAATATGTCGGGACAACAACAACATTTTCCTTTCTTGGTATTTGAAATCACCTTGGAAGTACAGAACTTTCCGGAATGGCCATTGGTCTTATACATCTTCTTTAATTTTCTTTCTTTTTTATTTCTCTCTCTCTCTCTCTCTCTCTCTCTCTGTGTGTGTGTGTGTGAGTGTGTGTTTGTGTGTATATATGTGTGATTTAATTTACCATTGGTTCAATCTGATTAATTCTGCTCACTCTGTTAAATCCTCCCTTTCTCTCCTTCCTCCAACTATCTCAGAATCCATGAACTTTTACACTTAAAACATTCACCCTTAACTCAATCAGATTAATATTTTTCGTTTGTCTGATTTTGTATTCAATGAGCAAGAAAGCACCTAATTCAACAAATACCAAAAGTATTTCCTGCTGTATTGACACAGAGCCACTTATGCTAACATTTACAGAAACTAATTACTTTAACACCAAGAGAAGGATTCCCAAGGGCAATGACATGTTTTGTGGCTATACCCTCTATGAGTGGGAGTGTTTGATTCTGTGTTCTCTGAGGGAGTTGCATAATCAGGTGGAACAACCAGGGAGTGATTAAGTTTAAGCACCCCTACCAGAAGAATGTAGACTCCATGAATTTTCTCTAACAAAGAATTACCCTGCTGTGTATAAGCAAACATTTCAATCACTTTGAAGTATTAGCCAATCAGTTACATCAAGTTTATTTTTCTTAATGGAGCTTAATAAGACATTTACTGAAAATATTTTTTTATATAAAACAACCACTAAAGAATAGTTCTACAAGTTTTTTTTTTCTTTTCTGTCATATCTTGGACATCTGACCCATTTAAACATGCTTCTGTACAGTGAGAGGCTAGCATTTAATATCCTTGGTTTTAAGATGCATGCAGGCAAATCCCAGAGAGCATAATTGCAGAGGTTCTAGAACAGAGCCAGCGCATACATTTGATGTGGTAGAAGACCTCCTACTACCACAAACTGGCAAACTTTTTCTAAAACCCATCTTCCTTTGTAAGATTATTCCTACCTTGCTTCTGATATGAGCCACTCACTGGGGCTGAAATTTGTCATCACTTGGTTTTACCTGGATAGCTACAAGTAATTGTAGTCATTCTTCCAAAGCTGCTCTTACAATGCTAAAAGAGTTTTATAGTTTCATTGAGGCTTTTGTTGTTGTTGTTGTTGTTTTAATAATTTGACTGTAGTTCCCATTGATGGTGTTTAGATATCACAAGGCCATTTTTATTTTTAAAGTTTTTAAGATTAAGGTGAGGATTAGGACCAGTAGATACACTGAGTGTTACAACATTTCCATTTATCATTTTGAGGGATGTTTAAGGAAATCCCAACCTTTAATGGAGATATACCATTTCCATTATAGCCTGGAGCTAAAAGATTGACTGGCTTCTTATCTCATTTACCAACCAAGTAAAAGATTGTTCTGCTTTGATTTGGACATATAATGTCTGTGTTGTGTACATGTCTGTGCATGTGCTTATATGTGAAGGAGATTCTTAATTTCATAAATTAAGACTACATATTTTTCTTTACATATTGCTACCAGAATTATTTTAAAAACCGCCTTTAAACTGTACTGGGGGATTAATTTAGTACAAACATTAAAATAAATAGTACTTTGTAAACATACTCCAAATGAGGTTTGGAAGCATCCATGAGAGTCCTTGATTAACTTAGGCACTGCTCCCACTCAATATAAACGTGGCCTGTGGCTGTGTACATTTTATAGATAATTTGCACTACTCAATAACATCTAAAGAATATTAATCAGGCTAAAATAAGAGATAGAAGGCTAAAGAAATTCAATACACATGTGTAGCAGAGGGAACTTTCTGACCTCTCTTTGTTAAACAGAGTTAAATCTATTACTTAGAATTGGGTAACAAATACACAGGAAGGATTTGCCACAGGGTGACCAGATTTCATAACAATCAGTGACAATGATAGGACATTGTGAATTTGAGAGCTGAGTTTAAATTAAGATGAAATGCCCCAGATTAAGCATTAGATAAAGCTGCCCATTATATTATTAATTTTAATTAGATCCTTTGCTGCCTTATGTTCTTTGATCTGAGCTAAGTAATTAAGCCCATTTTACTTTCTAATTGGATTATAGTGCTTGTCTTACTAAATCCAAAGATAAGAAGATGTGCAGGTCCTAAATGTATACTGCTTTGTCGTTGATGTTCTGTCTATAGAAAGGTGCTCTGCAGATATGAGAATGCATATTTGTTTGACTAAATTATAAAGCTGATCTGTCCAAGGATATTGTAAAACATGATTTCTTGCATTTATGTAATGTATCCTGCTGAGACTTTACTTTTCAAATCAGAGACTTTTGTAATCTAGAACAAGTGAAAAGAATTTGGGTGATTCTGTTTTGTAGAGGAACCCAGATGTTCAGAAATCAAAACGTAGTCTACTTAGAGAAAGAGAGGTTCCCTATGTCAAGATAGGCTTGATTTGGATGGACCCTGGATATTGAAGAGCTATTTAATTTGATGGTGCTATTTTGAACCAATTACAAACTGTGGAGAACTCTGAATTTTATGTTGAAGATGTCTCTTGGGGTTGAAGTAAGGATAATCACTAAATTTGAGCCCTTACCTACGTTCAATACACTATGGTAAGCAATTTATATGAATCATCTATTTTAAGCTTAACATTTACTCACTGGAGTATTTTACTTAAGTACACTTTAGAGAAACTCAAACTAAAGCTCAAAGACTTCATATGACTTACCTAGCTGGTACATGTCAGAATTGCCACTTGGGCCCATGTCTGTGTAACTCCAAAGCTTAGTTTTTCACCATACTCATCTCTATAGCAATCCTAATTTAATCATGAGTGCTGGTAACTCCCAGGCTCTACTTTGCATCTGTAATGTGGAGTTTGAAGTGCCTACAACTTTTAGTAGTCATGTTATATTTGAATAATTCTTATTTTTTAAAATAATTAGTGTGACATCTGAAACACAATAAATTAGTGAATATATTTCTTCTTTTTCTTTAAACCACAGCTAAACAAAGGAGTGACCTGAATCCAATAGCATTTAATCAACACACTGAAAACATCTAGATGGGTTTTCCTGCATTTCTCTTTTTCTGGCTTATTGCCAAGAACCAGCCAAAATTTGATCTAGTTTAAGTCAGTCTAGACATGCTAGTTGTTTACCTAACACCTACCTGCAAGGGTTCTCACTTCATACAAAATATAATGGAAAAACTTCACTATACTTTTTAGGGCTTTTTGTGGTCTGACATACAACCTTTCTGGCCATGTCATATCACTCACCTGCTCCCTCACACTGATCCAGGCAAACGCTCCTCACTGGTGTTCCTTTAAGTGCTGGCAAGGGTCTCTGGCCCCTTGTACTTATGATTCCTTTTCTGCCATAGGTATGCATACCTTGGTCCTTCACTTGACTCAGCTCTCAGCTTAAATGTTCTTTTCTTTCTTTTTCAAATTGGTAGAAGAATTTAATCAAATATCATTATTTGATTAAACAATTATCAAATATTATTATTTGATAAACAATCAAATATTCAATGACATTTCTTCATATAATCTTAAAGAGCATTATATTGTGTACATACAATATCAAAATCAGATTCCCAATTTTAAAAACTGTTTTTATTTTGCAATGTGAAAAAATGTTTATTAAGTATCAGTATGAAGCAGTTAGGTGTATCCAATTATACCCCTATAATGCAATTTTACAAAGTGATTTGAGTTTTACTTATTACTTCATGGGCTTGGTTTTACTGGACTTGAAGAGTTTGGCATATTTTCAAAGTGAATTACAAGTGATGAAAATAAAAACAAAATATGGCCTTTTCTAAATGCATCTCTGGACCATCCTACTCAAAATAGTATGAAAGAGCCCAAACACTACAACAGCACCACTCTCTTTTCTGTTACCTCTTAGCCTGCTTGATTTTTTTCTTTGTAACATGTGACTACTTATTTACCTGACTACATAATTTTTATGGTTATCTTTCTCCTATGAAAACATAGCTCTCATGAAAGAGAAGAAAAGGACTTAATTTTTGTTGGCTACAATATTCCTGGAGTAGTAGAGTGCCTGATACATTATATGAATTTAACTAAAAAAAATAATAAATGATGAATGAATGACTGAGGGACTGGGTAAACATGGACTGGAGTTCATTATGTTAAGAATTCCATTTTAGGTCTTATGAAAGAAGTTTGCTTTTTATACAAATATTTTCCAAGGACATTCCTCAACTTTCCTCCCATTTTACACAATATCTTCTTAAACACTGGGCCATCCCAATACAAATAAATAAATGAAAATATACCTGAGTGTGGAGGGGCATTGCCTGATGGAAAAACGTGATGAGCAAGGCTGCTTGAGTAAATCACTTCATTATTTCCAATAGCTCCATTTTTTTTTAAATTTATGAATTTAGAAATCTACTCTAGGAATGTAAATTTTATATTCTGAGGTCATTGCTTTTAAAATCTAATATGAGTACATGTAGTTGACTAGTAATATCAGTTTTAATGCTTCCTCCTGTGCATCCTGATATTCCAGAGTCTACACATCTGCGGGATGGCAGTCCAGCCTTAACCTACAGTTTCTGTTGGTATTTCCACCTACACCCTTCTGTCTGCTGCTCCTAATCTCAGTCTCACCTGTTGAGGGCCACAGCCGAGTCGGGATGATGCATGGCATTTTTGCCAGAAGTAGTGGTTGAGAGGTGACGCCAGGGAGCCATTAAGATGATGACTTTTGAGTTCTCACCAAGTTCCCATTGAGTTCTGGTTGAGCTCTCATGGGGATTCCTGAAGAGTTCTCATTGGTAGGGGAAGTGCCGGAAGAGGGATTTTCTGGTTGGTGGTTCCTGGAGGAGCTGCATGGGTGGCGTTCAGGAGAGTTGCCGGGGGAGAGTTCCCGGGGAGCATGTGTGGAGGGTGCTGGTAGAGTTCAGAAATAAAGTTTGTTCCTGCTTCAGTGGCTCGTGATTTGTGCCCAGCCAGACTGCGGCACTCACCCACATGAACCTCCGGGTTTTCATCTAACCTTTGCTCCTGGGAATTCGCTTTTTGTCTAGCCTGATGATTTTGCATGTATCCAATCTTCTCTCTGTCCTATCAGTCCACCTTTCTAGTGATGACATTTCTTTAACTCCCAAATTTTGGAAGATGTTTCAATTTAACAAACACAAATTTTCATGAACAAAGCATTGGGTAAAGGAGGAAATTACTAAGCATATTTTAGGTCCATCGCCACATACATTTAACATCTAGTGGCATTTATTTTTATTTCTGACTAGATTTATATATCTCACCCAAGATGTACACAGAACATTTCACAAATGGTATATCATGCTGTGGTAAGTTTCCTAGATATGAGAAAAGAGATTTCAGTGAAACTTTTTTATCAAGAAATTCTAGCTTCCCTGGTAGGGCAGACACCCTCTAGAGCCTAGTCTCTTGAGCAGGACCACCCATTCTGACCAGCAGACTACCATGGGAGGTCAAGCCCAGCAGTCCAGATGAACCCACAATAGCCTGCGTGGGTCCCAGGCACACAGCAGGCTCGGTCCACTCCTCCTCTGACAGGGCAGACACCCACCAGAGCCTAACCTCTGGTACAGTACTTCCACAGGAGGTCAAGCCCAGAGGCCCAGATCCACCCACTCAATTTGTGCAGGACTCAGATCCAGGATGCAGTAGCATTCCTTGAGGGACACCAGCAGGGTCTGGAAGCCCAGCATCAAGGTGAGGTACAGTCAATCTGCAGAGGTATTACAAGAATATAGGGAAGAAACTGTAATATCTCAGATCCACACTGCAAGAAAGGAAGACACATAGACAACATTAAAAAACAGGGAGGAAAGTGCCCCAAACAAACCAGGACAATATAATAACAGAACCCATGGACAGCGAAGTTGATAAAATGTCAGAGAAGGTGTTCAGAAGATTCATAATTAAAATGATTTGTGAATTAAAGAATGACCTAAATGAGAAAATACAGGAAAAAAAATCGATCACTCCAACAATATGATAAGAGAGCAAATACAGGTAACAAAAGATTACTTCAAGAGAGTGATAAATACTCTGGAAAAAATAAAGTCAGAAATACTTAAAATGAAGGATACAACAAATCAGATAAAAATTTCAATAGAAAGCATAACCAATAGACTAGATCACTTGAAAGAAAGGACATCAGATAATGAAGACAAAGTATACAATCTGGAAAATAAAGTTGATCACATAGTGAAGATAGTTAGAAACCATGAACAGAACATCCAAGAATTATGAGACAGCATCAAAAGACCAAATACAAGAGTTATTGGAGTAGAGGAAGGCACAGAGTTTCAAACCAAAGGAATGCACAATCTCTTCAATGAGATAATATTAGAAAAATTTCCCAAACATGAAGAACACATTGGAAAACCAAATATAAGAGCCTTACAGGACACCAAATATAAAAAAAATTACAACAGATCTACACCAAAGCACATTATAATGAAAATGCCTAGCACACAGAATAAGAATAGAATCTTAAAAGCTGCAAGAGAGAGGAATCAGATCACATATGGGGGAAACCAATTTGTATCTCAGCAGATTTTTCAACCAAGACCTCAAGGAGATCGTGGAACAACATATAACAAGCTCTGAAAGACAATGGATGCCAACCAAGAATCTTATATCCAGCAAAACTAAGCTTTAGATTTCATGATGAAATTAAAACCTTCCACAATAAACAGAAGTTAAAAGAATTTACAACTAGAAAACCTGCACTACAAAACATCCTCAGCAAGATATTCCTAAAGAGGAAATGAAAAACAATGATGAAAATCAGAAGAGGGAGGTATTACACTAAAGGAAAATCTAATCAAAGGAGAAACCAAGTCACATTAAATACCAAAAACAAATAAAAATGGCTGGGAATACAAATCATGTCTCAATAATAAACCTGAATGTTAATGGCCTAAACTCACCAATCAAAAGACATAGACTAGCAGACTGGACCGAAAAAAAAATACACACACACACACACACACACACACACACATACTGTCTCCAAGAGACTCATCTCATAGGAAAAGACATCCAAAGACTGAAAGTGAAGGGTTGGGAAAAATCATACCACTGACATGGATTGTGGAAGCAAGCAGGGGTTTCCATCCTCATATCAAATAAAGCAGACTTCAAACCAAAGTCAATAAAAATGGATAAAGAAAGACACTGCATACTGCTCAAGGGAACCATACACTAACAAGAATTAACAAATATAAATACATACACCCCAAACAATGGAGCATCTACGTTCATCAAACTCTTCTCAAGTTCAAGAGTCAGATAGACCACAACACAATAATTTTGGGTGTCTTTAACACACTCTTTCATCACTAGATAGATCTTCCAAACAAAAGCTGAACAAAGAAACTACAGAACTCAATAATACAATCAATAACTTAGACTTAACTGACACATATAGAATATTTCATCCTTCAACAAGAGAATAAACTTTCTTCTCAGCAGCACATGGATCCTTCTCTAAAATAGACCATATATTATGCTACAAAGCAACTCATAGCAAATAAAAAGAAGTAGAGATACTACCCTGTATTCTATCAGATCATAATGGAATGAAATTAGAAATCAATGATAAAATAAAAAACAAAATCTAGTTCAACACCTGGAGACTAAATAATATGCTACTGAGTAAACAATGGGTTACAGAAGACATCAAGGAGGAGATTACAAAATTTTTAGAGGTGAATGATAACACAAATACAACATATCAAAATCTCTGGGACAGTATGAAAGCAGTTCTAAGAGTTCATTGCATGGAGTTCATTCCTTAAAAGAAAAAAAAGTCAAAAAATAAATGACTTAACATTACATCTCAAATTCCTAGGAAAAGAAGAAAAAATCAACACCAAAATCAGAACTAAATCAATGAAATTAAAACAAAAGAAACAGTTGAAAAAATTGACAGAACAAAAAGTTAGTTCTTTGAAAAAAAATAAATAAAATTGACAGATCCTTAGCCATGCTAACAAAGAGAAGGAGAGAGAAAACTCAAATCACTAAACATACATGATAAAAAAGGAAATATCACAACAGACTCTACAGAAATACAGAAGATAATTAAAAATCATTTTGAAAACTTGTACTCCAATAAAATAGAAAATGTCAAAAGCATCAACAAATTTCTAGCGTCCTATAAGTTGCCCAAATTGAATCATGATGATATACAGAATTTAAACAGATCAATTTCAAGTGACGAAATAGCAGACATCAAAATTCTACCAACCAAGAAAATCCCAGGACCAGATAGATATATAGCCGAGTTCTACAAGACCTTTAAAGAAGAACTAATACCAATACTCTTCAATTTATTTCAGGAAATAAAAAAGAAGCATCACTTCCAAACTCATTCTATGAGACCAATATCACTCTGATTCAAAAACCAGGCAAAAACACATCAAAAAAAGAAAACTTCAGACCAATATCTCTAATGAACATACATACAAGGGATGCAAGGTTCATTCAACATATGGAAATCAATAAATGAAATTCATCACATCAATAGACTTAAAGATAAAATCATATGATCATCTCAATAGACCCAGAAAAAGCATTTGACAAAATACACACCCCTTTATGTTCAAAACACTAGAAAAACTAGGGATAATAGGAACATATCTCAACATCATAAAGGATACACATAGGAAAAGAACTCAAATTGGCACTATTTGCTGATAATATGATTCTATTCCTAGAAGACACTAAAAGTTCCACCAGCAAATCCAGCAAAATAGCAGGATATAAAATCAATACGCATAAATCAAAGGCATTTCTGTATATCAGTGACAAATCCTCAGAAAGGGCAATAAGGAAAAATACACCATTTTCAATAGCCTCAAAAGAAAAAAAAATACTTGGGAATCAACTTATAGAAAGAGGAGAAAGATCTATATAATAAAAATTACAGAACCCTAAAGAAAGAAGTCAAAGAAAACCTTAGAAGATGCAAGATCTGTCTTAGATGGACAGATATATATTATCAAAATGACTATGTTTCCAAAAGCACTATACAGATTTAATGTAATTCTGATCAAAATTCCAATGGCATTCCTCATAGAAATAGAAAAAGCAATAATGAAATTCATCTGGAAATATAAGTGACCCAGAATAGCTAAAGCAATTCTTAGCAGAAAGAGTGAGGAGGTGGCATCACTATATGAGAACTTAAACAATACTACAGAGCAATAGTAACAAATACAGCATGGTATTGGCACCAAAACAGACTGGTAGACCAATGGTACAGAAGAGAGGACACAGAGACTAACCCACAAAACTATAATTATCTTATATTAGACAAAGGTGCCAAAAACATGCATTGGAGAAAAGATAGCCTCTTCAACAAATGGTTCTGGGAAAATTGGAAATATATATGCAACAAAATGAAATTAAACCCCTATCTCTCACCATGCACAAAATTCAACTCAAAAGGGATCAAGGATTTAGGAATAAAACCAAAGACCCTGCGTCTAATAGAAAAAGAGTAGGCCCTAATTTCCATCATATGAGATTAAGCCCCAACTTCCTTAATAAGACTCCTGTGGTGCAAGAATTAAAATCAAGAATCAATAAATGGGATGGAATAAAACTAAAAAGTTTCTTCTCAGCAAAGGAAACAATCTGTGAGCCTACCTTTTGGGAGCAAATCTTTACCCCTCACACATCAGATAGAACTTAAAAAGCTAAGCACCAAAAATAAATAAATAAATAAATAACCCAATCAATAAATGGGCCAAGGAGCTGAACAAAAACTTCTCAGAAGGTGATATACAATTAATTAATAAATATATGAAAAATGTTCATCATCACTAGTAATTAGAGAAATGCAAATCAAAACCACTCTAAGATTCCATCTCACTCCAGGCAGAATGGCAGCTATCATGAAAACAAACAACAATAAGTGTTGTCGAGGATGCAGGGAAAAAGATACACTCCTACACTGCTGATGAGACTGCAAATTGATATGGAAAGCACTATAGAGATTTCTTGGAAAATTGGGAATGGAACAACCATTTGACCCAGCTATCCCTCTCCTAGGTCTATACCCAACGGACTTAAAAACAGCATACTACAGGGACACAGCCATATCAATGTTTCCTGCAGCACAATTTACAATAGCTAAACTGTGGAACCAATCTAGATGCCCTTCAATAGATAAAAGGATAAAAAAATGTGGCATATATACAAGGTGGCTGATTCATAGTGAGATAGTGAGATAGGGGGAGGGAGCATTGGAGGAACAGACGAACTCTAGATAGGGCTGAGGAGTTGGAGGGGAAGGGAGAGGGCATGGGGTTGTAAATTATGGTGGAATTTGATGATCATTACTATCCAAAGTACATGTATGAAGACACGAATTGGTGTGAATATACTGTGTATACAACCAGATGTGAAAATTTGTTCTCTATATGTGTAATAAGAGTTGTAATGCATTCCACTGTCATATATAAACAAAAATTAATAAAAATAAAAATAAATTTTAAAAAATAAAAATAAAAGCCTTTAACACCATAAAAATTTAAAAAGAAAGAAAAGAAATTCTATGATAGGTCATTACAATAGTTGTCTTCATTATTTTACTTTTTTTCTTAATTTACAGTTAAATTGTCTGTTTTTATTATAAATGACCTGCTATTTTTAAGTAGTATGTACTTAGACTTTATTTATGCATATATACATAAAGAGATAATACACATTATGGAATGAATATTACCTCCATTGTTATCATTGTTGTGGTGAGACACTACATTCTCTCTCAGCCTTTTTCAAAATCACAATATATCATTAACACTAGTCACCACATTGTAAAGTAGATGTCAGAAGCATATTCCTCTAGAATGTTCCTATCTAATGGAAATTTGGTATTCTTTGACTAACACATTCCTAAACTTACCCCTTCACAACCATTTCATTCTTCACTTCTATGAGATCACTTTTTTCAATTTCACATGTGGATGAGGGAGGTCATGTGCTATTTATCTCCATTTGGATGTTCTGTAGATTTATCCATGTTGTTGCAAATGACAGTATTTATAACAATATTAATCTTTAAAGAGATAATATTGTAAAACACTTTATAAATTTTCAAGTGATTTTAAATATAAATTTTTTGAAGGGTGAAATTGAGTTATTTTTCTTTAATTTTGAAGTACCATTATTATTTATTATTATTATTTTGCCACAGGGATTTACAAACGTTAGGAATAAAAACCTTCATATTATAATATATGATAAAGACGGTTCAAAGATAAGCATGAAAATAAAAGACATGATATTAAACACTGGATGGGACTGAACTATATTTTTAAATAATCTGGTCTTATGGAGCAGGGATGTAGCTCAGTGGTAAAGCACTTGTCCATCAGCATAAGACTGTGGATTTGACGCCAAGACCACACACACACACACACACACACACACACACACAAAAGGAGTCTACATAATAATTTTAAAAACTCAAAGTTTGCTATGACATAAAGTAAAAATACTCCATGCTTTATAGAACAACTACCTGTGACTTCACTTTCTAATTGTGGTGTTTTATGTCAATATGAAAAAAAATAGTTCTTTTGAGCTAGACAGAAAAATTTAAATTAATTAAAATCATTTCCCCAGGAAAAAGTACTCAACACATGGTATAAAACCTGTCCCATCATTCCTGAAATGAAGCACCCTGTAATGTACATCATACGTGTCTAAGTGGGAGGGTGGAGCCAGGATTTCTGCTTTTAGACCAATAATCAATAGAGCACACCGACCTTGTGATCTCCTCAACCTAAACAGCTTTCTCCTGTTCTATTACTAGCGTTCCTTGCTTTGGATTAGTTGAAATACATGCTTTTTGTGTTTTGTGACAATCCCATATTTTTCTTAAAAAAATGCCTCTCTCTATCTATACATGTATATATAATGTTTGAGTGTGTGTGTGTGTGTGTGTGTGTGTGTGTGTGTGTGCATGACAGAAAGAGAGAGAGATGTTTTTTTTCCAAGGAAATATTGAGAGTTTTCACTGAGATTTACATGAATTTAGACAATTTAGTGTTGTCTGAGATTTAATACAATCTATTGTATCCTCCTGAGCTGACCATAGTAAAGAGCAGGACAACTTCTAACAAAAAGTTTCACATGGTCAAGAATGCATCAGGATCTCAACAGTGATATTCAGTATTATTGAATGAGCCTCCTCTTTGCAATGATAAAAGTTCATGGCTACCAAGCAATTCTTTGTATTTTTAAGGCAGCAGTGCAGCAGTAGAAGCATCTGCTAATTCTGTGTTAGCTAGATTGACATTCTATTCAAAATTAAGCTGGGAAATCTGAGCCTTTACTCTGCTCTTTGTGTTCTCCATTAGGAATAGTAATTGTGAACAATTATTTTGAGTGAAAGTGAAACTTTAAGTGAATTAAAATTTTAAGATAATGTTTAATGCACTTTATGAAAAAGTAAAAAAAAACATTTAAAAATGGTTTATATTGTTTGAATTTATGATTATTATTCTTTGAATAGTGATATTCTTTGCCTTAATATAGGCAAATTGCAAAAGTAACTAAATGGCAGCTGTTGGTTGGGAAGTGTTAGAAAGAATCTAAACAAACATTTCCTACTGGAAAGAAAATTGTTACAGAAAAAGGAGAAAACTCCTTTAATGTAGCAGTCAGAGACTACCTCCTTCCTCCTAAGAAAAAAAATCCACCTTCATGATTATATTACTTCATTATTTTAACTCTTCCTTCTCATACAAAGGAAAATAAAGGACATTATCTAAAGAAGCTCCTACCACTAGGAATGGGTTTTGTCTTACATAAAAAAGAGAATTAGTAATAAAATAAAACACTCAGAACTTGAAAGTAGATAACAAGAACTGCTGGCAGCAAGACTTTATTTAGCAAATAAGTCTTTTTAACTAAGTATAAGATGTATGAAGAAATGTGATTGATTAAAGAAAAAAAAAAGAAAACTTCAAGAGTATTTCCCTCTTTGAAGAATCACAGTGGTGATTATCCCCATATGTAAGGTCACTTTACAAATTGCCCACAAAGGGCAGTCATGCTTCCACTGCTCTAAAGTATTTTGGCTCCAAATCTCAAAGCAATTTGAGAATATCAGAGTATCATATGCTAACCTTTGGGGAACTGGAGGTTTGGAGCTAGTCCTGGGGGTTCATAGGGGCCAGATGCCAGTTCTACTCCTGTTAAAGTATACCCACTGGGCAACTAACAGGAGCCTCATTATCAATAGCCTTACCTCACAGCTGTCGTGAGCATGATACAGAACAACACACAAAGACGCGATGATACCCATCAATACTCAATTTGTTCTTTTATCTCACTTCCATATTATGAATAAACCCAATTTTGCTAAATCTCTTATTAAAGTAGTACAGGCACTGCCTCTTCAAATTTGTTTCTCCCTGACTTGACTGTCCCATTCATGCATATAACCTATCCTCTAATCAAACTTAATTCCTAAAATATGCCTATCTTATAGTATAATTTTCTATTATTCCTATTATGTAGTTTCTTTTGCTAAGACACTCTCCCTGAAATGTCAACTTTATCTCTATTTTACCCATACTTCCTCATTTGTACAAAATGTACTATTTGAGGAATTTCTTATTTCCAGGCAGATATTAATCTTTCCCCTCTGTTTATAGAAATGTTTTCTATTTCTTTGGAACAATTTTCACATAATAGGTCATGCTGATGCTATTTTTTTTTTTATTTTTAATTTAAAGACAGGTTTATTTTAATCTTCTACCATAGGTACCTTTGGTTGATATTAAAAAAAAAAAAGCTGTCTGGGGAAACACTATGTAAAATAAGAACTAAAAACTGTTGGGCATTTCAACCAATATTTATAAAACAAGCAGATACTTAAAGAGCTCCAGAGTGTAAAGAATTTGAAAGCCAATGCTCTTTTCTACTTAAATAAGAAGCTAAAGTGTTCTGTGCTAATGTGTCCTTGTCAGAAAAAGGCCAAAAGTATGAAAGTACTAAAATACAAGTATAAAAGTACTAAGAACAACTTTTTGTTCATGTAACTTTTGCAAATTATTTATCCCTTAAGTCTTTTAATGTAATATTTGATTGCCTTCCTCGTAAAAGAACTTATCTCTCTCTCTTTTCCTGTCCTGCTTATTAAAAATTTTTCCCACACACAAAAAAATCACTGCATGTCCTTGATGCTGTTCTTAACTTGACTGATAAAAGACATAAAGGTGTCATTTTGACAATTGGATTAAATTTAATTAAAATTATCACAAACTGTATTATTATTATCTTCTTTAATTTCTGTTCACATTGTAGCAGAAACACAGAGAATAATTGTAAAACTTGATTTCTTCCAGTGCAGTCTTTACCCGAGTTAGTCCTCGTAAGTACATATCAGTTCTATTTCGTTTTGCAACTACAACTATTTCATATCTGATTTTATTTTCTCACAATCACATTTCTAACTATTCTTTCTGTTGTTAACGTATGTGCTCTGACTTTACTAGCAGGGCTGATCTTGCTGATTTTCTATTGAACTTGGTAGAGAAATATCCTTGAGTTTTCTCCATAGATAGTTGGCCTTCTTAAGTCATTTATCAATTCTTATTAGCATAAATGTAGAAGTAATTGAAATTCTGGGTTATCACCAACTAAAGTGACATGAATTCTTTCCTTTGACACTTCTCTCTTTTTATTATACAATGACTATTTTTCTGGTAATTTATGAATACTTTGAATAATCCAGTTCATTTTTGTTTGATATGAAGCACAATACAGATTTCTGCAATGCAGCTAAAAATATTTTATATTAAGGAAGTGTTATATATGACATCCTTTATACTTAGATGTGCTCCGATGTGTGAAATGTAAGATCATAGAAAGACTGAATAGAGAAGATTCACATTTATCTCTTTCTCTGCCTAATAATGGAAAAACACTTCTAGCTAAACTTACCAAAATATATACCACATGGTATTGTATTCTCTGCATGCACTAGGCATGTTAGGCCTGTCACAGGCATAATAATTCAGTGACAAATAAAACAGAAGAGTTTATCTCAGTTCAGCAAAAATTTCCTTATAGATCAAGGATTTGTACTCCTAAGTACTTTTTCTCTCCTTCGAGTCACTTATATAGAAATCATCATACTTGAGGTTCTGAAGTCTTTAAATGTTGGATTTTCAAGTCCACTTAATTTGAGATTATCACAACTTGGATAGGTCTTTACAAAGAATAAGGGAAAGTTATGTTTACACATTGGTCTCTTTGAGCTCATGTGTATCTTCTGCACTGCTCATTGGCTGGTTTAGCAGACAACAGAGTGAACACAAATTTATTCCCTACACAATCCCTACATTATACACACCAGTTTGTACATAAACTGCATGTTTTACATATCTTAGCTCACTCAAAATGTACACTGCTTTTTAAATACATGACATTTCATTTCACCAAAAACTGTAACTAAAAATTTTGAATCTCTTCTCCTCCAGGCATTACTGTTCTCTCAGTCTGTATAAACAAACTCTGTCCTAGATAATTACAAGATCCTACTGACTGTCTCCTCTTTCTCATGCCACATGCTTCTGGACCAATCTTTATAAAAGGAAATCTCAGTAATGCAACTTTCATATCTAATGTGTTTAAATCGTTCCCCATTAACCTCAAATAAGTCCATACTCCATAACATCTCAGACATTTTCTTGATTAGAATAACTGTTTTCAGTTTCATTTCTTTTTACCACCCTCCTTAAAAATTAAAAATGGAATGTTTACTCTTTAATATCCATATGCATCCAAGGCTTTCCTTCACCTACCATATGGTCAGCTTCTTACTGAAAAATATGATCCTGTTACTCTCCAGTGTCTTAGACAAAATTAATTAATCTCACACTAAAAACATTCATTGTTACTATTTCTCCTATAACTCTAGTATATATTTTATTGTGTTTTGAATTAGTGTCTTGCAAGCAATGGATGGTCTGTACTATCTTTGAAATAAAAATCTTGTAAAACCTCCTACACTTAGTGTATATGCCATGAAATTTGAGTGGAATCAATTTGATTTAGCAGATTTTTATGTATAGCCTACTGTAGGATAAGATTTATTTTATGAATATATTACATTTTCAAACCATGGTGTATTTTGGTTTGCAGTGTGGTTAAGGACTTTTATATATCCTGGGTATAATATCATGACATCTAATTTGTGCAGAGCAGCTAATCTCAAGAACTGTTCCCTTTTAGAAAATGCTGCTTATGCTTTAGATCTCTCACAATGGAATTCCTCAGATTTCATCCCATCTTTATCCTTCACAATTGAAGCTCTTTTTCAGATTTCATTCCTGGCTGAAGTTCCCCTTCTCAGAGTTTCTTTCCAATTACTTAATATCAAACTCCTGTTTTATTCTTAGTGTCTCCATTATCAGTTCAAATGGATAATATTAAATTATAGTTTTATTAAATGGACAGTATATTAAATTATTAATGTATTAATTATGTGGGTAATATTAAATAATGGTACCTTCTAAATTATAGTTCTTCTCACTATGAACTTTATTAATGCTTGTTGTTTGACTAGGAAAAATCGCCTTGAACTCTGTTCTTCTATTAATGAAAACATATTTCGAGTTCTAAACAAGTGATTCACATGAAAACTTATTATCTAAAATAATCTTTAATTCAAATATTGACTTTGCTAATGAAGTAGAAATATATTTATAAAACATGGGGAACTGAAGATATCAGAGACCATACATTTTCAACTATGAAGTGTAAAAATAGAAAAACAAAAAGTAAGATACAGGTAGGCTAAAAAAAATCATGTGTGCAATTAGCAAAGTAACTAGAAAGAAAGCCTTGCTCTCACAGACTCCTAGTGTAGGGTTTTATTTAGCATCACACAGCCTTTCTCAAAAGTTAACACCATCACTTGCAAGCCTGGGAAGGGATCTGATCTGAACTACAGCTAAAAGAGGCCTGTGTCCTAGACATTTGGATGACACCTTCATTCCCATCTGAAACTTGGAAAAAATCTCATTGCCTCTATTTCTTAGATCTTGAGTACACCTTGCCATGGAAATTAGGTTTGCTTTTGGTTGTTCTGAGAAAACAAGTGTCCATTCACACTTATGTTTGTATAGCCTTTACATATTGAGGAAACTAGATATTGCTTTTTTTAGAAATCAGTATAGTGTGATTTAAGAAATGTATGCTATTGACTTACTTAGATGCAAACTTGCTTCATGTGAATTATGCAATTGCTCTTGGCAACTATCTGAAGCTGAATTTATATGCTCTGTTAAGCATCCAATCATCAAGACAGCTACTGCTACCCCTGCCATCAGAAAACTATATTTCCCTATCCTTACATTTAGTGTGTGCTTTAAAACTCACATTTATTCAAGCTTGCTCAGGCCAAGTTTTATATTTCTTCTTAGTGCTGTACTGATTATTCACCCATGTAACTGCACTGAGAATTAGCATCAAAATGGAGATATGAGGACAACCATAATAAAGATGTTATGAATACTCAAATCTTCAGATCCAAAACTTTCTACTTTAAGAGTGTAGCACATAAATGTCAGAGAAAAGCACTAACCTTTAGATTTATGAAGAGAACTCTAATGCCATCTGGTGGGCAGTTAAGGAAAATCTCATTTTCCTTTTACTAGGACAGCTATATTTAATGGCAAGACCAAAAAGAGAAAGACATATAAAAATTTCATAACTACACCTTTTCAACACAAACATTTAATATAAACAATATATAATTTATATAGCAGTAGTGATCACAAAATGCATTTATGTAAATGTACATCAATGAACATATATGTTTATTCACATACTTCATATACACACCTACATAAGAGAAGAGATAGGGAAGTAAATAAAAGGATAAAGCCAAATGTGGACAGCAGTTATATATCAATAGTGGTGTTTTTAATTAAAACATGAATAAGAATTACCTTTATATCAGTGAGTGAAAATATCAATTTACATGAAAAATTAGCATAACAAGAGAGGCAACTCAATAACAACAAGTTTTATTTTTTCTGCTTTTATAATAGATAGATGAATTTGGTATATAATGATAGGTTTTTCTAGTAAAGTTAGATAATAAGGATGTTATGGTTTAGATGTGAGGTGTCCTCCAAAAGCTCATGTGTTTGACAATGCAAGGTTTAGAGGAGAAATGATTGGTTTGTGAGAGTCTTAGACCAATCACTAACCCTAACTCCTAATCCTCCTATTGGAGTTAACTGAGTGAAAACTGAAGGCAGGAAGGGTGTGCCTGAAGAAGGTTGGGAATTGGGGGCATGCCTTTGGGTATATACTTTTAGTCTGGTTTGTGGAGTCTCTTTCTCTACTTTCTGATCATCATGTGAACTGCTTCCCTCTGCCACACTATGCCATCCTGATATTCTGCCTCACCTTGAGCCCTGAGGAATGAAGTAGGCTGTCTATAGACAAAGAGACCTCTAAAACCTTGAGCCCCTAAATAAACTTTTCTTCCTCTAATTGTTCTTGTAAGCTTTTTAATCACAGCAGTGAAAAAGCTGACCAAAACACAGAAAGATTTCATACTGAATAAGGACACAAGAGGTCGAAGAGAGGTTTCCATGCTATACATTCTCACAGGACTAAAATATTGTCATCCCATTTAATCAGCAAGTATTTATTGGGAGCCAACAATGTGCTAGGTACTCTAAACACAGAAATGAAATATGCATCCATTTTCAAGAGACTCACCTATAGGGTTCAGAAACCCAGAGCAGTAAGTACCATGATGGAGATCTACACTGGATGCAAGGACAGTATAGGCATAGCACCAAACTCAGGCAGGATGGAGGGCGAAATGAGCTACTCAAGTATCCTCATAGGATATAATTATTGAGCTGAATTTTAGAGATATAAAGGAAAATAAATATTTAGTCACCAAATGGAAAAAGAGAATGAAGCCAAAGCCTCTTTAGGCAGAACAAATAGACATGAACTCTGAAATACTCATTCCCCCAACAAGATATTAATATTCTGTAAGGACAAGGCCTTCTATGACAGTCAAAGTCCCCTTTCCATATGAATTTCTGGGATAAATGGAAAGATGGCAGACCAGTTTAAATCACAGAACCATAAAGTTTTGATATCAGAGGATGATTCTGGGTTGGTCATGTTCATTCCTAGACCAAAGTCCCAAGATAAAATTATGATAAAAAATAAGATAAATTCTTCTTCCTAACTATCCAAAAACAATCTAATTTCAATAGCCCTAATTTCACCAACTCACTCTAAATTTGAAACATTATTGAGTGAAATCAGCCTCCCAGTTAATCTGACTCTTAAAGATCATTACAACTTATATTGTCTATATGCATTATATAGCTTCAAGCTGAAAAAATCTGGATACTTAATTTTTTTCATGAAGAGTAGAATCAATAGAAGAAATTTACCAGAAACATCATAACAGATGTTATATGTATTCATAGCATCTGTATTTTGGTTGGTCCTCTGAGATATTCATTCTTTACATAACTCCCTGGGGTTATAAAAACTACTGAGATATCTAGAATATGTGTGTGTGTGTCATGTATACACATATACATACATATATATCATATATACACACATACACATAGATACGTGTGTGTATGATTTGCAACACAGATTTGAAAAGTAGAAGAAAATGTTAGCAAAATTCTTTCACTATCTAATCTAGCTATATGAATTTGTCAAGAAATTTTGTTATAAGTGGCAGAAACCCAGCTTGGAAAGGGAAACTATTGAATCTTTCAATCGATGGGACAATCAAGTAGAGTGCAACCTCAGAGAAACAGGGAACAAGAACTTTGGTGCTGTTGGGAATCTATATCTGTGTCTACTCTTTGCAGGTTATTCCACTCAAAACTGTATATTTTTTTATTCACAAAATAAGGAATAACTGCCATGAATTGGTTCTGGGCCTGAACCTCATGCATACCACCATGTGAGAATGACAGACTCTATTATTTCCTATCTATAAAAATCACAAACAAATACAATGGACCTAGCAATAGGCAACTGGATAGTATATTATGTAAAAATTCAAGATTCAGATTAAAATTACCACTTTGAAATCTTGAAGAGGGCATGAGAGTTATTTTGGCTAAGTTACCTAATCATTCTTGTCTCAGATTCTTCATTACTAAAACAAAGACCTCTGCCTTATATACTATTAACACTTTGAAAATTAAAAGTTTATGCAAATGGATAATCTTGTTACTAGTATTAAATGTTACAGGGTTAAGAATTGTTAATGCTTTATGCAGTGTCCTGTCTTCCTTTCTCCAGGGAATATTCTAGAAAGTACATTTGGCCCAAAGTAGTGGAAACTTCAGACAACTAAAAAAGATACCTTGACCTTTTAGTATGTTCATGTTTTCTCTAGAGGAAAATTCTTATAATGCTACGTGAAAGCTTGTCTTGTGTATGGTTTGTGAAGCTAAGTTTACACACCTCAGTAGAATGGAAGCCCAATTATCTAGAACTAAAAATAACTGGAAAAAAATGTCTAAAATCTAACATGAAGACACATGTGGGCCTTTCAAGTAACATACATATTCAGACTTATCAAATGATTCTTAAAGCCCTTTTAAATAACAATAATTAAATTATTCTTCCAAAGTAAATTTGGAATATAAAAGGAATAAAAAGTTTTAAAAATGTGTGTACAATATGTATGTCAGTGAAATGTTGACTCAAAAATTAGATTTTAAAAATCTCTATAAACTGCATAGTATATCTGTCAAGGAAACTTGAGGGCCTACTATGTATCCAGTCACATTTCAGGTATGATTTACATAGAGCTGAAAAGCAGAAGGCCTGTTTGGTCATAACACTGAGCCCAGCATGGAGCCCAGTGGCCAGCCCTGAACGAATATTCCAAGATGGAAAAAGGGACAGGTCACACCCAGCATGAAAAATTCAATGACCAGGAATGGAAAGACAAAGATAATCGTAAGAGAGAGGAAAACTAAAGATTGCCCAATGTCTTCTAAGTTGCAGTCCAACTAACTCTAGCATCTTATGTGATATTAACAGACATTTGTGGAAGTTTTCATTCATTTATATTTTAATATGCTACTGTGCAGTTGACTATTTTTATTTTGCACACTTTAATTTTAGGTAGCATCTATTAATGTGTCAATGAGAAACAATTTATGTGGAATATAATTTAAGAATTCCCCTACCAGATTTAGATGAATATCATCTTAAGAAAGTCTATAATCCTTTTCTCATGTTTGAATCTGTCTGGATATTGCAGAAGTGGGATTTTGTAGTACCAGGCAAATGGTAGGTCTATCAGGAAGGAAATAATAATATTATAGCAGGAGTAATTAAAAAATTAATTATTGATCACTGACAAGCAAGGATGAGTTTTTCTAATCAAACAATGACATGAAGGTTTTAAGTATGTGGAAAGGGTCCTAAGGTCGATGGTTAGGAATATTTTGAAGGAAACAACAAGGCAGTTTAGATGTCTTCTGGATGTTTATACTTGTGGCACAGAGTGAGACAGATGTGATAGTCAAGGCTGTTTCATGTATAATGCTGTTCAGCCATGTTCCTGGTAGTGACCAACCCCTAGTCCACTTTGGCTTACTTTCTCTCACTGTCACCAAGTAGCAGCAGATGTGCTTTGGTAAAAGGGAGTCATTGTTCATCCTCTATAAAATGTGTATACAGCATTTGTGACTACAAATCATATGTAGTTGAAGTCCATAAATCAGGATTCTACACATTAGAAATCAATTAAATTTTAGCCTCTCCTAGGCTTTACTAACATGATTGCCTGCCTTACCTTTTCCCCATGGGGTTTCCCATAAATGAACATAACACATAGCATAATTATTATATGTGTGTGTACCTACTATAGACTGGGCCAATAGGCGAATAAAGCAGAGTCTCTGAAATACTGAACTTCTTAATGTTAAGTTGGAATATTCATTCTCAGGACAGATGGCCTAAACTATGAGGATACACAGACTATACCCACCAAACTGGAGGTAGCCACTATTTTGATACTATAGTAACTGTGTTCGTTTGTAGTTTAGATGCCTAATAGTATATTTTTAAACATTAAATTTATTTTTTCTCTATTTGAATTTAATAAAAAATGATTTAATCTCTGTGTTATTCTGTTCTCCTTATTTTTGTTTTTATATGCAGAGTAGGAAGACTAATTAGTTAATACATGTTATTACTTTATAGAAAAACTTTGTAAATAGAAACTCAGTATAGAAAAAAAGACTGCCCTTGCCAACTGGATGAGATGATGTTGGTCTTTTTTTCGTACTACATTAATCTTCCAAATCAGAGTACAGTCTACTTCTACATAGTAATTGGCTTGAACAGCCCAAATGTCCTTTTCCCTTTTTGTTATCCTTTGAGGATCAAGGCCATATATTTCAGGGCTCGTACTGCCAGCTGGCTTTTAGTACAACTCACTGGCAAGAATGAACACCATGGAACATAAGCCTAGAAACAAACTTTGAAGTAGGTCTCCTTGCTCTGGAGGGCAAATATCAAAGCTGATTTGGTTGGCAACCCAAAGACAGAAAATTTCACAAAAGTTTCCACATAAGGGTGAGTTCTATTCTATTTGAAGTCTAGGATTTCCTCATTTCATCTGAGAAAAAGGAGATGGTCAGCAAGAAGTGTTATTAGTAAATTTATGTTAATGTTTATAAAACTTTGAGTTAAAATATAAATATTTCATATCTTTGCTCTCATGAGCCCCCAGGAGGTCTCAGTTTTTATATAATAAGAAAATGGCCTATGATGTTCAGCCAGGTAAAAGACTTCTTGCTGTGAGAAAGCCCATTCTATTACAAGTTCTGGATCAGTGCTATAGACATAGGCATACTATGGTACAACTTTTGCTTGTCTCCTGTGATGAGTACCTCCATTAGCCTTGTGTACCTGAACAGGGAATTGGTATTGGGAGAAAATCCAATTCTATGTTTGCCCTCAATTATTTGTCTTCTGTTTTTGCTTCCTTTCTCCTTATATCCCATTTCAAAAGGAGCAACCTGTTAAGTGTAATCCTGGCCTTTGCAAGTATTTAGTCTTTTTTTTTTTTTTAAGCTGAGTGTATCACCATTAAGTAACAGAGGCAAAAATGGCAAAACCTACCAAGAGATGAGGAGAAAACCATTAAAATCACATCATTGGCCAATATTCATTTTGAAATGTGTTATCTTACAAAGAAGTATTATTAGGCTTTCTATCACAATATGCTACTAAACCTGGAAATGTAGGTAGGACTTTTGTATGTTTTTATAATAGTTCGGTAAGACATTAACATTGGTTCACTTTTTTCCTTTGTCCCTAATTACATATAGATTAAAACAAGTTAACAAGCTATTATTAATTTGCTTTCCTACATATCTCTTTCTTTTGATTTCCCAAACAACTATCAGTCAGAAAGGGATTATTCAACAAATATTTGCTGGGTGTTTTTCAATTGAATATATTTCACTATGGTAAAAAGATGGTACAGAGTTTAAACAAACCTTGTTCATACTCTTGTAGTCTAATTTAACAGGGAAGCCTAAGGACAAATTATTCTAATTAATTATAAATGAGCAGATAGTTATCAAAATAATATGAAAGAGAATTGAAGAGTTATCATATTTTAAAGCAAGGGGAGAGAACTTTTACTAAGTTTTGACAGTTACATGTCCTTTTTTTTATTCCTTCTTCATTCTTATCCACTTATTTTTTTTTTATTTTTTGCATACACTATACTTGTTTTTTCTCTTAAAAGACTCACTCCAGAAGACTTTCCAGTTTTTCCAGGAATAAAGTTACTTTTTTTCACTTGATCCATGGTGTTTAAAAATGAGACAGACCCCAAGGAAGTGGCATCCAGCTTTCTCAGATTTGTCTGCAATGCCTAAATGATAATATCACATTGTTTGCATCATAATGGAAGCAGTCATTGTTATTCTTGTATTTTCCCCACTGCCAATCAGGAAACAAATATTGGATTCATAATGTTCAGAATCTTCTGAGCCTTTGAGGGATTTTTAAAAATCTTTATTTATTCTCTTCTTATCCACCATGACATTTTCCCCACAGATTTTTTTGTTTATTTATTTATTTATTCTTAACCAATAAAGTTGTAAATAGAGTCTTCCAAAACCTCTATTTTCCTGAAGAAAAAGAAGAGCAAATTTCAGCACAAAACTCAGAAATTGCCAAAGTCAAATAGCTTGGGTTGAGCCCTATCTGGAGGGACTCAACTCAGTAAAGGGAATCGAAAGTTTGAGCACATTCTGACAGGGTTAATAAGAAGTTGCATTAGGTGTTACAGCTCATTGTAATTTTCACACAAAGTATTACCTTCTGATCGTCTTGATTCTGTATAAAATAGATGTACTATAAGCAACAGCATGAACTGCATAAGGATCTGAGGTTCTCTGCTTGCCGGAAGACAGGGAATGTTGAAAATAATACTCTAGAAAGGCTGACAAGCAGAGTACAAAGTGCTTAGAGGGAAGATCTTAGGTTCTAAGGTTGTCTTCCTACCAATGGAAGAATCATATGTTAGGAGAGCAAAAAATTTCATATTGAAATACCCAGAAGTCACAGATGCTTTGTTCAATCAAAATATTCACTTTATGTATTTTTCAGTAAAGCATAAGAAAATCCACCTTCATATGCATTGCTTACTTCCATGAGCTAGCAATGTCCATTGGGTATTGTAGTTGGTGGAAAATGTTTCCAGAATCTCCAGGAATCTTGAGAGTTACAGAACTTCTTAGGACAAAAAAATGTACAATTGTACAGAGGACATAGTGGTCTGTTGGGGGTAGGGATGGAAATCACCTCACACTGTGCCAGAAATGGAAGGCCTCCATAGGTCGAAATCTATGGCTATGACTTGAAACAATGAAGGACAGATCTAAGAGGTCAGAGCCATAAGAATGAAGATCTATATAACAGAAGCAAGGGACTTCATTTCTATCCATAATAGCTAATGATGTCTGGAAACCTCTCCTATGAGCAAAAGTAGAAGAAAAAATGAAGCTGTCCACAGATGTCCAGAATCTGCACCTTCATTTGTTGTACAGTCACATAAGAGAAATGACCTCTCCAGAAAGTGCAATGTGAATGACTAAAGCTCTCTTTAATGCTACAAACTAATTCCAGAGCTCAGTAGGAACTCCATGCTGCATTTTCAGGGGGTAAAATATCAAGTAAATATTACTATATATTTTTCCTTGTGCCTTATTTTTAACTTTTTCCTATATTTTTTCTGTAAAAATAGGAATGACTATTTCCTTTCTTCTACCAAATACTATAGACACTATAAGTATGCAATTGAAAACAATAGAGTGCTCAGCTTTAATTATAGCATGTAATCATGATACCTACTCTAAATAAAGGACATGTTTGTTTTCTTATTTTTAATAAGGGTAAAATCTTTTCTTTGTTAAATTGAATATGCCCGTAGCTAAATGAATAGCTTTGCCTTTTCCTGTATGAGCACCAACACTAAGTGCAGGAATTACCAAAGGTGGATGAACACTAGAAAGATAATATATGCATATGTATATATCAAAGATATACATGCATATATGCATATTTTTATATATGTGGATATAAAGGTTAGGAAGTTACTTTCTCTCTTTTTTTCTAGGAGATCGATATCAGAAAACTTTATTTTTTTTAACAGGAGATCTGAATGTAATTTGGAAGCTGACTATGAAATATTTTAGAAGGTATATAAAAACAATAAATATTTGTGTTTATAGTCTTATTATAAAAAATAATGATATCTGGTGATGGAAAAATAGAATTTGAGTATCTATGAATGTAAAGATACACTATACCAGGCATGAAGTTTTTCTCAATTAAAGCAAGTTCTTGTATTTGAATACTATTAAATATTATTTGAATAATATAATCATAACTCAGAGTATATGCTTAATAAATAACTTTTTAAGATTATAAAAAGGAGAGGTAGATGGAGAGAGAGTGAGAGAAAAATGTTGAAATAAAATGGAAATCAGACAGAAGTCACCCCTGATCATCATCTCAAAAACTTCTTTGTGCTTTTTTGACCCAAAATTATTGTTAGTATTTCTCTGCTGCTTTTCTTTGCCTTGTCCCTTTCTGAGACACAGAGACTAATTATGTATCCATCTTTCTCCACTTTTTATCTTTTAGTTTGTTTTTTTTAAAATTTTGTAAACCATTACAATCTGGAAAAATTAATAAAGTCCATTTCTGACCAGGTCATTTATAAATGGCAGCAGCCACTCTGCAAATACTGAGTTTTCAGATCACTTATCAGAACACACATTGGTGGTGTCTGAGTCCTTTGTATGAAAGTACTGAATTAAGGAAAGATCACATGTGGTTCTATGTTTTTCTTTTATGTTGTGTTATCAAATCATGACTTCAAATCAAAAGAATGAAAATCTTTTATATGAGTACAATTCCAGAACCAAATCCAAGTTTATGGAATAATCCAGTCGATGAATCCAGTGAGTGCCACAATAACCAGTCATCATTTCATAAAGTAGATTTTTTTTTCTAGAAAAAGGAGGCTTTTCTGATAAAATTTTCTTTCTGGTAAGGATGAACTAACTTTCATTGTCTAGAGATGAAATAAGCTACTCAGGAACATCCATGTAGTGTGGATGTCTTGGGGTCTTATGCTCCTGTGTATAATTAATACATGGTTCTAGACCTGAATTAAGTGTTATCTCCTCACCAGTTGCATCTATCATAGCTGAACTTTCCATGTCTCTTTTAGCAACAGCTGAGGAAAACACTCTTAGGATATGAGCTACCTGAAGAAAGAGTAGTCTGAATGCATTAGTTTGCCATTACTTAGCTTGAATGCAGCCCTGCTCCAGTGAAAACAGGAGAAATAGCTGTGTTTTTCTTCATTCATGGCCACAGTCAATGCTTCAGTGACCTACATTAAGCCCTACTCAAAGCATAGGGCAAGAACAGAGCTTAATATTATTGTGTGCCAAGTTTACATTATACTGTAAGTTTGTATATCTATGTAACTAACTATATATGTCTATCTATCTGACAATCTAATCCTAACACATCATATATCCCCAAAACATATATTTTGCCCGTGATCACACAACTAAAAAATTCTAGATCTGAGTTTGAATCTGGCTTCATTGGACTGAAGAATCTCATGCTATTCTCATTCCAATTTACTGTTCTTATATATAAAAAAATATATAGCTTGAAGAACTCTGAAGAATGTTTTAATCTGTTCTTTTGTTAAATACTAATCAGGCACAAGGCAGAACTTTATTCTCAAATTCTATGAAAAGCAATGTATAGCTTTTCTTGATTTCAGAGGCAGTGCGTTAAATAAAATTCTAAAGATGTTTTGCTATAATTCTATACAGTAAATCCATTTCAGTCATTCATTCAGCAAATATGTATTCAATATCACTGTATGCCAAGCTCTGTTCTGAGTACCATTGTGGTGGAGCCTACCTTCTATTTTATGCAGGTGTCTGTGTGTGTTGCCTAGGTATGTCAAAAAAAAAAGGCACGTCTTTGAAAAGGATCTTAGTAGTAAAAGAGTGAAAGGTAAAATTGATAAAAGTTTTGGGTTAAGTTTAACAAACCATGAATTCAACAACATACATCAACTCTCTGTATGCTAATTGTTAAACCCTAGTGACAGAATTCAAACAAAGAGAGAAAGAGAGAGAGAGAGAGAGAGAGAGAGAGAGAGAGAGAGAGAGAGAGAATATATATATATTATTGAAAGTTTTAGGATTCACATTTGCTTTATATAAAAATAATGTGAATGCCTTTAGCCTAACATAGGGTACAAATAGCATCAATATTTGAATCTCACAATGGGTTTGGCCCTACCTGATTGATATCCAAACTCAACCTCTGTTTCCCATGGTATCCCCAGTAATTTCTGTCTGGTATTTCAGAGAGGATTTCTTACATGTATACATATACTCATTTTTTTTCAGTTAAAACAACCTTTTTCTGTTGGTGGGAAACCTTACTAAATGTAAGGCTATTTAGTTCTTTCAAAATGTAACCATCATATCAACGGGAACTCAATACCCAAGTTTTGTGAGAAACAGACAAATGTCCTATTAGTGCCCTGTACTTTCATTTCTCCCCTTGTTCTCACCAAGCATCTGTACATTAATGACAGATTTATTCTTTCACAACAATTCCCTGTTTTAATACCCTTATCCCCCTTTCTAAATAGGATCAAAAAAAACCCCTTTTGCATGTCATATCACACAGATACCTGGAAACTCCGTTTACATGCTCAGTCTCATAAACGGAATCCAATTTTCATAAGGCTAGGATGGTCACTGGAATTTTTTAGGCTTCATGTTTCTCATCTTTAAAATGTTTGGTTTCAAAGTTTTATGACTATTTTTCCTATCTTTTAATACAATTTTAAGAATTGCAAAATGTCTGGGTCTTGTGGAAGTAGATCATTAATATCATTGTTTTTTTAGAATTTTTGTTTTTATATTCAAGAAATGTTTTTACGTGATAAAACTTATGTCTCCCTCCAAATTTATTTGTGATCTCTCTGAGAGTGGCTGAGGAATTCAAAATGGGAAAGAGACAGTGTTATTATAAAGTGTCTGTAAAACAATGCAGATTTCAAGAAAAGAGAGATATGTATGTCAAGGCTGTAGATTTAAAGAAGGCAAATTCCTCGTTACACAGTTAAGACTTTAAAAAAAATCTGCTATTTCTTTTCCATAGTAAGAAAATAACTGATATGTTTGCTAAAAACTTAATTTGTCACTTAGACAGATGGATCTTTGAATCCTGGGATTAAAAGAGTATTATATAAATAAAACATGAAGTATATAACCAAGAACAACATCAAAGAACTGCTAACCAGCACGGAACATAGATTACACGTATGATGCAAATATGAATATCAGTCTATAAAAATAATTATAGGAGCTCTGAAAGACTTTTTTCATTGATCTTTCTTTTTAAAATTTTATTATACTTATGTGCCACTTCTATAGCCTAGTGGAAATGAGGTTTATTGCACACATATGCCTCCTTATATTACCTCTAACCCTTGATTATGGAAATAATACAAGTTAAGTCAGCAAAATTCAGGGAAGCATCCTTTGATATAAGCAAGATTTCAAGTAATGAGAAAGCACAAACTACCCAGATTGTTTGTAACTATTTATTTATAAGAAGGTATGAATACTTCTGTGTTTCCATGCATACTCTTCACTTGTGGACCCTCTGATACACAAAGCATAAATCTAGTATAGGCTGTAGTTGGTATATAGAATGTGCCATCTGTAAAATCTTGGTCCCAGGGAGGTGGTATTAGGAGATGATATGGACCTTTAGGAGGTGGGAATAGTGAGTGCTCCTTGGGTCACTGAATGCATGCCCTTGAAGTGCATTGTTGGTCCTGGCCCCTTCTGGTTTATAAGGCCAGCAGTTTGCTCTGCCATATGTTCCAGTCATGATGCAATACTCTGGCCAGAAACCCAAAGCAAAGAAATGACTTGATCTTGGACTAGAACCTCCCAAACCATGAGCCAACATAGACCTTTTGTTTTATAAGTTAATTGTCTCAAGCATTTCGTTATAATAATGCAACACTGATGAATATTTCCTCTCTCATTGAACAGACTTAAAAAATACTCTTAAATCAAATGTTGTAGCACATCTGTACTTCCTTGAAACTCTAAAGAAACAAAGAATAGAGAAAAAAAGATAAAGAACCAATTTGGACAAAAGTACATTACATTTAGGTCAATTATGATTATAATTCATGATTTGTGGTTATTAGCAAAGGCCAAAAGAAAGCCAACATTTTCCTTCGAGTTAAAAAATAGTTGCCTGGGGATACAGGTCAGTTGGTTGAGTGTTTGCCTTGCATACACAAGGCCCTGGGTTCTAATGCCCAGCACCACACACACACACACACACACAAAAAAAAAAAAAAAAAAGCTTAATTGCTGTTTTATCCATTTAATTTTCTAGCAAAACTCCAATGAATTTAAAATCTATAAACAACCAAGATTTCAGGGTCCCTCCTCCCACTCCAGAATACTACATCATTTTTCTTTTCAATAAAAGAGGACAAGATATATTTAGAATTTTGATTATAATTTGTAAACACTATCTTATAAGCTAAAGTTCTGAAAATTTTAATAAACTTCTTGGAAGGTAAATAAATATTACAAGTACAAAATACATTGAATTAATATTCACTTATCCAAACAAATTGCATATTGCTGAGTGAATCATATTATTTTCTACATATTTTGGAAGTGACATGTTTTCTTCTTCCTTTACTTTTACTATTTATTGCTAATAGAAATCGGTTTGCCATTTTTGTCATGAAGATGAAGTCTCATATATGGAAACATTTTCTAATACAAAACAGAGTAATTAACAAACTAAATTTTCTGTTTAATTAAGTGAAGTGTATTAAAAATGAAATGCCAAAATGAGAATATCTTGCCTGGTATATTATAAACATGCTTGATATGTTAAAAATATTTTATTTTATAAACATCATGATTATTTTTCTCATGTATTTACAAATTATAATCAAAATTCTAAATATATCTTGTCCTCTTTTATTGAAAAGAAAAATGATATAGTATTCTCCAGTGGGAAGGTGGACCCTGAAATCTTGGTTGTTTATAGATTCTAAATTCATTGAAGTTTTGCTAGAAAATTAAATGGAGAAAACAGCAATTAAGCTATTTTTTTAGTGCTGGGTGTTATTTTCATATTTTTTTAGATATGTTAATACTATAAAGTTTATTAAAACATTTTATAATTTTATTAGTAATATTATACATTACTGTTGATAAAATTTCTTTACATAACAATCCAGATTGATTGCCATGTGTAGGTGAAGAAATCATCTGAAACTTTCCTTGAAGGTGTTCACTTTGGACAGTCTACTTCATCTGGTGTCAGTTTTCATAAATTATATATTCCTAAATTATTAAAAATTTTAAATGACATTTTTCAAATTTATTTGTATATAGATTACTAAGAAAGGCTTCTTCTTATTCTCTTAATTTCTTAGCCCTGTCTTCATTTTTAACTCTATTGGGTCAATTTTCTTTTTCCTTTTCCTTTTTTTTTTAATTGACCTTTCAAAATGTAGCTTCAAGCCTTCTCCTCCATAAAATGTTTTATTTAGTTAAATTACTTAATTGTTGCTTTATTTGATTATTATGGTCTTCTTCTTCTCCAAAGACCATATTATGTCTCTGTTGGATGCTAAGTCTGCTGAAGTGTGCTGTCTCTGGGCAAGGTTAGTTGTCTGTGGTTCTCAGCTGTCAAGGACACTGTTGGGAGGTAGGGCTTTAAATATAGGTCATTAGGTCATAGAGCTTTGTCCTCTTGAATGTATTAATAATGTTACTGTGGGAGTGAGCTACTTGTTGGGAAAGGAGGCTTGTTAAAAAAGTGAATCAGGTTCCTTCTTGCTCTCTTGCTTGCCCTCTCTTATCCTTCTACCTTCTGTGAGAGGTGACACATACACAGGCATGCCAGGTTCTAGTGTCATCCTTTTGGACTTCTCAGCCTCCAGAGCGGTGAAACAAATAAATTTCTGTTCACTATAAATTATCTAGTTTTGAGTTTTCTGTTATAAAGTAGAAAACAGAATGATAAACCATCTATAAATCAAGCATTTGAGAAATATGCAGGATACGCATATATAGTACAAATAATGATGATGTAAATTAATGGTGGTTGCTAGAGATAACTGATGTTTCCAAGAGAGATAATGTACGGCTAAACGTGATGAGCTGTCAACTAAAGGCTGATAAGGAAGTCTTTAAGTCTGCTTGACAGCATCTAAACTATGTTTTCTGTAGTTAGAAAGGGGGAAAAAAAGTAGTAAGGACCAGACCCATGACTTAATCTCACAGCAGTAACAGCTCCAAAGATGTTCTGAGTCCCAACCTAGACAGGTTGGTAAGCCATGTTCATGACCTTGATAGGAAAATAATTGAACACTGAAAGGGGCCTCTAGGTTGAATAGCATTCAACGATGGCTTTTTAAGGAAGCAATCTTGAAAGTCTGGATGTAATTGGAGATATTTCTGAGCAGTCTCTTCTACAGAGTACAAATCCCATTGTCTGCCCTTCCAACAGTACGTCTTAAATTCTGTCAGTATCAAGTTGTCTTTTCCAGTGCATTGACCCTGAGTGGTGTTCTGTCTTCAGTAAGCCCCAGTCAGCAAGCACCAAATTTAGTACTAGAAGCTTAGGAGTGATTGGCCTGTCATCAACTGAGAACAAGATATTATTTTTCTCAAGGAGGAAAATAGAGCAGAAATTCAAGAAGGATTGAAACAGAGTTATATCAAAAGCAAACTGTGTCAATCTTCTTCCCAATTTTGCTGGCCATTACTGACAACTGAGGGCCCAACAGTGTCTAATAGCAAGTATAGAAACCTTCCCAATTGTTACCATTGACAAATAGCTACATTATTCTGGGTCTCAATGGCTTTGTCTATAAATCAGGATGATATTATTTTCACCATGCACTTTCTCCACAAGTTCATAAAACTGCTTGTTTAGTACAAAAGTTATAATGTTAGTACAGTAATAAGGAAAGCTATCATTCAAATGTTCATTTACAGCAAGTGGGGGCATGTGTCAGAAGAAAAGTTCAGTCGCCAAGACAAGTTTGGGAGAATGTTTAAAACAGAGGCGAGCAAAGGTTACAGAAAACCGCAAGTAGAAATACTCTGAAGACCACCAGTGTTGACCTTCACCACCTGCCCACTTGGAAGATACTTTCACATTTTAGAAACTTATTTGTGCTACTTTTTTTTTTTTTATTTTGCTCTAATAGAAGAAAGATGTGTAGAGAAATGTAAGTTCCAAAATAATCACTACTTGCCATCTCCTAGAAGCAGCCCCCAAGCGATTCTCCAACTCTATTCCTTGAGCTGGGCACTGAGTCCCCAGGACACTCATCTGTTTACCAAGTCAGAAAGTCTTAACCTCACTGGAGAGCCTCACCCCCAGCCTCTCTTCAAGTTCATGGTCCAGGCATCTATGAAATTTCACCCCAGGTCACCATGCTCCTTCTGGTCCCCGTCTCACTGGAGTACCCAGTTGCTCTATAATTTCCCACTCTTGGCTACTGACTTTTTCCTCCAAAGTATATCTATTGTACAGAAATCAGTTCCACTTTTTTTTGTACAGTGATAAAAGTGAATGGAGAAAAACAAATTCCTGTATTAGAGCAATCTGAATCACCCAGAGCTGTATTAACTATTCTAATTTTGATCAATAGATTGTAACTATGTTCACCTGGCCTCCCACCTATCAAGAGCTCAAAGCATTGATAAGCATGGATTCATTATATATTGAAAAAGAAAACTTCAGGATAAATGATTGGGGATTAGAAAAACGAATACATATGAAAGATATTTTGTTACTTCTCCCTTTATTTTCAATATGAAAGAAAGATCTTTTCCCCATCATCTTAATGTCAGTGTTCTTCAAAGTGCGAGGAGAAATTTTTGAGTTAACTTCCTCTTTTAAGGCTTCCATTTTGGTGATCATATTAGTGTGCTAGGGCCATCACAGAGTATCATGAACTATAGGAAATGTATTCTCTCACAGTTCCTGAAGCTAGAAGCTGCAAATCAAGATGTCAGAAGGATGGTTATATCTGAGGGAGGCATGGGAAGGATCTATTCCAGGCTCTCTCCTTGGCATGTCAATGGGTTGTTTTCTTCTAAGTCTCTTTATTGTCTTCCCTGTGTGTCTTTGTGTTCAAATTTCCCATTATTATAAGGACACAGATCATACTCTATTAGAAGCTACCCTGCTCCAAGGTGACATCATCCTAACTTAATTGGTTGCATTTACAATGCCTTATTTCCTAATGTCATGTTGAGGTAGTGGAGGTTGAAATTTCAACATTTAAATTTGGGGGACACACAAGACACTTCCTAAGACTTAATACAAATTTTAGATACTTATCGAGGAAGAAGGAAAAGAACTTAAAACATATGATAGAAAGGAACTAAGTTGGATATCTAGCTTCTCAATCTTAGAAAACTCCTAAAAGAAAGAGTAGTCTTTTGGGCAGAGATCTATATACCTTCCTGTCAACTCTGGACTGTAAAACACATCAATCATGAAGCAGGATTTGTTTATGAAAGGCTTTTTATCTCTTGTGTTTGTGTTAGGTAACTTCATATTTTAAAATTTATTTTTACTTTTTCTGATTGATATATATAATAATTGTATGTATTTATGGGATAATTGTGATGATTTGATTTATGTATACATATATTGGGTAATAATTAAGTCAAGGTAATTAGCACATCTACCACCTTCAGTGGCTATCATTTCTTTATGGCAAATAGATACAAAATCCTTTCTGCTGGCTATTTTGAGATACACAGTGCATTATTGCTAACTATATTCACCCTTATTGTGCCATGGAGAGTAATCTTACCACAGAATTAGACAAAACAGCATCTATCTACTGTAGTGAGACAGTCTTATATTAGCAATAGCAAAAGATCTTCAACATTTTCACATGAGACTTCTAACCAAAATTGTAACAAAATCTAATGACTAGATCAGTTCTTTCTAACTCATGAAAAATCATAAATCTTTTTCATCAAACACCATTTTTTTAAAATTCATCAATCCTTTGTTTGAACTTATTGATGAGAAATCAACAGTTTGAGCCTCCTTTCTCACTGAATTAAACCCACTAATTATTTGGATAATATAAAATCATGCAAACTTAATGTATATCATGTTTTAAATAAAATTTTCTTATAAATGTAAGAATTTTTTTTCAGTAAAAAAGCCATCCACTTCCACTTAGACCTGTTCCATGTAACTTATGTAAAGAACAGTCAGGGACTAACTGATAGACATCTGAGTTATTAGTGTGTAATAGAAGATTTAAAGTGTTGCTTTTCAATTTAGACCAAAGCTTCAGAATGCTGATAAGGCTTCCTTTGTGTTTAAAGTGTTAGTAAATTAAATACAATCATGATAGGGAAGTATTCGGGATTTCAATACAGGCTGCTGTCAATTTTAATTAATGATAGGACACTGTTTTCCTTACCCATTCTATTTGTTAAAATTTATCCTGATACCTAAATGCATCATACGACTAATAAACTAATATTTGCTTTCTTAAATTTCTCGGTTCCACAAAATTGTTTCTTTTAAAACATTTCATTCAACATATTTTCTAGAATGTAGTCTCTAGTTTAAAGACAATATAAGGTCAAAACTTTTAGCTCATTTCTATGCAGGCTCAAAGAAGCATGTTATTTAAAGTATGAGCTTCTTGGACTAAATTTCATAAATATCTGGTTTATTAATAAGCCTATATCCTATGTCTTATTCATTTTCCTTGACGCTATAGAGGGATTCTGCCACCTTAAGAGTTATAGCTCCCATGAATAATATGGAGATTTTATATTCAGCTTTATGGATTTTCTTTAATTCTTAAAAATAATCCTATCAGATAGGTTCTGAATAAAATAGCAACAATTTAAATATAAGATGTCTGCAATAAACAAACAATAAGATGAATAATTGGTTCATGTATGTGGAAAGTCCAGAAAAGTTAGGATTTCAGGCCAGTTCAGAATTGCAATTTTAATTTCTGTGGCTCTCTATACTTATTTGTGTGCTGTTTCCATCTGAGAACTAGTTCTCTTCAGCTTTACAGACAGCACTGGGGCCTTCATAGAATGCATGTCTAATCGACTCACCATCATAAGCTGGAGGACTACCCAACTGTTTTCTTCAGCTTCCATGGAAGAGAAGAGAAACATCTTTCCTAAATGCTCCAGAGTCTGTTTCCTTATTTCTTGTTGGTGTAAATACAGTCATGTGCTTCCTATTGCTGGGATGGGCTAATGGGTTTATACTAGTCTGATCTAGCTACACAACTAAAATTAGAGTACATCTTATCCAAATAATATATCTGAGGACAGAGGAGAGGCTCTTGAAGGAAATGCAAGAGCATCAGAAGGAAGAAATAGATACAAGTAATCAAGCAACAAATGCCTACTATGGTAGGCTTTATGATTACCACTTACTACACAAATTGAAATATGGAGAATAAGTTTTGCTTGTGTCAAGATTCTTCAGCTACTAAAATATACTTGAAAAATACATAGTTAGTATCAGAAAAGGGCTTCAACTGCAAAACCATGTTCTTATACAGAGGTTTAGTAATATTAAACTACTTTAACAGTTGATAAAATCTTGTCTCAACCTCAGTGTATCTGTTTCTATTTTTGAAAACCCATGAATTAAAAAAGCATTTACTTAGTTTTTATAGCTATGACATAATTAATTATTGACTATCATATATTAGCATCAGTGGCCAAAAAAATCATTTATTCCCAGATTATACAAAAGCAGTACAATGATTATCACCAAATACCATGAACCAGATACAACTTCTGGTTGTACTCAATATACCTAGGAGGTGCCATTTGTTATCAAGAATTTTAACTGGATAATATAGTAACAGAGTTCCATAAAGGTTATATTCCTGAAAATGCTCTTTACTGAAATAGGTCCATATTTGAAAAGAATGCAGTTATGGGAAGAAAATATGCACTCTGTACATTTCACACAATTGTAATGCCTTGCTGCCTTTGCTAGTATTGCTGCCCTTATAGCTTCTAAGTCATCCAGTTCCAAGTAATTCTACTAAATTTTTACTGTAAACACAATTTCTATCTCTTCATGATTTAAAAAATCTCAAATGCCACATTGCTTTTGTAAACCTGACATTGAAACATACCCAGGGAAGCTGTTAGTAATGCAAATAAGAAGGTGACTTCGTTATAATATTCAGAATGGTAAAGCCTCATGAAATTGAAAGCACACTTTTTAAGATACCATTAATAACAACTGGTCTCCTCTTGGTGTTCTGAAGCAATGGAGAAACTGACATTGGAGCCACATGGGAAGGAGAATTACTGCTTGATTAATGGCAACCAAACTGCCGAATACAGCATAAAGCTAGGGCTAAGATGGAAATCCGTTTGCCCTGTCACCTTCCTGAACAATTCATACCCTGGAAATACCTATTGGACTCAACAGACTTGACCAGCCAGCAAAAGAGAAAAGCTTAGAAATTGTGACAGTGGAAGCAAGTGCTGACTCATCTGGGTAAAACAGGAGGCAAGCACAAAGGAGGAACCTCCCTGCTTCTTTTCACCACCAGGTATAAGGATACAAGGAAAAGAGCTGAGAAAAAAAATAGCAGAGATTTAACCCAGTTCTCATGAACCAACAAGGAAGAAAAAGAAACAACAACAATAAAAATTCTTTAATTAAAAAAAACATAAATTTTAATTTTAAAAAATGTCCTAAATGCATGCCCTACCAAGTTCTTGTTGTATAATTGTTGTATGCAGATCAATAGATTTTTTTCCCCCAGTGGTACTGAAGATTAAACCTAGGGTCTCTTAACTGCTGAAGCAGATGCCCAGCCCTTTTTATTTTTATTTTGAGATAGGGTCTTGATAAGTTGCTGGGGTTGGCCTTGGAGTGGTGATCCTCCTGCCTCAGCCATCCAAATTGACAAGATTATAGGAATGTGCCACCCAAACTACAAGATAGGATATGAATTAGAACAAGTTGTACTCCATGTACCTATAATATATCAAAATACACTCTGCTGTCATGTATATGTTAAAAGAACAAATAAAAAAGTTAAAAATAAAAATAAGATACTTTGATTCAAAGGGATTATTGCAATAAGGAAAACACTGTGACCATGACATCTGCAAGTATCTCAAAATAAAATAAAAAATATTTTCCGCTAGTAACAAAGGCAGTGAAACAGAAATTTAAAAATCTTTGTGGTGAAGCTAGTCAATGAGGAGAAATGACCAGCAGTACTCAACAAGAGTAGAGTCTCACTGTACGGTGGGGTGATACTCAGGAGAAGCTCAGGAGAGCACAGTTGGCTTTTCATGCCTGCTCAGGTTTGGGGTTAAGCAGAATGCAGGTGCCTATAGGAAAGATCAGCATGAAAAAACCTGACCAAAGTTTGGTAAAGACAAAGTAGGGGGTGAGAAATGGGTCATTATAAACACTGGTCCTCTTCCTAATCCAGTTCCAAGTAATTCTCTTCTGGCTTTACCACTGAAGGCCTTTTTGTTGTTCAGATGGGAATCTTGTAACAAAGGCTTTATGCTTGCTTCTGGAGTGCATTGCTGGTAAAATTATCCATTGTTGCTTCGCATAACTGGGGCAACTGTACTGAAAACCTTCTCCACTGGGTTTGCCACTGGAATTGAAAGAACACAAAAGTCATTGTCTTTACCAACCACTAAAACCATTTCTACCCTTACTGGGAAATGGTGCATTCCTCTAAAAGGATCCTATTTCAGTTAATGCTTTTCTAGAAGTAAAGTAAGTAATCCTAATCTGTCATGCCCCAATAGAGCATTTCAATAATCCAAGTTCTTCTCAATTTTCTCCAGGTAGTTTTCTAGTGTTACACTTTACTTCTCACTTGATATCTCCCTGCATCTTCTGTAGGATGGGAGAAAGAAATTGTTTAATGGAATACACGTCTGAGCAATACAATCTCCCTTCTTCTACATATTCTACTGCTGGGTTTTCTACATTTGCCAGGAGCATCAGTTTTCTTATGAGACACTAAATATTCAAACAGATAGCCACATAATAAATAGTCACAGAACTCTGACCCATAATCTCTGTAGCATCCAGTCCAAAAATCTAAACTAACCAATGCAGAATAGGCCCATATGGTTAGGATGTGGTCAACAATGGTCAACTTCCCCAATTTTTGCCCCTGTTCCAACTCATGAACTAAGAACCAACCAGAGAAAGCCAAATATGCTTTTGGAACCAATCACATAGAAAAATTGACTTCCAGATAGTTGGCTTGCCTTCAGATGCCTCATTCTGCAAAAGAAAAATTTCCCTATACACTTGTTAAAATGGCAAGGAAATTTTTAATCAAGACCATACAAGAAAGGTCAAGACAATCGCAATAATAGATATTGAACTGAATACTGCTGACATGAAAGCCTGGAGGATTTTTAAGCAGTGGGAAGAAAAAATATTGGAGGACTTTAGAGGGAAGATAGGTCAATGTGATGAGTCCATCTGGACTTACAGAAGTTAGACTCCTACTCTCCTCAGAGACTGGGAGACATTATCTCTACCTTTCTTGATTACATTTCAAAAGATTAGCTCACAAGCCCTTGGAAAAGTTTTCTTAATTGCAGAATATTTATATCTTAAAGGGCCAGAGGAAAAAAAATGCAACTTTCAGCTTTCTAAAATGAATGCACTAAAAATGGAGGCAGGGGCTGTGGTCAGAAAGAAGACTATCTATGGTTTAGTCACCTGAGGGAACACTGTGCTACCCTGGCAGTGCCAGAAGCCTCTAGTCAGAGGGCACTTGAGGCCTTCCTGTTCTTTATCAGAAAGTTTTCCCACTCTCATTCCTGACCTCCGGTCTCTGCTGAACACAGGTGATAGTGACTGGCTCCCTGGCTATAGCCACCTCCAAATAAAATAGAGTCCTTTATCCTCACTGGGGTTGTCTTCATTTATTCCTACACTTGGAATATGAAATTCTCCTATAATGATCCTTAGACATTTTTAGCCATTTTCATGTATGGTGACTAAATTGAGCAAAAAGAAACCAAGTGGTAAGTAATGATATCTCCTCATATTTCAAGTCCATAAAGAAGGAATTCTACTAAATTGTAAATTTAAGAACATTAAAAACAACTGTGAATTTTGACCCCATTTCTATCTGGGCTCACATACATACACATGCAAACACACACACAAAACTTGCAAAATACAATGAGTTAATAAATACATAAGAGCAAAATGATAGAGAGCAATGTACACAGACTCCATAGTGGCAAGAATGGACAGATTTCATAGAGAAAGTGAAATTTGAGCAAAATCTTAAAGGAGGTTTGTCCTGGAGCTTTCTGGGGGAGTATTCTCAAAAACACTCTGTGTGCTAGTTATGTCTGGGAAATAGAAAGGAAACCAGCAAATAAAAACAGGATTATTTGAAGGAGATGCATGGGAGTGGAGGGAAAATGGGTGAGGTCAAGGAGACAGTGAAGTGGGGGGGAGTATCAGATGACACAGGACCACAGATTTATAAGGGCAAGTAGAAATGCATTGGCTTTTCTCCTGGATTAAACAGATAGGCATTGGAGGGTTTTAAGCAAAATTATCCTTGCAATAATTTTATGTGACAAAGAGAAAAACACAAGGTAGAACTAGTCACAGTACTTGGCCTCTCTCTAAGGCCACTCTACCACAAACCTGGAAGAAATTCTCTAGCCAGACACTACTGGTGCAGGGTTTATTATGACAAGATGGGGCGGGGGAGCCTTTTATCGTCACTTACCACTCAAAAGAAACTCTATTCTCTTGAAAAATCTATGCCAAGTGGAAAGACTTCCAGTTCCTCAAATGAGTTGGGGATTGACCAATGTAAAGGCCACTTGTTCTGACAGTTGGAAACTGTCTTAAGTGCTTTCTCCTCTGCTTTCCTGATCTTGACAAATGTTCAACAAGCTTTATCTTTTTTTTCTTTTTTTTAATTTTAAGCCTAATTCTGCTGGAGGTTTCTATATATCAAAAAAGGACTGCCAAGAGAGAAACTATTACAAAGAAAACACATTTTGGTGGCTTATGTAGGATTATTTCCAAAAGGTAATGTAGATTCTTATGAAAAAGATAGGATCAAAATTCTCCAGGAGCCTAGCTTGCTAAGCCCATTATCACATTCTATGTGCTACTATTAGCATAACAAAGTCAATCAATGCATTTTGGTCAATAACCCTCTCAACTATTAACAGGGAAAAAATGTGAGACTCTAATGAAATATCTTGAGTTAGATAAGGTGCTCATTATACTGAGAGGAGCAATTTGCATGTTAGCACAGAAATATGATAGGGTTTTTTAAAACCCTCTTCAGTCTCCTAGTCAACTTGATTGTAAAGGATATAATCATTGCCTCTTTTCTGTAAATTGCATTTAATAATTCTGCATTTTCCCCACCATTTTCTACTGAAAGACAGAGATAAAGAATAAAAATTGAAAAGAGTAAGCAAGAGTTTCCTCGCATTTAAAATGTTGTCAGTTTTCCATGCTATGTAATGTAGAGGTAGGTGTTTCTCCCTACTGGGGAGCTCCTATTTAAACTTAGTGAAATATCAGTGTGATTGATAAACTGAATTCCCAGAAAAGAGACTACTGTAAAGGCTCAAGGCCAGGAAGCAAAAGTTATGTAAGTCACAGAGAAGAGAACATATCCTTTAAAATACGCCCTCTATCTTACAAGTGCTGCTAATCAATTGAAAGAGATAAAGGTGTGGGGGGGCATCAATGGCTGCCACTTCTATAATAAGAAGCCTAATTTTATGCTATTATCTGTTTGATGGTTTAAGCAGAGTAAAGTGACACTGATCTGGAAATGTGAGCATGAAGCAGAACAAGAGAGTGTTTGTAACAGGAATAATTTTAGGCACCCGTGAGGCTTCACATAAAACTCATTTGCACATAGACAAGGCTCTCTTATGGATGATAGATAAATGTAATTTGTAGTTACCAGAGGATTTTTTTTTTAACTTACAAGTAGTCTAAGACAGAATAATGAAATCCAGACTGAAATTGTTTTAAAAATTAAAGCAATTTTAAATGAATTGAATTTCTAAATGATTAGACAGTCATGGTGGACAGTTCCTTTAAATAACTAATGCAAATTCACTTAGTCATTATTGTAATATTTAATATTCATAAACAATACTGCCCAAAGAATCAATATCGCCCAATAGATATTTGCCCATGTGAAAAGGGGTCATGATTTTTTAATCAATATATGAGAAAAGGGTACATTTCACACAATAGAAAACATATATGAACTTTAATCTTTTAACCATGATCTTCCTGACAAGGAGAAAAGGGGATAAAATTTGAAACAAGAAAGATCAAAGCTGATTAAAAATGTACTAGCGCCATCTGGTGTGTGAAATAAAAATCATTATCTCCTTTAGCAGCTAAATGAACTCTCTTTTTGTGGGCTCAGTGCAAAGCGGTTATGGCATAATTAAGCCATAATTCTTGCAATGGGATTCCCTTTACGGCTAATGCCCAGATGTGAATATTTACCATTTGGATTAGAACTCAATGAACCTAGGAACGTGAGGCTGGTTCAAACAGTAAGTTGCCATTATACATATATTCAAATGTTTCAGGAAAAAAATGTGCTTCAACTCAAGAATCCACATAAGTGCTACAGTTTTCCTCTCTATGTTTCTTAAGAAAACCTTGATTGAAACTGGAAAAGTGTTTCTATACTTTTAGAAACAACATCTCTATAAAAATATACGAGAAGCAGATGGGGAGCATATTTTTAAGGAAGAAACTTTGAGGCTTATAATGCTAATGCGCTAAGATAAATTTAGCAATATATATAAAAAATAGAAATCTAAGTAGTGGAATTTAAGTGGCTTGGAAATTTTTGCAAAAATCTATTAAAGGGACTTGAAAAATAAACTGCATTTCATGCTGTTCAGCAACTGATTTTTAATGTATCTATACATTAAATGTAATAACTCTCCCTGTTCCCTGACATTCCTGGTATGCTTTGAGCTACAGAGACTTCCTTTATTCCTTCCTTCTTTCCTTATTTTCTTTCTTTCTTTCTTTTAGGGATTCTACCCAGAGGTTCTTAACAACTTAGGCACATCATAGCCCTTGTTATATTTTGTTTTGAGATAGGATCTCGCTAAATTGTTAAGGCCACATTTCAACTTGTGATCCTCCTGCCTCAGTCTCCCAAGTCACTGGGATCACAGGCATATGCCACTATGCCCAGTGAGCTACAGAGATTTCTGACAATTTCAAAGACCATCAGAATATTCCTACTTATGAATATGCATACTTACAACTCAGAAGCAGTCAGCCCTCTGGTATCGAGAATTCTTTAGACTTCCTCTTTACGTTTTGGCTACATTAATGAGACCTAATAGCATTGTGCTTATTTCTTTAAATAAATACATTTTCCAATGTTGTAGCCATGTTCCTTCTGCACAACTAAGTAAGATGCAGCACATAGCCCAGCCATAGAGAACATGAAAACTAAAGTTATAGCTCTTTGTCATATTAAATAAGAATTTTGAATAGGATATCCTCTGACTCTTTTGTTATCAAAAAATCAAACTTTTATTAAAAGACAAAAACAGTAAAATAGTGAAAAATTGGCGACTTTAGAATGGCAAACTTTTTATATTTGATAACAGATAACTGAGATCATTGCTTCAAAATAAAACAGTTTTACAAGATATCTGCTGGATGTTGGAATCTAATTTCAAGTGATAGTAAGAAATTTTATATTCTTTCCACCTGCAGCCCAGAGCAATCATCCCTACCAGAAAAGCAGAGAACAAAGAGACACTAGGGAGCTGGGCAAGCTTATCTTCCTGTCCCACCAGAGAACTGATGGATGTGGCAGAGGAAAAGAGTGGATGCTGGGACTGGGCTATATCAGCACTGGCCACTTGCTCTCACCTGAGAGAATGCTTCGAGGAGCAGGGGAGGTCTTTAACACAGACATCCAAAAAGATTCAGGAGAAATGATACTGTTTATACCAAGTCATGAATTTCCACAGTGACTCATAGAGAACTTAAGGTTTGACTTAAAGCAAGATCAATAATTCAGTAACATTTTTCCCCTGGAATTTAAGAATAATTATGTTAGATACACTGCACTAAATGTCTACTGTGTTCTAGGAATAGCTCAGTGATGAAAAAGTTATGTTGCTTGCATAAAATCAGAACCCACATAATTCAAGACTAAATCTCTTGTAGTAATAAACATAAAAATACAGGAAATATCTTCCTGGAGTACATAAATTTGCAAGAAGTAAAGAGTATTTTCTGCTTTGAGACATGTGTTTACTGCTTAATAAAAACTCGATGTAAATTTTTTTTTCTATTCCTTTTTTGTCCAAACTTCAAGAACTCTGTGTCCTTATACAAAATTTAAATGGTGTGGAACATCAAATTTGCATGAAAATCATGTTTTTCAAATTTCTCCATGATCTGTGCTTGAGTATATGTTGATTTTTGCACAGTAAAATGTATGCTCTTTAAAAGAATTTTTTAAGTCAACATTTTGTCTTGATGGTACTTTGGCATTCTTCTTTAGTGTTTTTTCTTCTCTTTCTTTTCTGTTTTTTTTTTTTCTTTTGGTACCAGGGATTGAACCCAAGGGCACTTGACCACTGAGCTACATCCCCAGCTCTAATTTGTATTTTTATTTAGAGACAAGGTTTAACTGAGTTTCTTAGCACCTCACTTTTGCTGAGGCTGGCTTTTAACTCGATATCCTCCTGCCTGAGTATCCCAAGCAGTGTTTTTTTTATTTTTTAACTTCTGATGTTAATTTCAAAAATTCCAATTTTACATTAATAATATAATATTAATTAATGAGCATCTGGATGAAATTATTATATACTATGAAGAAGACCTTAAATTATAAGGATAATAATTTTTAAAATCCCATAGTGGTAAGATTTACAGCATACTAACAAAGAATGGTAGATATTTGTTTACCAATTAGATATGTTTCTATACAGCAAGAATAGCAAACAACAATTCCCCAGCCATCATAAAAATCTCTAGTACGTTGAATTTTAAACACAAAGTAGAAATATTAAGGTTTCCATATTCTGAAATTTGAAGTTCATATAATCCAAATTAGATAGTGACATGTATAGCAATAAATATTTTATAAACATGAATTCTGTTAAATATTTTATAAGCATGAATTCAGTTAAATTGGCAAATCCTATTATGTCCATTAATGCATGAGGGATCTAAAGCTTATACAGATTAAATAAGATCTATAAGGAGAAAAAGTTAGTAACTGACAGATACAGGGTTTTAATCTACTTTGCTCATTTCAATAATTTTCAACCATGGCGCACCCTGGGACTATAGACCATGAGCTCTCTGTGACAATGCCATAGTAACAGGCAAGAAACATCAGATATTTTCTTTAAGAAGATGGTAACCCTAAAGAGATACACACACACAGGATGATATATACTATAGGCAAAGAAAGTTTCAGAGAAGACCATCAGCACTTTGTTGCCCCAACATTCCCCAAACATCTACTACAAGCCAAACATTGTCCAAGTGTGGTGTTTACACACAACTCTGACCTCAGTTCAAAGAGGAAGGAATCCAAGTTAGTGCTAATTATTATGCATAGCAATAAAAATTTTTAAGGCTTCATGTAAGATCTTGTAAGGATACCAAAGCAGTGATTAATGGATCCTCTCTGGTGGAATGAAATATGTTTTAAGAAAACATATCCTGAAAGAAGTACCTGTAAGAAATATTGTTGGTCTAGTATGAACAATGCAGGTGAGGAGAGTGGTGCAGTTCATGCCCTACAAGAATTAGCACGTGGAGGGTTTCTGCTGTAAACCAAGAGGGGCTGGTTGGAGCGACTGCAGTTTGTTTCAAGAGGGCTGGACTGGAGGATTGTGCAGCAGTGGCCAGCAGTGATGGGGACAAAACAAGACTTGGGAGCAGAGGCCAGCTCAGAAGCACAGTTTATATTTAAAACAGTTTGGAAGCTTTGGGGTATTTTAAGCCAGGAGCTCATGGATCAATTTGACAATATAATAAGAGATAAGAAGGCCTTGGCAAAAGAGGCCGAAGAAAGAATTTGTTTTTAAAAATGCTAGTCAAGAAAATGATGAGTCTTTTAATTAACAGATTAAGACAAATATCCAATATGTATGACAACTTGTTATATAAAGTGACCCATTAATGGTAATTACGAAGTGACAGAAACATATTTTATCTGTTGTTTTGAATTTAAAAGATTTCATAATAAAAAGTTAAATATGTAAATACTACCTAAAATAAACAATATGAATTGGTTTATTATATTATAAGATATTATGAAAATATATACTGTTATTAATATTAAAATGATTATTGACAAATGCAAAGATTAAAATATGTGCTTATGAAATTATTAACTAGATGATTTCTAGAAGAGTTACAATTATAATTTTCTACAATATGAATATTTTTATAGTTCTATAAAGAAAAGTTGCAAAACTCTAAAAATTTTTTAGACTGTGATATAGTTAAGAAAGCATGTGGAAATAGAAGTGAAAAAAATCGTATCTCATGAACGGGGTTGTACTTATAGATGTAACCTGTTCAGATTTTCTCAATTAGTGAAAAAAAGGAAAAAGAATAACACATAAATATAGTATTTTCATGTTTAATGAGTCTCCAATATATTGAATTTTAAGAAAGTGCATTATAATTTTATTATGATGTTTTGTATCTGTATTTAAGAAAACATTTTTTGGTATATCAACCCTCCTGTTTTTCTACATTTGTACTCTAGAAGTTATCAGAAATATTTTAAGATATATAAATGTCTTATGAGATATACATGTATATATGTCTTATGATATATATATATATATATATCATATGATATACATAACATTAGGATATAATTTTGCATACATATAGAAGCTGCAAAGTTTTATGATATAGGAGGTAATACCACATTTTATACAACTAAATTATCGTAGAACAGATAGCATATTTAGTAAACAAAATTCAAAGCCCATGCATGAATTTAAAGGTGTCATCTTAACAGTCTGTGATTCTTTTGGCTGCACAGAAATACATAGATACAATAGCACATAGGATCTGGGAAGTCGAGTCACAAAACTGAATCCTCTACATTGTGAAGAGATGGGATAAAAACTTCAAGATCACTGATTTCACTTCAGTCACACGATTTATGAATATATTTGCTTAAGTAAACAAGTTGTTTAGCTTTAAAGATATAGGAAGAATGCATACAGTATAGAATAACCGGAAAATTTACTGCTGAATAATCTATGAAAAAACAAAAAGCTATAAAATGTTCAAGAACCCTGAGTCTTCCAAAAAATTCATCTAGGGTTTGCATAAAAGAAGTTAAATAGTCTTTAATTCTGTGAGGCAATTAGAAATGCTTTTTAATATAATAAGTAAAATATTTGTTTTTTAACTATGCATAGTTAATGAGACTTATCAACATATCTTTTAATATTTTGCCTTTATCTATAATCACTTTATGCATATACCATGGCTATATATAATGGAGATTTCTTATTGTGGTTTTTATTTTCATTTCTCTGTAGATTTTGTGTGTACACACACACACAAAAAAATCAAAAACAAAAACCTCCCACCTGATTTGAAATTTTGTCCAAGAATACATAAGGCTGAAGTACAACAACGTAATGTGATAGGAGCAACCCATTCTGGAAGTGTAGAGAAGTCTTTTCAGTGACATAGTACCTGTAATAAATCTTGAAGAAGAAGCTTAAGTTTAATGGAACTCAGACAGTGTAACAGTAAAATAAAAGTTGTATGACTTTTTAAGTTGGACAAACATCCTAAAAAGCATAATTTGCTTGTTTTTATTTTGCATTAATTTCATATTTTGATTGTCATCTAATATTTACACCTATTTAGGAGACACAATATAAAGTTAAGGTTCATATATACATTAGATACTTATCAAATTAGAGTAATTAGCATATTCATCACCCAAATTTTTAACATGTCTTTTTGCTGAATATATTCAAAATACTCTCCTCTAAACATTTTGAAATATGCAAACTCTATTCATCCTCCTGTGCCACTGAGTACCAGAACATTCTCCTCATAGTTATAACATAGGGCTCACTGGTCAACATCTCTCCTGCTTTCCTCTCCTAATTCCCCAGGCACTTGTGACCACTATTCTTCTCTCTACTTGTATTGGGTCAAATCTAAAATACAAAGTTTTTAAAGTAAGAATAGTAAAGGCAGAGTTTTCCTGCCAGAGATAAAAGTATAAGTTAGATTAGAAGATTATAATATGGCAAGAATAAACAAAATAATAAATTCAAAACAATTAGTAACCTAGAAATAGACTCATGAATATATCGAAATTTAGTAGGTGATAAAGGTCAACTTTAAAATAAAAAGGATAGACTTCTTAATTCAAAACACTAAAAGTTGCTTGGCCATGTAGATAAAATAATTTAAAATCTGTGCATGTAGCTTGCTTTACAAATATAGAGAAATAAATTCTAGATGGTCAGCAATCTAATCTACATTTCAAAAAAGAAATAATTTTAGAAAGATGTATAGAGAAAATTGTAATTTTGGTGTGAGGACAGTTTTTTATAAACCAATATATTTAAGAAGTCATAGAGAATGAAAAATCACAAACTTGACCAAAGGTAATATGAAAATCTTACTTAACAAAACTATAAACTTTATGATTTCTGATTTTCTGCAGAGTTAACAATTGTGTTATGATTAGTAGAAATATTTGATAATGATATAACATTTAATGGATTACTTTCCAAATTATATTAAATGATCCCACTATTTAATAATAATAATAATAATAACAGAACCTTAAGAGAGGCTAATGGAAAATGATCATAAAAATACTAATACTAAATCTAATTGATAATTCTAATAATAAAATACAAATTTAAACAGAAAAAAATTTGCCTTTCAGATTAAGAAAAAGTCATTAAAAATATACAATATTGGTCCATGATATGGAAATGTACATTCTCAGAATGTTCTTAAATATATGTACTGGTAGACAATTTTGGAAAATAGTTTCAGCTATCAAAATTTCAATATTGTGAATCCTTTCATTCCATTCTTCCATTTCTAAGGATTTTTATGAGCAAAATGGGTAAAGTTTCAATTGTAGCTACTCTATTTTACAGTCTCTTTTATATATTAGTCAAATACAAGAGAGAAATAGGAACTGTAAGTAAAAAATTCTGTAGATTAGTGCTTTTTGGTATGTGAGTCACATATGTCATTTAACACATTCTAGTAGTTGCATCTTGATGTGTAAACACGAACAGATGGCAGTAATTTTTATAACATATTCTATTTGATCCCATATATCCAGAATATTATAATTTGAATTTATAATAGTATAAAATATTAATAATATACTTTAATTCTGTTTTCTTACTATCTTAAAATTCTGGTTTGTAAATTACAAAATACCATGTAGGATGTGCAATTCAACTAGGAATATCTACATTTCAAGTGTTCAATAGGGATATGTGGCCAATGACTCCCCTATAGGTATGTGGATCTCTATTTTGCAGTGGGTCAGGGGTAATCTTTTACTACTTTCTTAAAATGAATGCTCTTCATTCAGACTTATAAAGCCTGCTTGTGACAAAATCCTCCGTTATCACCTCTAAGTTAATCAGACACTAACATCAAGCCATTTATTTTGCTTTTATTAATGCACAATTAGTGCAAAGACCTGAGTGACACCATTACCAACTCATTGTGGTTAGCCAAAGACAGAATCAAATAATGGGAAAAGAATTGACATTTGTGATCAATAATATCTGTTAAGTGAATGTTGAATGAAAGGGAATGGGCTTTAGTAATTGTAGGAAAATTATGCAATTAAGAGTGTGTAGACTTGATCAAACCATTTTTCATTTCCAATTGTAGGACTTGTGGTTTTAAACTATCTTTTGAGGAATCGATACAACAATTTTCTAAATTTCCTCTTTAAACTACTATCTTCCAAAATGAATTAATCCATGAGCGACTTGTAGACATAAGTAGAATTCAAGCAATTTAAGTATATATAACTTGAAAATTGAAATTTGGAAAATTAAGATAGGAAGATAAAATGATAGCACAGATAGAATCAGGGCTCAATATACATAGGAGTCTTTTATAAGAGAAATTTCAAAAAACAGAATTTTGTTTTTTTTCTTTCTATTTGTTCTTGATGTTTTGCAGTCAGAGTAATGAACAAAACATATGATTTGATTTATAAAGCTGAATCTGTAGTGGATAGGTACATTGGTTAAGTTATGCCTGAAAATAAAACCTAGGCATTCCACTTTCAAAGTTTGTGACATTGAGCTTGTCTGCATCTCAGTTTCTTAAATATAAAGGAGAGAGATAAAAATGGCATCTACCTTATAGGTGTTTGAGAGTATTAAAAGAATTATCATATGTAAAATTCATGGCAAAATGCCTGCCACAGTTAATGTGATATAAACATTAGCTGCAATTATTTACTCTTGAAGTTAAAAATAAAGATATAATATTTGTGTAGCACCCAGCAAAATGCCTGACGTAATAGTGACTTAATAAATAAGCTAATTAATATATGTACACACTTTAAAAAACATGGTTGGAATGGTTGGCACATTCTAATAAATACAAGAAAATCACAAGCACACTTGAGGATATGAAAGAAGTTTCTCCAACTAACTAAGAGAGATAAGTTAATCTTTTCCTAAGAGGTCTGGATTGCCATCTCTGTTGATTCTGCTGATGTTGCAGCCATTATCCCTTTGTAAATGAGCACATAAAAGAAAAAAAATACTCTTAAGGAGTAATACCTAATGGGGCTCTAAAATGGAATACAGAGATGGTATGAACAATTTGAACAAATTTTGTCCTTTCAGTAAGTGACCATTGTAAAATAGTGCCACATTGTCAAGGGTAATATGGTTCTCGATGTCTTTCTCTTTGATACGCTACATAAAATTCTATTCTAAAGCATTCCTCTACTTGAAGAAGTAACTATAAACTAAGCCATGCTATCAACTTAAACAAACTCAATAAAGAGCTGTTCATTGAGCTGAATTTACATACACATTGTCAAAATCCATTATGACTTAGAACCTAAAGAAAAACAAAAACATTTGGACTTGCCATGTTTTTTCCCTCAACTTTTCTATCACTTTCAAAGGATAAATTGCTTCTGTATGAAAATGTAATTAATATATATTTATAAACAATTCAGACAGTAATAATTTTGGACTCTAAATTTTATGACTCTGTAGAAGTGTTTGCACATAAAAGGTATGTAATTTAAAACAAGAATGTATAGTTATACTGCTTACACGAATTCCATATTTAAGTAGAACTTATACAATAGATTCTTGATAGAATTATGTGCTTCTTTCATTTTCCCAGCTCATTACAAATTTTCTTATTTTAATTTAACTCCCCTGAAGAATCTTCTGGGGCTCTCTGTGTTTTTCAGGCTGATAAGTACTGTGCTAGAACCCTTCACAGTCTCATCTAAAGCAAGGACTAAGTGCTCTGCCCCTGGGAAGGAGAATGAGGCTCATTAGTTTGCCTTCGAGTATTGGGACTTTTCCTAGTCAGGGGAAAAAGCTCTAATATTTTCACCCAAATTTTTTATTTTAGGGGATAATCAGAAATATCCCCATAATAACTATTACCCCTTCCTCAACTTTAAGCTTGAATTTTATATTCCCAACATCATGAGACTTTATCGTTCTTAAAGTCTGTAAAAGCTAATTTTTGGATTCTGTTTGTTTTGCATAATTAATTTATTATTTATAATCAGTAGTAGAAGCTATTCAAATTCAAACATGTGCTTCATATTACATTAATTCTTTAAAATGCAAGTGAAAGATTCACCACATTTTCTGCACTATGTTTTCAGTATGCTGAAAAGACTCACAGGTGAGCAATATATTTGTACAGAATTTTTAAACTGACATTTTAAAATATGTATTGAACATTCATAATCCTATCATCTTGTGATTCTTTTGGTGTCCCAAATCATTTATGTACATGGAAATTTATGCAATAATGAAGCTAGATGTATTCTAAATTGCTTTTGTATATGGAGATTAGCCAAAACATTCTTTAAATGGTTTCAAATGAGAAATTAAATATACAGTGGTCCATCGCATCTGCCATAGTTCCCACTTCCTGTATTCAATCAACTGTGAGTCAAAAATATTTGGGGAAGAAATTGACTCTGTACTGAACCTATGTACAGACTTTTTCCTATTGTCATTATTCCCTTAATTATACAATATGACAACGATTTACATTTAGAAATAATAAGTAATTGTGAGATGACTTGAAGTGCATGGGAACATGTGTCTAGGTTATAGGGAAATACTCTGCATTTTTATATGAGAGCATCTGCAGATTCTGGGATCTTCAGGAACCATTCCTCAGTTGCTACCAATAAGCAATACAAAACCGAGGACAGATTAAATAAATCACAATATGTCCATAGAAAAAAAAGCACTTGTTCAAAATATTGTAGACAATATTATAGATAAATAAACATATGGAAATAATTTGATAATTTGCTAAAATTTTAAAAAGTGTAAATTACAAAAAATATAGTCCTGATTATTTATATAATATAGGTGTATATATAATATAAACATAATGTGTGTATAAATATGTGTATATATGTGCATATACGTATATATGTAATATAAATATAATGTGTGTATGTATATATATAATGTAAATATATATATATATATATATATATATATATATATATACACATATGCACATATTTATATTATTGCTACACATGCAAAATGTTAGTTATTTAGGACTGGTTGGTTACAGTTAATTGTTTAAAAATTTTGCTTGATATTTTTGTACTTTCTAAATTTTCTATCATAAAGATTATTTTCTCTGCAGGGAATAAATAAACACTTTCCAGAGAGAAGAAATTATCCATTAAAGTATCTGGTAAACACATTATGACAGGTTTTAGCAGAAAGAGTAAAAAATAGTTGTATTTACAATACCCAGATCATATTGTTTACTTCATTTGTTGTGACTTTTTAACCTGGTCCAAATTCAGTAACTTTAGGCATAGCCAGAAGACAAACCGTCCTCTGTAATGTCAGTGTCGCCTAGTGATGGTGAGGCTCCGGTGACTGTCCTATCCATCTTGTGTTTATATACTCAGCATTTCTGTTTGTCCTAGTTTCACTTTACTTTTATAGCTTGAAAATGATAAAACATAGCAATCACGCACTCCACCTGTCCTGGTTTTTAACCAAGGATAAAATAAATCACAACAGCTTTGTACTCAGTTGAAAATTAATATTCATAGCCCAAGTAATGAAGAAAAGTCATGGAAATATCATGGAAGTCATTAGGTCTGTGGATGTCATTTTTGTACTGTCTAAAAAAATAAATTTATAATAGTCATCATTTTTCTGTCCTTAGTGGGCCCTACAATGGAAACTACAAAAAATATCACAGCTTCTCAGAAGGCTGGTGGATGCTGAGAACAATGTTAAGACTCTAAAAGGCCTTGATGTTTAATCTCATCAGGGTCAAGGGAGTATTTGGGAGACTCGATGCAGCAGAATAAAGACAGGCTGTCAGACTTTCTGCCAACTAAAAGTTATAAGGCAAAAGAAAACCTAATTGCTACACTCCCTAAAGAGAATGAGTGAGCAAAGCAAAGAAAAACAAAATGAAAAGCTATAGTAGCATTTCCCTAAAACATCAGTTTACTGTTTACTCTTTTCAAAATGCAAATTCCAAGCATTTAATAACTTACAAAGTTGTTTGCTAGTATGTGTGTTTTAATAGTCACATGCATTTAAGGTAAGCATTACCCTAGGATGGTTTCTTTGGTTTAAGAATGAAATATTCACTTCGAATCTACATCTGAAAGGAGATAGAATATATAAAGTTCAAACAAAACAAACAAAAATACCTCCCAGAGTCTTGCCTGAAATTAGGATTCAATGTGATATGAAAAAGTGAAATGAAAATATTATAGAAAATTCTCAATTTAACCCTATGCAAAAGTTGAAAACAAACTCACATACTTTTTTCTACACCTAACCCTCTTTGCTTGTTAGAGTTACCATCCTGCCTAAGTATTTGCAGAAGTGGGAATTATTAACTCTATCCTAATCTGGGTTTTGTTTACCCTCCTATTTTCATCTCACTGTCTGGAATGATTGTCCACAAGCATGAAAAGGTTGAATTTAGTGACAGGAAGTAAGGAAGGAATCATTTAAAAAGGAAGAAGGGAAGTGGCAACCTACATATATAAAGGCTTTTAATTTACATAGGTATAATGATAGGCACTTGTAAATGTATTACTTCATAAAAGGATAATAATAGTTGTGAAAGTAATGACAGTAGTGACAGCATACCTTATGCAAAGAACTCAATAGAGTACTCATTTATTTATAGACAGAGATATAATAGTTATATTAATAATTTTATATATAAATAAGTGCACTTAAAAGCTTTAAGTCATGCAGTTATGTTAAATACAAATAATTTTATGCCAAATATAACGGAATCCTAAATGCATCCTAAGATGAAAATTTTGTTATTATAAATTTATCAATGAAAGAAAAAGAGAAATTTAGAGGCTTTTGGTTTCCAGTCTAGGATACTAGGAGCTTACATGTCACTGCTGTGTTCTGACAAGTAAATTGCTGGACAAACTAAAAGTCAACAAATCTTTTTAGATTTTTAGATTTAGTCAAAAAAAATTTTAGATTTAGTCAACATTTTTTTTTTAGAAAGTGAGGTCACAAAGCAAAATGCTGCTCCCAAATTAGTGGTAGACATATAAAGAGAATCAAAACTTACTGAGGCAGAAACCCACCCATCAGCAGAAACCTCTCTGAGAACTCAGGCTTTGCTGAAGAATCATTGTGAGCAAGACTGAGAGCTAAAAACTCACAAAAGAGCACCATGCCTTTGTGAGCTGTACATCCAGGAGCTACAGGTACTCAGTGAATACAAAAGAAAAAAATCTCTCATGCTTCCAACAGGTGGGGAGGTGACCATTTGAAAGTACATCAGAGCACTGTGTTCTTATAAGAGCTGCCCTCAGGAGAAACTATTTTACCAGAGCCTATCCTGATGGAGTTCATCAGTCACCTAAACAAGCCACAGGAAGGGAAATACCTGACTTCAACCCCTCTAGCAATCCTGTTCTGCTTATGTAGGTGTAAGGGCAGGGAAATGAGACAAACTGGTGAAGATCACAATCCAGAGTCACAGGCTCATCATTAGACTGAGAATAAGTCATAGAGCTGTAGAATGCTTTACAACTAATGACCCTTTTACTGTAATAAGTTATTATAAAAACAAAAAAAGCATGGTTCAAGGATCTTGAAGAAGCACAAAAATGACAGTCAGAAATGGCTGGAATGTTGCCATTATCAACCGATTAATTTAAGAAAATTGTTTTTACTAGGCTAAGGACCTTAATAGAAAAAGCAGACAACATGAAAGAACAGATAAATAATGTAAGCAAAGAGATAGAAATTATAAAAATGTAAAAGAATTTCTAAAGACCAAAAACATGGTAATGGAAATGAAAGGTGCCTTCAATAAGTAAGTACACTGTCATGACTGTGGAAAAAATATATATTAGCTTGAGGATCTGACAACACAAAATTTAGTATGAAAACATAAAGCAGACAAAAACTGAAAATAAAAAGAATAGAATATCAAACAACCATGGTACAACTTCCAAGGGTATAACATGGGGAATGGGAATTCCAAAAGAGAAGAAACAATATTTGGAGGAATAGTGACTGAAAATTTCTCCCAAATTAATGTCATATATCAAAACACAGAATCAAGAAGGTCAGAGAACATCAGGCAATGTAAAAGTAATAAATGTTACACCCACATATGTCATATTTAAGTTTCAGGAAATCAAAGATAAGGAAGAGATTTTTGAAAGAAGCCAAAGGGGGAAAATGCTTTAAGTATAGAGGAAGAAATATAAGAACTTTGTCCAAAATCTCCTCAGAAACCAGGCAAGCAAGAAGAGAATGGAGTAAAACATTTTAAGTGCTAAGAAAAAAAATCCACTAATAGATAACTATGTGTTCTGCAAAATTATACTTCAAAAGTGAAGAAAAAAATGCATTCTTGAACAAAATAATAATAATAATGATAATAAATAAATTGAGGAATTTTGTTGCTAATAGACCCTGTTTTACAAGAAATGTTCAAAGAAGTTGCTCAGAAAGAACAAAAACTCATATATGTCAGAAATTAGGATCTATATAAATAAAAGAAAAGCAATGAAGAATGAAAAAATAAATGTAAATTTAAAAACTTTTATATTTCTCATTCTTAATTGATCTGGCAGAAAAATAGTCTGTTATAGCAACAATATATCTGATATGTATGTTAATAAATAACTCTTGTGCAATCTAAGTATAAGCATTGATATTTGCTTATGTATGCTTATGTGTAAATAGAAATGAATAACAGTAACGATAAGGGAGGGATTAGGAATATTTTGTAATTATAAGGAATTCGTGTTGTACATAAAAGTTGTGTATTATTTAAAAGTGGACTTGGATTAGTTGTGTTTATTGCAAATATGAGATTACTAAATATGTGAACACTAAAAAATTTAAAGAAGTTAACAAGTGCTAAGAGAATTGAATCAAAAAGGTAAATAAATAAATGGAAGACAAGAAAGAAACTAAAAATGACAAATGTGGTAGATATTAAAATATACCCATTATTTTCTTAAATACCAATGGTCTAAATACACCAATCACAAACCAATTTTCAGTGTGTGACAAAAAGCTAAACATAACCACATGTTGTCTATAATAAACTTACTTTATATGTAAAATATAGAATACAGTAAAGTGATATAGAAAGATAGAACATGGTAACATGAAATAGAAAATATGAGTACCTGTATTAATTTCGGACATTGCTTGGGATATTATTAAGAATTGAGGGTCATTATATTATGATAAATATATCAATAGTTCAAGAAGACATAAAAATTCATAATTTGTACACAAATAGTAACAACAGAACCTCAAAGTGTTGTGAGTCAAAACTAACATAATGGCAAAAATATAGATAAATTTACTCTTATAAATGGATAATTTACCCCATTACTCAGAAATGAATAGATCCATCAGGAAGAAAGTTAAAAAAGACAGTTGAACTCAACAACATCATTAATCAATTAAATAATGGACATCAGTAGAATCCTACATCCAGCAACAAAGGTTACACATTTTTCTCAAGCTTACATGTAACATTACAATAGTCCTTATGCTGCTTTATAAACACATGTTAACACGTTAACAAATTAAAAGTATATATTTTATAAATATATACCTTTATATCTCAGTCCACAATAATACTAAACTAACAATCAATAAAAAAGATAACTGGAAAATTCCAGGGTACATGAACACTAAATGATACACTTCTAAATAACACATGAGTCAAGAAAAAAATCATAAGATAAATTTTTAAACAGCTTGAAGTAATTAAACATATAAATTAACATCAAAAATTTTGAGATGTATTAAAAACTGCTTAAAAGTACATTTCCAACATTAAATGTATACATTGGAAAAGAAAAAAGATCTAAAATCAATCTTCCAGCTTACACTTTCAGACACAATAAAATGAACATTACATTAAATCCAAATTATGAAGTATATAGGTAATAAAAATTACAAAAAAAACTCAATAGAATTGAAAACAGGAAATCAATAGAGAAACTCAGTGAAACTACAAGCTCCTTTATTTTAAAGATCTATAAAATTAATAAGACTTTATAAGATTTTATCCATGTTAAGAAAAACAAAGAAAACAACAGTTACTAATATCAGTAAGGAAAGAGGGGCAACACTGTAGATCCTATGAACAGTGAAAACTTATTAAAAATACATTGTCCACCACCCCAAGCCCCTAAATTTGATAATCTAGATGAAATAGTCCAATTTCTTGAAATACACAATGTGAAAAATTTACAAGAAGAAATAGATTGCCTGAATAGATTTATATGTAGTAAAGAAACTGAATCAATGATAATATTTCAAAACAAAAAGCACCAGACTCAGATAGGTTCAGTGATGAATTCTACCAAACATTTAAATAGAATTTACCAACTATACAATCTCTTCAGAAGATAGGAGTAGACAAAACACCTTCTAACAAGAAACTATAGATCAATGTTGCTTATGAACATTCATATAAAAATCCTCAACATAATATTACCAAAGGAAATCCAGCAATGTGCAAAAAGAGTTATATTACATGACCGAGTAGAATTTATCTCAGGTATATAAACTTTCAACATTTGAAAAATCAATTAGAGATCTAAGATGGTGGGCTAGAGGGAGGCTGCATTCCTTGTCACTCCATGACCTGGGATTCAAGCAGTGGGAATGCTGTTTCACTGCAAGTTATTAGGGTCCCCCAACAGCTGCTCCTACTCAGGAATCCCAGAAACCATGTTGGCATAGCCTCAGCATTCATGCAAGACACCCAGCCGCCTTGCTGAGCAAGACCCCTCGCATCAGCACCCATGCAGGACCCCGGGTCTCTGCTTCCATGTTGACCTCCATCTATTAGGATGGGGTGCCCCCAGTAGCTTCCATCTTGGGACACTGCAACCACTGACAGTCACATGCACCTGGGGACACTGGAACAGGTCAGGAGACAGCATCCAGCCAAGCCCTACTCGCCACAGAGCTGCATCTCTGAATATGCCAGCCAACCCTGCCACCAGCCCACCTTGATACCCCATCTCTGAAATCAGCCACCTCCATTTTGGGACACCATTGTTGTCACCTTGGGTTATCCTTGCTACCACCATCGCCATATATATTTGACGCAACCTCCCTGCTTGGGACACTGGCTGGGCATAGAAGCAATATCAAGGTACTTATAGTCCCCCAATTCCCCACTCTCCCTTGCAGCCACTAACCTGGCACAGTGTTTGCAGCTACATGGCCAGTAGGTAGCTCACAAAGCCTGGCCCTAACCTAGCCAATACAGATCACTCTCTGCAACAGGTGAGCAGACCCCAGAGCTCAGCCCACAAGACCTCCATAGAGAGAGGTAGAAAGGGAGGGGGTGACATACTGTTTCCAGGCTAAAGTATAGACCCAGAATGGTGAAGTCTGAAGGCAATATAAGGAGAAAAGACCAGGTATCCACATCATATGAGCAGGTCCCAAAGGATATCCTTGGGATGTAGTCTCGCAATGGGGACCTGCAAGTGCTATACCCCACATCCAGGAGTTCTGCCCCCAAAACCAACCCTCCCACCCTAATAACCTTTACCATTCCTGAGACTGGAAATACCAACAAACAACAGACAACCCCACCTACTGGATGAGAAGGGAAGCAGGACGGAAACTGAAATTCAATGGAAACAATCCTTTAATTTTCCTTTGTGATTTTCTTTTCTTTTCTTTTTTTTCCTTTTCTCTCTCTCTTCTCCCACCCTCACATCTGCAACATTTATGAAACCAAGTACTTTTCATGTATTAAACTACTAAGAACTGGAGTGTCTGAATAGTATATTACATTTGTGTTGTATTATAGTTGTTTTATATATTTATTTATCTTCTATTTTTACATTTTTTAGATTTCTTAATTTTTATGTTGATTTGTTTTTTGTACTCTTTCTATTGTCTTGCCACTTGACTCTCCCAAATCACTTTCTCACTTTCCTCCTGCTACTAGCCAACTTCTTTTGATTACTCTTTCATGCTTCCAAGGATCTAATAACTCTATATTCTCACTTCCTACCTTCTTAACCTCCTGACTCTACACCCCCAGTTCTCTCTTTATCCACCATCAGAAACTGTATACCATTTTGCAAACCTACTGTCTATATTATAGATAATAATTGAACTCACCATTTCTCTTTATTGTGACAAAACCATAAGTGTCTTAATAGGAGTTATTCCATTTAAGGATGTATATTGTTTGTATTGAAATCTGTTAATATTGCTCTCCCCTTTAAAGGAGAGGTACTTGAACCCTGCAGGAACACTTTAAACCTATAGGGTAAAAACTGTAGCACCTCAGATCCACAGTGCTAGAATGGAAGACACACAAACAACATGAAAAAACAAGGGGAGAAAGTACCCAAACACACCAAGATACTACATTATTAGAATCCATGGCCAGAACAGCAGAAGAAGTGTCAGTGAAGGAGTTCAGAATGTACATAATTAAAATGTTCTGTGAATTAAAAGATGGTATAAGAGAGCAAATACAGGCAGCAAAAGATCATTTCAATAAGCAAATATAGGAGGCAAAGGATTACTTCAATTAGGAGATAGAGAGTCTCAAAAAAAAAAAAAGAAAAACAGAAGTCCTGAAATGGTAAAAACAATAAAAAAATTAAAAACTTAATAGAAACCATCACCAATAGATTAGATCACTTGGAAGACAGAACCTCAGACAATGAAGAAAAATATATATAATCTTAAAAATGAAGTTGACCACACAGTGAACATGGTAAGAAATCATGAGCAAAACATTCAAGAATTATGGGAAAACATGGAAAGGTCAACTTTAAGGACTATTGAAATAGAGGAAGGCACAAAGATTGAAACCAAATGAATGAACAATCTATTCAACAAAATAATATCAGAAAAAATTTCAAACATGAAGAATTAACTAGAAAACCAAATACAAGGGGATTCCAGGACACCAAATGTACAAAATCACGACAGATCTACACCTGGCACATTATAATAAAAATGCCTAGCATACAGAATAAGGAGAGAATTTTAAAAGCCACAATATGGGGAAACCGATTAGGATCTCTGCAGATTTCTCAAACTAGACCCTCAAAGCTAAAAGAGCCTAGAATAATATGTACCCATCTCTGAAAGAAAATGGATACCAACCAAGAATCTTATATCCAGAAAAATTAAGCTTCATATTTGATGACAAAATAAAAACCTTCCATGATAAACAAAAGTTTAAAGAATTTACAACTAAAAAAGCCTGCGCTACAGATCATCCTTGGTAAAATATTCCATGAGGAGAAAACAACAATGAAAATCAAAAAAGGGAGGTATTACACTAAACATAATACCAATCAAAGGAGAAACCAAGTCAAGTTAAATTAAAAAAAAAAATCTATCTATCTATCTATCTTTCTATCTCAAACCAGGAATACAAATCATGTCTCAATAATAACACTGAATGTTAATGGCATAAACTCAACAATCAAAAGACTAGACTGGCAGATTGTATTAAAAAAGTAAAAGGCCCAACTCTATGCTGTCTTCAACAGACTCATCTAATAGGAAAAGACATTTATAGATTGAAGATGAAAGGTTGGGAAAAGCATTCCACTCACATGGACTACAGAAACAAGCACAGGTTTCCATCCTCATATTAAATAAAGTAGACTTTAGGCCAAACAGAACACTAAAGAAAGAAATTAAAGAAGAATTTAGAAGATGGAAAGATCTCCTTTGTTCTTGGATAGGCAGAATTAATATTATCAAAATGACCATGCTACCAAAGGCACTATACAGATTTAATGCAATTCCAATGAAAATCCCACTGACATTTCATATAGAAATAGAAAAAGCAATCATGAAATTTATCTGTAAAAATAAGAGACCCTGAATAGCCAAAGCAATCCTTAGCAAGAAGAGTGACGCTAGTGGCATCACAATACCAAACCATAAACTAAACTACAGAACAACAGGAACAAAAACATTGGCATCAAAATAGATGTGTAGGTCAATGGTACAGAATAAAGGACACAGAGACAAACCGACATAAATACAGTTATTTCATACTAGACAAAGGCACCAAAATATATACTGAAAAATCAATTAATGTAATCTGTCACTTCAAGAGACAAATGGAAAAAAATCACATGATCATATCAATAGATGCAAAAAAGCCTTTGACAATCTAACACGAATTCCTAAATAAAAGTTCTCACAAAAGTAGAAATAAAGAGGAACTTCCTCAACTTGATAAAAAATATTAACAGTAACAATTTATAGTTTGCATATTACTTAAATGGTTGAAACAAACACTTCTGCTAAGATCAAGAACAAGATAAAGATGTCCCATCTCATCACTGTTTTTCATTATGATACAGAAAATCCTAATTAAAACAATAAGAAAAGAAGAGGAAATAAAAAGCATATATTCCAAGAAGGAAGAAATCAAACAGGCTATTTTTATGGGATATATAATCATCTCTGCAGAAAATCCTAAAACATAAAAAAAACTCTTCTTAACCAGAAAGCAAGTCTACAAGATACAAGATTAATATGCAAAAGTCAATGACTTTCCTGTATGTAAGCAATGAACAAATGGAATATGAAGTTTTAAAACATTAGAATTTACATTAGCACCCCACAAAAATACTTATGTAAAATCTAACAAATATGAATGATATCTATCTGAGACAAACCACAAAACTGTCACAGATTGTATAAAAATGAGTTAAACAAATTGAGAGAGATTACATGATCATGGATAAGAAGACAAAATATTGTCAATATATTAGTTCTTGTCAAAGTGTTCTATATATTTTACACAATGCCAAACAAAGTTTAAAAAATGACTTGTAGATATTGATAAATTGATTCTAAAGTTATAGGAAGAGGCAAAATACTCTTCAGAATAGCCAACTTTATAATCTTGGAGAAGAACAAAGTCAAGCTTTAGGACTGACTACGGAATAGACAAATAGATCAATGAAAAAAAATAAAAAGTAAAGAAAGATACCCATTTAATCAACTGATCTTTGATGAAATGAGCAAAAATGACAAGGTAGAGGAAAAATAGTGTTTTCAGTAAATGGTAATGGATATCCACAGGCTAAAATGTATGAGTCCTGACAGTCACCATATATTGTTACATTGTTCACAAAAATTATGTCTAAAACTATCACAAATCTAAATGTAAAACATAAAATTCTAAAACTACTACAAGATGACATAGGAGTAAACCTCATCTACCTTGAGTACAGCAAAGATTATTTAGATAGCATAAGTGGAAAAAATGATAAGATGGACTTCATTACAATTTTTAAAATTCTCTCTGCTCAAAGAAATGGCAAGAGAGTGAGAGGACAAGACACAGACTAGCAAAAATATTTCCAAAGATGCACCAGATAAAGAACTGCTTTTGAAAATATCTAAAATATATAAATAAACCTTAAAACTCAACAAAAATTGCAATGAACCAAAGACCTGAACAGACAATGCACCAAAGAAGATACACAAATGGCAAATAAACATTTAAAAAGAGTTTCAATACTATATGTGATTAAAGAATTGTTAATTGAAACATCATTGAGATATCACTACTCATCTATTAGAATGGCCACACTGAAGCAATGGGTACTCTCATGCATTACCAACCAAGAAACAAAATTATACAGTCACTTGGGAAGACAATTATGTGGTTACCTACAAAACTAAACATACCATATGATCTTAGTATTTAGTGAAACAATTTGAAGGATTATGTCCACAAAAATTTTAGCATATGGTTGTTTGTAAAAATCCTTATTTATGATTATCACAATATGCATGTAGTCAATATGCCTTCATTGAGTGAAGGGATAAATAGATTGTTGTACATTCAATGAAATATATTATTTGGTACTAAAATAAATGAACTATTGAGCCATGAAAAGATATAAAGGAACTCTAAATGTATATTACTAAGTAAAAATAAGCCCATATGAAAAGACTACATACTATCTATATATTATTTTTCCAACTATATAACATTTAGAAAAATCACAGAACAAAGAGTCAGTAGTTTCTAGGAGCTAATGAGTAAAGAGGTATAAATATATGAAGTTCATAAGAGATTTTAAGAGCAAATTTTGGGGGCAAATTTTATATGATACCACAATAAGGCATACATGATATTGCACATTTACCAAAATACACAGAATGTACAATGCCAAGAAAGAATCCTAGCTGGGTGCAGTGGCACATGCCCGGTGGCTCTTGAGGCTGAGAGAGGAGGATTAGGAGTTCAAAGCCCGAGTCAGCAAAAGCTAGGTGCTAAGGAACTCAGTGAGGCCTTGTCTCTAAATAAAATACAAAATAGGGTTGGGGATGTGGTTCAGTGGCAGAGTGCCCCTCTGAGTTCAATCCTCCAATACCCATACCCCCCAAAAAAGAATGAATACTAATGTAAACTATGGACTTTTGGATAATAATGATGCATCAATGTAGATCTATTAATTGCAACAACTGCCCTGGGTAGTACAGAATGTTGTTAGTGGAGGAGTTTGAGCATGTGTAGGAACAGAGTATATGAAGGCTCTTACTTTCAATTATTCTGTGAACCTAAAACTGCTATACAAATAAATTTTATTATTTATTTTTAAACTTGAATTTGCAGATGTTTTAAGTAATTTTCCCAAATAAAATATTTGGTAGAGAGTTACGTGGGACTTCAAATTAGGTTCATGTTACTCTGATGGTCTCTTTGTAATGCCAAAACGTCCATGTGCACTTAAAAAACTAAAGATGAGGTAGTGTCAATTGACATCAAAGGCAAGAGATTGTCTCTGAATTAATGGTATGTTGTTTTAGAAAAAGTAAACTATAAACTAGCTTAAGGAATGAAAATATTTGCAAGTAAATGTGAAAATGCAGGCAAAGATAGAGAGTTAGACATTAACAGACCAAGACGGAAAAAGCCAATTGAAAAATTGAGACAGGAAAACACAGTCACCTCAGAGAAGCAACAATGAGAGAACACATTTAGTCCAAATGAGGTGCATAGAAAGATGGTCCAACTTTATCAAGAGGCTGGAATTCAAGACTTAATCTCAGAAGATATATTAAGGTGTAACAGAAAAGCCAAAAATGATTTAGAAGACAGAGTTGAAATTCTGTTAATGAAAAAGACATAATTTTAGGTTACTGAAAGCTTAAAAAAAGAAGGAAGATTTCAAAATGTAAGGTTTAAACAGCTGGATTATTTACCGTAGAGAAATCAACAGTCATGATGACATGACATCCAAACAGTGCCCCTGTACTCAGTTTTTTCTTTCATGATATTTGTCTACCTAGGGTGATATTTGTTTTAACATTACCTGCGTGTATATGTATTATAGTTTTTACATTACATGTCCCCCAGAAGCTCATGTATGAGACAATGCAAGAAAATTTATAGGTGAAATGATGGGATTATGAGAGTTTTAATATAATCAGTGCATTAAACCGCTGATAGAGAGTAACTGAGTGGTGACCCTAGGCAGGTAGGATGTGTTTGGTGGAAGTAGGTCATTGGAGGTGTGCCTTTCACTTTTATATTTTAACTCTGACCAGTGGAGTCTCTCTGCTTCCTGGTGCCATGCTGCCAGCTGCTTTCCTCAGCCAAACTTTTCCACTGTGATGTCTTGCCTAACCTCAAGGCCAGAGGAATAGAATTGACCATGTATGGACTGAAACTTCTAAAACTGTGAGCCCCCAAATAAATTTTTCTCTTCTAAAAATTGTTCTTGTCAGGTCTTTTGGTCACAGTGACCAAAAAAAATAAGTGACTAAAACAACATGTGAGTGCACTCATGCAAGTGTATATGTAAGTATTTAATTTTAAAGTGTCCATACAGTTTTCTTTAGAGATAATAATTTTTGAAGTTCTTCTGTTTATTATTTTGCACATTTAACCAATTTCATCATTTATTAGCTTTCCATTTTGAGCCTGTACCATGCTGAGTTTCAGATAGATTAAATAGATAAATGCATACATATAAATATATATGTATGTATATATACACATACATATATGTATATATACACACACAGAAATACATAATATATGCTATTTACATAGATCAATTAAAGCTACTTCTATCAAACACATATCACTTTCCCCTTCAGAAGCACGCTCTTTTTATTCTTTTCACACTGTAACTTCAATCATATGTTTGCTTAACTTGCTTCTCATATTAGAGTAAAAGCTGTTTTATCAGCAGCCTGTCAACTAGAAATCTCTATTTATGGGTACTCTTGCTCATTTGCAGTGCTCAGTCACTCTCCAAGTTATGAAATGTGAATCTCTGATATATACAAATAACCATTTGCACAGTGCTTGCTCCTCTTTCCACTCACTTAAGATTGCTCCATCACAGCCACAATTCATAAACTGTCCCAGTATGAAAACAACACCAAGGGAATTCACTGAGTTGAATTGCTACATCAATTCAAGAAATGTCAGCACCCACTAAGTATATGCTGTGTGTCAGTTTCTCTTATTTGGCATAATGCATGTTTTATTGTTTCAAAACTCATAGGCACATATAAAATACAGATATTTTTCTCCATTTTGGAGGGGTCATAATCAGGGGTCAAAGTGGCACTACTGACTGTAGAAGTTCACACGCACTAGAAATGAAGCCAGTATATGAGTGAGGTCATGCTTGCTCATGGTTGCATGCCTGAAGGTAGTGTTATTTTATCTGGCTCTGCCAACCAAAGAGAACCAATACAGGACATAAAGGAAAATACCAGGAATTCTATTGTTCTTCCTTAAAAACAAATGGATTACTTTAATGAATTGAGTCATTTTAATAGGATACTTGGGAATGTAAATTTTCTGTTTACTTAGAAGAAAGAATTCAAAATCTTTTTGACCAAATAGAGCATTATATGATTCATTAAACCATTTCTTCTATTTTTCCCCTGAGAATACATAAAAGGTCACCTGGCACCCTTTAACTCCCTCCTAAATGTTCATTTTAATTTGAAAGTGCATGCATTTAAATTTCTTATAATTTCATGTCTTAGTGTCAAGGAAGTTCAGTAGAAAAGAAAAATCTTCTGCAGTGATTCTGATCTATTTTTACTCTATTGTCACTGAAGACACATTATCCTAGTCCGCTCATTGGTCTTTCTTACATATTTTTCATAAATTTATAATAAAACATTTAAATGTGTTTTCAAATGAAGGTGAAACACCCAATACTTTATTTAAAACAGTGAAAAGCATATTTTTACCAAATAGAATTGCATTTAGATAAAATAAGTAAACAGATAAATGTGTTTTTTTTTAATTTCCATGGCTTTCAGGAGTTTTCTATCAAGAAAATGAATGTCATAATTTATTCATTAAAGATTTTATTTAGAAAAGAGTAAGTATCACCCAGGATGCTACAAATTGGGGGAGGAAGTAGAGAAAAGTCTGCAGAGCAGTCATTGTAAACTTAAAGGAGGAAAAATCTTATAAGAGGAAAATAAAAAGAGTAGGCTGCTTTAGTAGTAAATAGAGTTACAGTGTCCATATTTCTTCAAAGAATTAACAAATATGAGTTTGGAACTAGAGGGGAAAGTAGTTGGAGTGAAGGAATCTTTCTCTTCAGAGGCTCTCTTTAATAGAATTTTTCAATAAAGATATGTTATTTGAATTCAAAAATAATGAATAAATGTGGGGAGATCCAATTAGGATCTTTGATAGCATAATGAAACCAGCCCAGCTTCATGCAGCTCATCATCTAGTGAAAGACACAAATAACTTTTAGAGAGTATTTCATAAAGAGCAGTGGAATGTGAACTAATAACATAGGAAGGCTAGGAAGTTTTTTGAATTGCCTTTAAAGAGCCATCAAATACCTTGTTGAAAACAACAGGTGTGCTAACCCTGAAAATAAACATGTGCCAAAAAAGTGAGTCATTAATAAATTCATCAAAAAGGAAAGATCAGTGGGGCTAACTCCTGACAGGGTCTACTCGGGGATCATTGTGAAGTTAGGATTGATGGCCATAGGTTTGTCAACATATTCCAGAAGGGAAATTTCATCAATAGTACAGGTGAACTAAGATAAAGTTTGCCCTGTTATTAACATTAACATATGATTGACTTATAGATGGAGCTCCCCTCTGAATGGGATGGTCACCAGAACAGTTCCAGAAAGGACCAACTTGGGTCAAAAACTTGGTCTACCCAATATAAAGAAGGATTAAACATCTGATTGGTGAAGATTGCAGAAGGTGAACCCAGTTCTCCTGGTAAACATCAAACAGTAGTAAATTTGGAAGGAGCTAGCATTCAACTCCCTTTGTCATTCTCTGTTTGGAGACAACCCAAGCTCTTTCTCTATTGAAAGTGTTGTTTATTTGAGCCTTATCTTCACTTATAAAAAATTCTCTTGCTTTTCTTTGTGTGTGTGTGTGTGTGTGTGTGTGTGTGTGTGTGTGTGTGACTCTACAGTTTCTTTCCTTGGGACACAAGAACCTAGGTCTGGGGAAAGCTGAGAGAAGACCTTAGCTATAAAAGAGGGAAGACCTCCCCCTTCCATGGATTTCACTCTTGGGTCCCCTTTTTCCTCTGGGGAGAAGTCTTTTCTGCTGTCCTTTAATAAAGCTTTTACTTTCCACTCTAAAAAAAAAAAAAAAAAAACCTAGGTCTGGAACTTCAGCTCCACACTTCCACACTCACCTGTGACATAATCAGTGCTCATAGTGTTTCTTTTAAAAAGTATGGCGGCATTGGAGAAGATAATGCTAAGTGAAGTTAGCCAATCCCAAAAAAACAAATGCTGAATGTTTCCTCTGATATAAGGAGGTTGATTCATCGTGGGGTAGGGAGGGAGAGTATGGGAGGAATAGACAAACTCTAGATAGTGCAGAGGGGTGGGAGGGAAAAGGAGAGGGCATGTGGTTAGCAAGGATGGTGGAATGTGATGGACACCATTACCCAAAGTACATGTATGAAGACACGAATTGGTGTCAACCTACTTTATATACAACCAGAGATATGAAAAATTGTTCTGTATATGTGTAATAAGAATTGTAATGCATTCCTCTGTCATTATTTTTTAAAATAAATTAAAAATTAATAAATAAGCTTTTTTTAAAAAGTACCAAAAACAGAGATTGGTAACTTAAACCAGAAGCTCAGTAAAGTTTTTCTGATATGGCCTACAGATGAAAAATCAGTAGGTATTATAATGATGAGGTGAAAGAGAATTCAAAAAATGTGGGAATCTTCCACAATGAGATTATCAGAAAGTAGAAAACTGCATGAAGAAAAAACATATGTCCAAGCAACTCTTAATGGATCAATATGGCACAGTGATGTTCTTAAAAGTAGTTTTTGATTTATTTTGTCTTGTTTTGTTTGTATATTGTGTAAGCCATATGATTTCCTCATTCATAGAAACCCAGATGTACCATCTTCCTGAATCCCACATTTACATCTCCTCTGATTGAACTTGATGTTGTGAGGTGGTCCTGAAGTCTGGTTCTGCCCTTCTGCTGCTACTCCTCCAATGCATGCTGAGCGCACAAAGACAGACTCATAGTCCCTGAAACATACTGCACACACACACAACCCTAAAAATCTTCTGAAAGTGTTTTGTACAAACCTTTTGTCCTTTAAGGCATAGTTTTCACACCATGGAGCTGTAGTCTAGAGTATGAGAGTAAGGGCTCAAAGAAAAGGAGATGAAGTGGTAAATAAACCATGAAGGACTTGTAAATCACTTTTCAAGTTCATATCTGAGTTCATCTTTGAGGTTAAATATGAGCTTAAAACGCATTGAAGGCAAAGGAGATATAATAATGACTGAAATGAGAAAGGGGTGAGTGAGGGATCCCATTATGCTTTAAAGAGATTACTCTCAGCCTAGTGCCAAAGAGTTAATTATGAAACCCTTGTGACAACAGGTGAGAAATGATGGACCTCGGCTAAGGTCATGACAATGAAGATAAATAGAAAGAAGTCAATAGACTTAAGACATGTTTGGGAGAAAAAGCTGTTAGTTGTAATGATAACTGGATGGAGTAGTCCAAGAAAAAAATACTTCTTTCTTGAAAACATTAACAAAATTTCTCAAAATAAGGAAAATAGAAAATTAATGAAGGTGATAAATAAACTTTATTGAGATTATGTTCTTTGTGGAAAATTGACCTTATTTAATAATCTCACAAAAATATAAACATAAGCTGGGCATGGTGATGCATACCTGTAATCCCAGAAGCTAGGGAGGCTGAGACAGGAGGATCGCAAGTTCAAAGAGTTCAAAGCCAGCCTCAGCAAAAGTGAGGCACTAAACAACTCAGTGAGTGCTTGTCTCTAAATAAAATATATAAAAGTTCTGGGGATTGACTCAGGGGTCAAGTCCCCTGGGATTCAATGCCCAGTACCAAACAAACAAACAAACAAACAAACAAACTATATACATACACACACACACACACACACATACATATATACACACACAAAAATAAATAAAATAAGAACTTTAAGAGAAATTAAACAAAAATGGCTTTACTAAAAAATGTATAGTTAGTAAAATTTATTGGCATATATTTACTAAATATACTTACATATTTACTGAATAAGAATAAAAACTTTACTTTCCAAATACTCTAACCCAGTACTCACTGCTCATTGCCTTTAAACTATTTGGAAATGAAAAAGTATGATAGGCAACTTAATATTAGCAATGAACAATTTCTTATACATGCCCTTTTTTCTGTTCATCTATAACATATTTTACATTTATTATTTGATTCAAGGTTTAGTACTTTCTGAATAATCAAAGCTCCACAGCCTCATTTGAGACTATCCTCATGAGGCTACTTTAAAAAAAAAAAGAAAAGAAAAAGATAAGAAAACAATTCCTTTCTATTATTTTTCAATAAATACTGTAGACATGGGAAATAACTGCTCAAGTGCAAAAAGGCCATAGTGGTTATAAGGATTTGAATTACTGTTTGTGGTTAAGGCCCTGCTGACTCCAAATACAGAAGAGGGAGGTTGAGACAGGAGGATCGCGAGTTCAAAAAGTTCAAAGTCAGCCTCAGCAAAAGTGAGGCACTAAGCAACTCACTAAGCAACTCTGAGCCTGATCTCTTACTATTATGGTGGCTAATTCCAAATTCTATTTTAAGGCTCATTTTTTGGGGACCCACTGACCTTCACCAGAGTCTATATTATCAGGGTTCACATGGAGGAAATGTGACTGCTTCCCTTAACCAGTGTCACCCTGACCATGTCCATGCTCATGACAAGAACCTGTCTTTTACTTTACTGTAATGCTCAGTTTGTAGCAGAGATGTGGAAGGGGACAGCCAGACCCTGCCTTCAGATTCTTTTTTCACCTTGTCTGAGCTCATGGAACATAGAGATTTGGCTCGGTGGAAATCTCTCTTAAGCTTCTTTTCCTTTTCCCAAATTGCTGTGCCCCTCTGCCCTCTCCCAGAGTTCTTATTTCATATTCCAGTGGCACTGAGAGGACTCAGTGAACAACCAGCTAGAAAAAAAAATGCATACATATCAAATTCTTATCTTGGAGTGACTCCTAATTTGCAGTGAGAAGATTAAGTGTATTGGCTTCTACACATACAAGTTGAAGGATAACAGGAAGTGGAAAATATTGTTCTTGTCTAATGAATTCATCTGACCCCTACGTTCAACTTTCATTCTATTAGTGGGAAGGAAGAGGGCAGGAATGTACAATACAGGTTCTACAGGAATGCCACCTCTCCCCAAACCAAGAGGTGATTTATCTAGGAGTGAGAAGGAAAATTCTCTAATCTTAAAATATGAAATACACTGAAACTTTTATTTTTAGCTATGTGGTTAAGGCCTTGCTGACTCCAAACACTGAGGCATCTGTAAGTCTGATCTCCTATTTTTATGGTGGCAAATTTCAAACACTATCTTAGATCTCATTCTTTGGGGATCCACTGACCTTTATCAGAGTCTTAATATCAGGGTTCACACAGGAGAGGTGGCATTTTTCCAGGATAAATTTTACACAGGGCAGTAAACCTGTAGACTAGAAAAGAGAATCAGTTCTTATTTCACATCTTAAGAACAAAGAACCTGCTATAGATACTATAGAAAGAACTCTATCAGCTTCAATTTAGAAAAGAAAGTTCATTCAGTGGCTCTTAAAGAGACACACATCTGACCATGGCTTTGGTCCCACCTGGTCTAGGAGTTTTAGATCACCTTATTCCCAGTACTATTCTAAAGATATTTAAAGTGATTGACATTGTTGATATGAATGTATGCTTGTGGGTGTATTTGTTGCATGTATGTATGTAAAAGTTGAAAGAAAAAAAATTTACTTTATAGGGACTGAGATAACTACTAAGGAAAGTAAGCTAACATTTTCCCAGCTCTTATTAGAATTCAATTCCAAATATAATCAAAATAATTATAGTATTTAGATCATATTACAAGTTGGGAAAACATGCTTGTTCATTTTTCTAGCAATCTTCTTTCCCAAATCCTATAAAGTAAACATTGATCTTTGAGTCCTTATGCAATACCAACTTGTAAACTTGGAGCCACATAGCTTCTTACATAGAAACTGTAGTAAACACTGAGGCCAGAGAAATAATACATCTTGTTAAATCCTCAAGGTTTTGGACACCATTGTGCTACATTCACCAGATGGCATGCCACCTCATCCAGGCTGCTATTCATTTAATATTTATTACCTAGATGCCAAGCCAATCATGTTTCTCAGATCTTATCTCATCTAACAAAGGCAATATTTGCTACCAGATTTCCCTCTACTTCAATTATCTTTTTGCATTTTCTGCTAAAGCAAAACATTTGCAAAGAAGAAATCAGAACTCTCTCTCTGAAATGCAGCCAGAGGGAGCTGCCAGTGAGCTAGAAACAGAAAAGGAATATGAAACACTATCAACCACTAACAAGAAATGGAAAGACAGGAACCAAAAAAAAAAAAAAAATAGGAAAAAGGAATCTCATCACACACACACACACACACACACACACACACACCTATGCATACAATGTATAAATGCAGCACATCTTTAATGGTGATGTTCATAGCTAGCCAGATCTTTATAATAGTAACTTTTGTTTGCATGTCACTTCATATTTTCAAAGCATCTTTATAAATCACATCATTTGTTTTTTATAACAATCTACCTAGGCAAATCTCTATTATTTTCTAATATCTTCCTTGTTTTACAGATAGAGAAAAGATGCTAATGCATAATAAAGTAAAACTTACTTGCATAAATGCATGTTGTTGCAAAGAGCCTAATAATTTCTTATGGCTGTTAAAATGCTTGCATTAAAGTAAGATTGGAATAGTATTAAAATCACAAATAATTAAAATATACAATTTGATAAATTTTTCCAAGTGCATACATGCACAATCATTATGAAAATCAAAGTAATGAATTTACCCATTACTCACAAGAGTTTCTTCATGCAACTTTGAAATCCCTTTTCAATCTCCATCCTGTCTCTTCATCTTCAGGCAATTATGGATCTGCTTTCTGTTATGACTTTAATTTGCATCTTCTAAGTTCTTCTTCATGAATAGAATCATATGATATGTATTTTCTTTTATCTAGATTTGTTCATTTGCAATAAATATTTTGAGATTCATCTAAATCATGCTATGTATCAATTGTCAATTACCTTTACACAGTGAACAGTATTCCAACATATGGGTACTAATCATATATCACAGTTGATTTATCTATGCACCTATTCATAGATACTTGGTTTGTTTCAAACTTACATATAGTATATATAAAAGTGCAATGAACACTCATGTACAAGGTTTTGGGTGCCCAGAGATTTCCTTTTTTCTTTGGGATCTCTGCTTTTAGACACTTGAAACATCTCTGCTTATGATTATCAAAAAAATGGAGGAGAGACCTAAAGAACTATTATCAAAAAATATCATTAATGAAACTATAAAGGCAAAATATAATGAGGAAATACAAAAAATTATGCCAATTATTTTGACAAATTAGATTAAATGATAAATTCCTTCAGGACAAGATATACCAAAGCTTAATTTTGGAAAAATTAATAACATCTGTAGCATTATATGAGCTAAAAACTGTATTTATAATTAAAATCTTATGAAGCAAACCTTATACTCAGATGATTTTATTGGTAACTTTGACCAGAAGTTGAAAGAAAAAAATTTACATAACCATTTTGGAGAATAGAGGAAAAATATTTCAGTTCATTTTATGATGCCACTATGACTCTAAAACAAGAACCAGAAAGACATTACCATGAAAGAAACCCCAGACTACAATGTTCTACAGAAGTATACACAGAATTTTTAATCAAATATTAGCTAACTAAATTCAGAAACATGCAAAGAAAAATGTATCATAAACAAGGTAGAGCAATTGCCCAGAAACCATGTGTTCACATTTAAAAATCAAGCAATAGAATTTACCACATTCACAAAATAACAAATAAAGCTCATATGATGATCCCAAAGGATATTTAAAGAGAATTTGCAAAATTGTGCATCCAGTAATGTTAATAATTTCTCAAAGTACGAATCAAAATTCAATTTATAAAATTGATATGAAAAGTATAACAACCTATAGCTAGGTTTACATTTACTTGTCAATGTAGTCCCACTAAATTAGGAACAAGGTAAATATGCGTGTAGTTACTATTTTTATGTAGCTTCATACTAAAATTTCCAAGCCAGTGCAATAACCATGAGAATGAAATAAAATAAAATAAATAAATAATTAAGAAATACAATTATTTATTCAGTGAATATACAACTACAACGTAGATGATTCAGCAAATCATCTACACAGAAAATGCTATGATGTCTACAAAAATAGCTACCACAAACCGTAAGTGAATTCACTAAGGTATAAGAATATATTTTATATTCAATTCAGTTGTATTTTGCATACTATTAACAAAAATTCAGAAATTGAAGTTTTAAAATATCATGTAAAGAAATATCAAAATTTGGAAAAATTTAGTTACACATGTACTTATATCAGTGCCAGAATTCAGCAGCATGTTTATGACATACTTATAAAAGAAGTTAAAATTGACCTAATTAAATTGAGAGATATGTAATCTTCAGAGATTGGAAATACTAACAATAAGTTAGAAAGAAAGTCAAAATTTCAGGTTTACAATAAATAAATTTACTATAAGTAGACAGTTTTATTATTTACATAAGTACAACAGAATAAAAAATATTAACAAAATTATCAGATTGCATACTAATAAAAAAATCCAACTACATACATTTTTTATAGATGACTTTAAAGTATAAGGAGAACAAACAGTTGAAAAAAAATGGATTAAAAACTGTTATCATTCAGATATTAGGTGTCCTCCAAAAGTTCATGTGAGATCATGCAAGAAAGTTCAGAGGTGAAAGGATTGGGTTATGAGAGGTTTAACCTAATCTATGCATTAATCCCCCAATAAGGATTAACTGGGTAGTAATGTAGGCAGGTAGGGTGTGCGTGGAGGAGTTCCGTCATGGGGGCATGGTGTGCCTTTGGAGTAGATATTTTGTTCATGGTGAGGATAACACTCTGCTTCCTGTTGCCATGTCCTGGGCCAGTTTTTTTCTCCCACCATGATGTTCTGCCTCACTTCAGGTCCCCAAAATGGAGCTGGGAAGTCTATGGAGTAAGACTTCTGATTTCGTGAGCCTCAGATAAACTTGTCCTCTTTAATTAATGTTCTTGTCAGGATTTTTGGTCACAGAATCAAAAAAGCTGAGTAAAATAAAACATAGATACAAGCATTATGTAGTAGACACAAGCATAATCTAATCAAAGAATGCTAGTTTAACATGTAAAATAAGCACAGCATATTTTATGTCTAAAGGAAATTAGTATACTAATATATTCTGAAATTATAAAGAGAATTTTTCTAGATAATGTCTAGTGGATGATTAACTTCATAAACTTAACAACAAAGCTTCAAGCAAAATGAAGCGGATAGGAGGCAAAGAAAGAAGAGGATGAGAAAAACTAGAATTACAAGAAGGAAAAAACTGCTCGTGCTTAGCTCAGGTTCCAACTTGAAGTGTACATGTGTACATATATATACACATTGTAATGGTCAATGTAAATTGTCATCTTGATTGGATTAAGATATGATTAAAAGGGATATGGGTGTGTCAATGTGGGTGTGTCTAGGAATGATTGGCATGTGGGATAGCCAACTGAAATGGAGACCCTCCCTAAGTGTGGGCAGCACCATCCAATAGGATGAGGGCTTGAAGGGAATATAAAATGGAAGAACAAGGAAGCAGCAGTAGATGCAAGCTCAATTCTCTTGAATGGGGTCTTCATTGCTGCTGCAATCATTTAAGGATATCATATTCTTACTTTATTCTTCCAAAGCAGACTCTACCAGTGATTCTCCAGAAGCTTTCAGTCTTAAGCTAGGGTAGCATCATTGATCCTTCTTGTTCTGGGGCTTCAGCCTCTTGGACTGCACAGCTACAGCCTCTAGGACTGTGCAGATACTTGTTCATCCAGCTCTACAGCCTGAAAATGGCCATTATAGACTATCCATCATCTGGTCATGTAAGCCAACCTAATAAATCCCCTTTTTATAATTATACTTCCTATTGATTCTCTTCTTCAAGAGAACCTTGAATAACACATACACACACAAGTATACATATATATTTATATTCACACCCATATACATATATATAACAGCTTTACATAAAAGAAAAAGATGGATAATAATAGTGATATTTATAATATAATTCAGTGAAGCTGTTTGATACAATGGATTTAGAAAATCCATTTTCTAAAGTTTAAATTATTTGTGTGACTTTGTTTAATAAAAATGAGATAGCTCTTAGAGGTTCGGAGTGTTCAGTTATCATTTATGTTCCTAAAGCTTGATGAGAAAATGGATTTCAAGGTACAAGTAGAAAACAAATAAAACATTCAAAATGAGGGCTGGGGTTGTGGCTCAGTGGTAGAATGCTTGCCTAGCATGTGTGAGGCACTAGGTTCAATCCTCACCACCACATAAAAATAAATAAGTAAATAGACAAACAAATAGATAAATAAAATGTCTATCAACTACTTAAAAAATTTAAAAAGAAGCTCTAGCTACAAAAAAATATTTAGAATGAATATTTCACATATTCAATAAATGAAATAATAATGCTAATATTGCAATAAAATGAGTCACTTGGATTTTTGGGTATCCGATTGCATATAAAAATTACATTTACACTATAAGTGGTAATATTATAAGTGCTGCTTATCAACTAACTTTATAAAGTATTTGAAATCCTTTTATTAATCATTCCCAATATATTCATTCCATATTCCCAGGAGTAGACTCAGCTGAAGAATCCACTATATTTGCTTATCAATAAGAAGTAACTCCTTGTCTACTAAAGTTTCATCGTAAGATCCAGCAATTTTGTTCTATCTATAGGCTCCACTTCAAATTCTAGTTCTCCTTCTAGCTCCAACATATCTGTACTTTCTTGGAGTTTTGAACTTCTCAATTCATCCATGAGTATTGGAATCAGTTTATTTCAAATTCCCATTGACATCACGGTTTTGACCTCCTCCTATAAGTCACTCATTTTCTTGATGGTATCTGAAATGGTGAATTCTTTCCAGAATGTTTTCAGTTCATATTTTCAGGGTTCATTAGGGGAATCGCTGGTGGCAGCCATATAGCCTTAAAAATATGTATTTCTTAAAAATAGAACTTCAGTGGACTTCAAAATGGATATTATGTCAACAGATATGAAAATAACATTAATCTCCTTATACTCCATCAGAGCACTTGGGTAACCAGGTGTATGGTCAATGTATCGTGATATTTTGAGACTAAATTTCTGGAGGAGCAATGAGTCTGAACAGTGGACTTGAAGTCTTCAGTAAACCATACTATAAACAGTTGTGCTACATCATCAAGGCTTTGTCCTTCCCTTTATGGAGTTCAGGAAGAGTAGATTTAGTATAATTCTAAAAAGCCCTAAATTTTCAGAATGGTAAATTGGTATTTGCTTCAACTTAAACTCACCAGTTGCATCAGTCCCTTCTAACAGAGTTACCTGATTCTTTGAAACTTGAAGGCCAGCCATTGACTTCTCCTCTCTAGCTATGAAAATCCTATATGGCATTTTCTTCCATTATAAGGCTGTTTCTTCCATGTTGAAAGTCCATTGTTTAGTTACTTATGTTCATCAATTATCTTAGCCAAATCTTCTGCATACCTTGCTGCAGCCACTACACAGCATTTGCTGATTCACCTGCATTATTATTTATTGACTATGGCCTCTTAAATATCATGAGCCAACCTCTGTTATCTTACAACTTTTCTTCTGCAGCTTCCTCACCTCTCTCAGCCTTTATAGAAGAGTTAAGGCCTTGCTATGGATTAGCATTTGGCTGAATGGAATACTGTGCCTATTTTGATTTTCTATGCAGATCTCTGAAACTTTCTCCCATATCAACAAAAGTCTGTTTGTTTTCCTACCTTATAGGAAATTGAAGGTGTGTTCAATGGAGTAGCACTTTCAACGTCCTATAAGAACTTTTTCTTTTCATTCAAAATATTACCAGCTATTTGATGCAAGAGGCCAAGTTTTCAGCCAATCTCAGCTTTTGACATGACGAACTTACTAAGCACAATCATTTCTAGCTTTTGACTTAGAGATTTATAACTCATCCCTTCACTTGAATATTTAGATGCCATTGTAGGGTTATTAATTGGCCTAATTTCAGTGTCTTACAGAGATGGAGGAAAGGACAGTCAGTGGAGCAGTCAGATCACACATGACACTTACCAATAAACTTCATCATCTTTCATTGGTGTAGTTCATGACATCCCATCACAAGTGACATCAAAGATGACTGATCACAAATAACCTTAACAGATGAAATAATGATAATACTGTTTGAAATACTGTGATCATTGACAAGTCGTGACACAGAAACTTGAGTTATGTAGACATTGTTCAAAAAATGCTGCTCGTAGACTTGATCAACACTGGATTGCCCAAACCTTCAATTTGTAAAAATGAATAAATGACTAAATAATTAGTTAACTAAAAAACATCTAAAAAAAGCACAATGAAACACATAAAAATAAAACTAGGTATAACTATATACAAAATTGAAAGACATGAAGAAAGTGTATGTGGTGGAGGCATTGGTAGTTAGTAGTTTGGGGTGCTAAAGGGATACATGGAAGGGAAACAAGTGCATAGAACGTACCAGAGCTGCTGTATCTGAAAAGCTGCTGCAGTCTTTGCCCTGCCTGTCCTGTGCAACACAACACTCAAAATTAATTGAAATGAAATTATGGGTATATATATCATATATGCACTTCATATTGTACAGATTACCTTTGCTGTGGTTTAGTTAATGTGATAGTCTAATGTCAAGTGCAAAGGGGAAAATCATGAATTTTTGGAGTGGTGTAATGCAGGTTTTATAATGATTTATTACATATCTAGAAAATCAAGCATGAATGAAATTAAGAAAAACAAATCAGTTGCCTTAATGGTTACAAAAAGACTCATTGAGAAGTGCAATGTGATAAGATACCAATACCAGAGTATAAAACATATTTTACATATATTTACATATAAATATATAAAAATACATATACATATGTAAATATATAATATTCTGTACATATGAATAATACTGCTGCCAAAGTAAGATTTTTTCTATGTAAATAAGCTTCTAAAAATTGCACCACTTTGCTAAAAGTTGAGATAAGAAATCCATCCTTATAATACCTATATATAAGTTTAAAACCCACTTATGTTTATTCCCATTTTATTTGTGGGTAGGTTTTTAAATGCTGGACTTCAAGAATTTCCTTCTAGGGCTGGGGATGTGGCTCAAGCAGTAACGCGCTCGCCTGGCGTGCATGCAGCGCTGGGTTCAAGCCTCAGCACCACATACAAATAAAAGATGTTGTGTCCGTCGAAAACTAAAAAATAAATATTAAAAAATTCTCTCTCTCTTAAAAAAAAGAATTTCCTTCTAAGCTCTTAATTGTTTAAGCTCCTTAAATATTTAAAAACAATCTTGACTATCTTCATGTTTTCTTAGGTGGGAAATAAATCATTTGGGGAGGGGATCTATTAAGAGCATGGTTTATCTGCAATGCAGAACTTCTCTCTGCAGAAACAACCAGGGCAGAATTGCTCAGCAGCATTGCTCACACAACCAGTCTCAGCCATTTCCTGAAAGTCAGGGGTTAAACCCAGATGCCGCCGCAAGATTCGGGGTTCCAAGTAGCCTAGTGCACCCTGAGATAAATTCTTTTATTTATATTTTAGGAGATACTGCTAATATTCCAAGCATAGGCAGATACTCTGATTTGCACATTTTTTTTTTAAGTCCCTGCGGTTCTATCACAGGACATAGCCCTCTTCTGGAAAGCACTATGTCAGCGAAAGGCAGAGTACTGCATAAAATCTGCACTTTACAAGCATGGATGGATTCTTTAAAAAAATAGCAAATGTAATTTTTTTTTTTTCTAGGAGAAATCAAGCACAAGTGCTTTGTCTTTGAGTGGAAGTTCCTATTGAGAATCAGGGGAGAGAACTTTTAATAAAGATGCCTATTTCAGCATTTCCTGCAGAAAGCAAGGAATTTCACATGTGATTTTTCAGAATGTGACTTGAATTAATTTGACATTAATTATTCACTTGATAGTCCAAATTACACATTTTCTTTGCACAAAAACCAGGTGTGCTCCAAACACCCTAAGCATCTGCTATCTTTTACACACAATTCAAATGGGGATAGCACCATGAAACAAGAGCATTATAAAAGAATTATTCTAGTTTTCTCATTTGGTGGCATAAAAAAGGCATCAAATAAAAAGATCTTTTTGTTACTTATTCTTTCAATATGTATTTTCAGTATTGAAACAAACCATAACATATTTTAACAGGTATTTAAATTACATTGACTTAAACCATCTAGAAAATTTTATTTTCATTTTAATTCCCAGAAAATCCAAACCATCTTATTTTCTGCCATGGACTATTAAAATGGCATGTTCATAATCATGTTGTCCTAAAAACGGATTTTTGTCCTTTTGGAAAGCATTAGAAGTTTATAATCATTTCATGACATAAGCTCCTGAGGTGAACTGAGTTCCACTGATTAATCAGTGAAGTTATCCAAAATGTTAGTTGCAGTACAAGGTCTTATGCTTTATAAAGCCCAATGTCAAGGACATTCTTTACACAGAAGGCAGGAACCTCCGTGATGAACAGGATGCAGCAGTGGAGAGCTACCCAGGTTTGACCTGTGCAGACAAGAAAATGGAAAGCATCTTGTCTTGCTGTGCTCACCTAACCAAAAGGGAAACATTTGGTATGCTGTGGTTGCTGAACTACCTCCACACATGAAGGTAGATTCAGCACTTCCTCTTCCCAGATGTTGTGATTAAGCTCTTATACATTTTCTGTAAGATCAACTTTGAACAAAAGGAACATTCATTCACAAATCATATGATTGCAACCCAGGCAAGGAATAAGCAAAATGATTGATTGTTCACCCTGAAGTGATAAAGGGCATATTTTTCTGGAAAAAAACAATTATTTAAGCATCATACATTATTACATTTGCCTGCCCAAAGAATGGCTCAATGTAACTGTTAGATGACCTACTTCTTTAGATTTCCATAGTAGATTAGGTTTCGATATAGATATTGTATTTTTTTATGATGATAATGCCTTGCTTTTTTTTCCTTCTATTTTGAATTCTCAGCCTTTCTAGAGCAAAGAACAAACAAAAAAGTGATAAAGACAGATGTGCCTCAGCAATTTTAGTGGAAAAATTAAAATTCACAATGCTTTATTACTTAAAATGTGTCCCAAAACTAGATCTGTTAATGTAAAAAAACAATACACCTTTCAAATATGCAGAGTAGTCTTTTTTAAGTGGTCTTTAAAGAAAACAAGGAGAATCCCTCTTTTTCTTGGTACTCTGCTCTCAACTCTAAAGGTAATTTTGTTTAAGAAGCACATTTTTTTTAATGTTCACCTTTGTCGGGTGTTTTTACAGTGATTGGAAAAGTAAAGTCATTATCAACATTTTAGTGAACTATTTTATCAAGTAACATTTCATTCTCTATTCCTGATTTATCTCAATTTTAAAATTAAAATATACATCAGACAATTTGTTAGCTACAATTTTATTTCTCTATTACTAATGATAGTAAATGGGAAACTTAGCAAACTAAATATTTTATGTTTCTGGGTCCATGACAGAAATAGTGAAGGTGTAAGTATTTTTCCACTCAGTAATTTGATTTGGCGAAGGTACGTATATCTGCTATAATTTTAACATGAATAATACAGGAATATATTTAGCTGACTATAATATGCCAGACACAGTTATACTCACAAAAAGTAATGAGTATAGTAAGAAGACGCTGTCTGGACTCTCAAACATTTTAGTAAAATGTATTGATTAATCACAAAAAAGTATAAAATTATTAATGTACTATCAATAACGATTTAGTTCAATAATAAGCAGATGTCAAAACTAACCACTTGAGTAACTTCCTTGAAAAAGGATACATTGTTATAGTATTCAACCATATTTTGTTCTAACATATCATTTTCAAATATACAGCTCTTTAATTCTGAATTATGTAAGTATATCAAGTTCCAATGGTTCAGCTTACATGACAAGGCAGACTCTAAAGTGTAATTGAAATCAGAGAAGTGACCATATCACTGGTGCTTCAGTGGACAATTTTGTATATGTAAAAACATATAAATTTTCTGGTATTTTATAAAGGACAATTTGAAATACCAAAGATAAAGGAGAGTCAAAAGATACTTTAATTTCTGGAGTACAAGAAGAGGAACTCTACAGACTTCAGCATATATCCAAAATACACAACCTGAATCATCCAGCCCATGCCAAAGTGAGCTTTAGTATAGTGTGTTTTTCCTTTAAATTTTATTTCTGTCATTAGACCAAAAGTATTAATAAAATTAAATGAGTCATAAGACACAAAAATAGGGGAAGATAGTGCAGCTAAATTTTAGAAAGTATTTTGGCCTTTGCCCATTTTATGTTACTGTTTGTCTTTAACACATAGGATATAACTGTGGCCCTTTGCAAATGTAAATCATGAACTGAGAGTATTTATGAGACATTCCTAAGTAGCATATTGAGATAAGTAATTGTAGAAAGGTACTTCATTTCAGAAAAAAAGGCAAAATCACATTGCAGTCATATTTAATTAACAGAAGGATGTCAGAATTATGTCCGTAATTTTCCAAGATGTACAATTATTAGAAAAATTCATTATGAATATGACTTTTTTTTCCTTTGAGCTTTTCCTCCCACACAGAATTTTTTTCTATGAACTATTTTATTTCAATCTGGAAGTTTATCATAAATTAGAAAAGTTACCATTCTTATTTTGTAAAGGAGAAAAACAAGATTCAGAGATCAACTGATACATTCAAGATGTCAGAAGAACTGAAGCGGAACACATTTTATATCTTACCCCCATTCCAAAGCTCTTCCCACGTAGCTACCTGATATTTTCATCTATCTGTTAAACTCCTCTTCTGTCTCTAAGATTTCATAGAGGGCCCACTTCTTTGGAAGACGTTTCTGACTCTACAATCACCATGCTCAGGTTTAGTTATCTTTCCTCCAGAATTCTGTATGTAGCACTCTTAACCTTCACAGTTCTATTTATCCCCCTGGACTGTGCCATCTCCTGAAAAGTAGGACATATCTTACTTATTTTACATACTGTTTTACATATTTAACTCCAGCAGCATTGAATTTATATACTCAAAAAGCCACTCAACATGTATTAAAAGAAAAGACTTGGCAGCATTTTAATTTTTTATGTCTTAATAGTTAAAACAAGAGCTGCAGTGGAAATTGGATTGGATGCAATGTCTGCACATTTCTCCTTAACGTGTGACACAAGCAAAGTATTGATCATAATCACTTTAAAATCTTGCTTATGGAGAGAAATAATTCCAGGAATTGCTTCCTCAGAATCACGGTATACCCAACAATGATTTTTCAGTGCCAGAAATGCTAATTTACCTGGGCTGTATCATCAATTGTCGAAGCGCTTCTCCTAGGAGTGATGTCACTGCATGGAAAGTTGGCAATTATTTGAGGAGTTATTTCAATAACTGCACAGCTCTTTGTCTGATTAATGAAATTGCCAATGGATTTATAACTCCTGTTACGGAAATGTATCATTGGAGATTTGCTGAATGGTGTGTCATAAATTCCAGACACCTGAGAAATTATGACAGAATTTGATTAGAACAGCTACTTTCATCTCCCTTTTTCCACTAAATTCACTTCTCATTATCTACTGCAGGCACTGCCTGTTCCAAGAAGAGAGAGAAGAGGGCTGTTTGTGACAAATATTCTGTTTGCTAAAGCTATTATTTTTTTTCACTGTCCACACTATCTAAATTTTCTTGTGGTCAATATTTAAACATGTCAAAGCATATCCAAAGAGAATTAATGTCATTGAAGATAATTTCTTTGGACTCCATAATGTTTTTGGCAACTAAGGGCCGATCTAAAAATATTAAGAATCCAAGCAATAAGACTCAGCAGAATTTAAGTTATGGCCAAATACTTTATGCATTGTTAGGAAGGAGGCCTCAAGCCGAATGTCATTAGATCCACACTGCATGAATTATTGTTCCATTACTCAAACCTCAAGATGTCCTACATGATTGCAAAAGTACAAAAATTTTTTGTTGATTCTCTTAAAGAAGAATATGTGGTTTTTAAGATGAGTATAAAAACTGGAAAACTTAATATTCGTAATTGTAAACATTTCTATTAACATGACTAAAAACTATATTGAAAACAAACATACAAATTAGCAAAAATAGGCTTCGATTTACATATAATCCATTATATATAGCATATTATTATAAGCTAATTTTTTCCCAGAAGATTATCAGTTTGAAATAAGTTTTTTTTTTTCCCCTAACCTGAAAATTCATTTTGGAAAAAAATCAGATGTTGTGAATATTCTTAATTACTGATAAATAGTTCAGGAAAAAAATAATAATACAAAGATAGCCACCCTTTACAATGTGGTCTCCCTAAAAAGAACCAAACAAAACCAACTGTTCTTAAAGTTGAGTAAAGAGAAATAAGCATAGAGCAAATCTTGGTTCATAGCAATAGGAGCAGACTATCCCAGAACTCTAATTTGTATCTTTATACTTAGAAATGAACAAAAATAGAGGCAGATCCCAGAGATGAATTGATTTTACTTCCTTCAGTGCATACCATATATTATGTCTGTAAGAATTATGATATAAACCAGCATGTATATTTCAGTGAGTCCCAGAGAAAGCCATGAAATATACAGGTTCAAAATGTAGGAGGGGAGTGACAATTCATTAACAATAATGAATACCAGTCTAAGGCTTCCTCTAAACCTCCTCACATAGTAGCTAGAACAGTGTCTATCATATCCATACACACCTAAGAATCATGACAGTCCTTTGCATTCAGTACTAATATTACTCCTTTTTACAAATGAGAAAACTGAAACAGAGATTATTCAGTGGCTCCATGATAGAACAGGGATGAAAGCATGGCCATCTGACTTCAGAGTTCACACCCTTTTTCTCTCTAATACACAGGCCTCAAGAGCATAGTTTTTCAAATAAGCCTGTGAAGAAGATACTCAATAATAAATCTCAGTTAAATTTCCCCAAACATTTATTTCATTCATCATGGTTAGAGAAATGGTTATCTCCTCATTTTCTGGTCATGTTCCTTTATTTTTATCTCTCTAAGTCCCATGCTCTCCATTTCCCCACATTTCCACATTCATATTTTGTAAAAAACAAAAAAGGTGTTTTTTTTTAATTTTTAAAATGATTGAAGTACAAAAAACAATTAGTTCATCATTGACATCTGTGGGGCTCAACAGGATAGGTAGAGTGATATCCTTTAGCCACATCTCTAGCCTGGAATAGCCATTGATTATTAAGTTTAAAAAGTCAGCTAATATTTTTGCATTTTAGTTTAACTAAAAGAAGAAAATGGAATTTATAAATTTTTTTTTTAATTTTTTATTGTTGGCTGTTCAAAACATTACATAGTTCTTGATATATCATATTTCACAATTTGATTCAAGTGGGTTATGAGCTCCCATTTTTACCCCATATACAGATTGCAGAATCACATCAGTTACACATCCATTGATTTACATATTGCCATACTAGTGTCTGTTGTATTCTGCTGCCTTTCCTATCCTCTACTATCCCCCCTCCCCTCCCCTCCCCTCCCCTCCCCTCCCCTCTTCTCTCTCTGCTCCCTCTACTGACATTCGTTTGTCCCCCTTATATTATTTTTCCCCTTCCCCTCACTTCCTCTTGTATGTACTTTTGTATAACTCTGAGGGTCTCCTTCCATTTCCATGCATTTTCCCTTCTCTCTCCCTTTCCCTCCCACCTCTCATCCCTGTTTAATGTTAATCTTCTTCTCATGCTCTTCGACCCTACTCTGTTCTTAGTTACTCTCCTTATATCAAAGAAGACATTTGGCATTTGTTTTTTAGGGATTGGCTAGCTTCACTTAGCATAATCTGCTCTAATGCCATCCATTTCCCTGTAAATTCTATGATTTTGTCATTTTTTAATGCAGAGTAAAATTTATAAATTTTACAGACATAAAATATCCATTGAGATTCCACTGTGGCAACACCTGCTGATTCTCTCTTTTCATTTTGTGAATGAGTTTTCTGAGTGTTGCACTTAGAGATTACCACCAATCAAAATGTAAGAAATTCATATCAACAAAACTGTTGTAGTATTAATTTCAGGTAAAATGTAATTAATAATCCCATATATGTCTAATAAAGCTATTAGGTAGAATAAATAAAGAGAAATGCAGCATGCATTCTAGTCACATTATACAATCTCTGTGCAAGGCCCTGAACCAAAATCGGAGCCTTCTTAATAGGATTATTGCTCTTCTTCAATTTCTGAAGCCTAAAGAGAAAGCTTAACAGAGACTGAGGGAAGAGGGTGATGAATGTCCTTTTGTTTTAAATGTGACAGATCATCTCTAATGAGATGTTAGGTGTAAACAATGTAACCTGAACCTCTTAACTATAGATGTGGTATTGGAGAAACCATACAAATCCTTTTAAAAGCCTCAGCATTCTCAGAAACAAATCTCATGGAGTTCCAAAATCCTATAAGCATGGAATTCTCAGCCAGAGATACTGGATCAGAATCAGAGAACAGAAATAAAATATAAAGCAAGCCAGTCAAACTTGCCCAGTAGGCCTTGCCAACTATTGAATAAACCGAAGAGCTTTTAGAAAAGCCAGCCAAGGGTAGTAAAATAAACCCTATAACTTGTCACTGGAGTTCCAGTGCCTTGTAGCAAAAAACCCTAACCTCATTTGCAGGTGTAAGAAATTTATATGTACATTTCTCAGGGCGTAGAGCTTTCTGGATGGCTGGCATACCAAATGAAGTAAGAATATCCCCTGAAAAGAGACCAGGCTGTGTCCTTTGAGATTAGTTTTCTGTCATTCCCGAAGTTATATTAGATGTCCTTCATAGTCCAAAACAAGCATGAAATAAATAATGTTAATTATCAAGGTGTATTTATTTATAGGACTTTTTCAATCTCCTTCAAGTTGGATGTCAGGTAATAATTTTATCTTGATACATATACCAAGTTCATTTTGACCTCTGACATTTTATAGCTGGGATGTGTGTATGTGTGTGTGTGTGTACTTATAAATGGGGTGTGTTTATGTTTACATGTTTTTGCACATCCCAGGTCTTACCAGGTTCATCACAGGATTTGTAAAGTATAATGCTAAGATTTGTCTCTTTGTTTTACCATACTGGAGAGGCCCTATGAGCTCTATGAATAGTCATAAAGGTCAAACTCTTGCTATGCATCTTCATATGCAATGAAATGCTGTTTAGTTTTGCTGGAGTTCTTTTTAAATCAGGAAACAAAATTTAGGAAAAGGAAAATCTATACAGTCCATGTTCAGAGGTGTATCTAAATAGAGCCATTTAAAAACATTTTTTATTATTATAATGCTTTTAAGAAAGTCCTTGGTTGCTAAAAAGCACAGATATTTTTCATGCTGAGGTCTAAGACTGTAACATTTAGTATACTTCTAGAATGTCCTGTCACATCATTAAATCACATCTAAAGGCTTTATAAGACTAGAAATTATTTACATCAGACTTTAACAAAATCTTCTCAGGGAAGGACAAGTTGTGACCTAATAAACTATCTTCAACATGAGGAATAGGTACTGTCTCCAATAAGAATTTCAAATGACCTTTTTATAAATGAACCAAGTGAATAAAATTCCTGTTTCCTTTTTTGTGGCTTCTTGCTACATGTCTCATTTCTCTGATTACTTCTACAAGGAATTGGCATATGCGGTTGGGACCTGTTTTTATTTCAGATGATCTAGATACCAACTGACTACTGAAACACATAAAGAGCCCTTTTTATTTTTTATTTCGAAACAGGTTCTTGCTAAGTTGCTTAGGGCCTTGCTAAGTTGCTGAGATTGGCTTTGAACCTGACTGTCCCTTTTTATATACTACAGATACTAAAGCTAGAAGTACAAAAATAATATTAAAACCTGTTTATAGAAAGTCAACTAGTTATATCAGTCTCCCTTTCACCTCAAAACAAAGCAAAAAATAAAGAAAGAAACAAATACAAAATTGGAAGAAACCACAAATGTGCCATTGTTCTCTTTTACTTGAGTATTCTCTGTGATCTTTGCATGGATGCAGCTCAATTTTATCTTCCAAATCTCAAATTGAATAGTAATTCCTCAAAGAGGGCTAATCTGGCCCCAAACTAGTGTTTATTTTTCCCCATTCTTGTCTATCACAACTCACCTTTTGGATTTCTATAGCATTTACATCTGCATAAATAAATTGTACATTTAGATAACTGAAGAGATACCAACATATGTTTGGTAAAGATGAAATGTACTACAACAGGATAAAGAAAACAATGACAAACTAAACAGATGAAACTTATCAGGAGCAACATTGGGAAACTTTCTTGGTGAATATGGCTGTTCTTCCTCTTTAGATCACAAACCATAAGTTCATTAAGAGGTCTTTTATTCTTTACTAAGCACATAGCTAACACCAGGTTGCAAACTATCAATCTGTACAATTTTATTAAACAACATAGACAAGATGGTTCAGATGCCTCCAGGAGAGCTTCAAATTTTATATGGCACATCATAAATCACTATTTAGTATGCTTAATCTCTTTCTGACCCAAGAAATCCCTAAACTGACCAGACTTCAGATGGATATAAATGTAGTTACTACAAACCAGTTGCAAATTTACCCCTGATATATAATATCAAGCTTTAGTTCTGTTATTTTATTTTATTACTTTTGCATGAATTTGTAAGTTCTGTCATTTATTATACATCATTTGTAGGATCTGGGGCCAGAAAACAAATGGAGGCCCCAGGCCAATGGTCAGCTCATTCTAGCACTCAGGCTTAGGAATGTGAACAGCATTAGCTACTTTGGTCAACTCTCAAAACTGATTGAAAAATGAGGCTCAAACAGGCACTAGAAGCAGGTTTTTAGTAATTTGAGCAGGGACCCTGGATTCCCACATATCTGAAAAATGGACTTGCAGTATATATTGGGGATACAGGCTTGATACACTTGGCCTGTGACCAGGGCAGAGCCACAAGTGGGCCTGCATATAGCTATCTAAAGAACAGGGATTAAAGTGGGGACCTCACATATGCAGGTCTATTACCAGTACTGTCTATCCCTTCTGTGTTGAAATTAGCAACCTAGATCATAACAACAACCATGGTTGTTTTCTGTGCTATCGAGAGTCATTTAGCAAGGTGCAGAGTGGGCACCCAATGAATATTGAATGGATATGTGATTAAATGAATGAATAAATGAGTGAGAGAAAAAAATGACAGAACAGAAGTAAAATGATTGCCGAGAATATCAATCAATATTTGATGCTGACATTTTTAATGTGACATTGGAGTATAGAAAATGGTCGGGAATAGGAAGACTACAGATTAACACATAAACTCAAATTCTTATAACAAAATATTATTATTAATAGAGATATTTATGTTCAAAGATTAAAATGTGGATTCAAATCAGCAGTATGACTTGAGAAGTTAGCTGTATAATTCATTTGTCAGTGACAAATCTAATGAATTAGTGATGTAACTTGAATATTAGAGATACAACTTAGAATCTCACTGCATGTTTTATTTAAAACTTGATGCACTGTGCAAATAAATCTTTAAAACATAATCCTAAATCAGACTGTAAATAAAAATATAAAGAATGGCAGTCTGAAGCAGTCAAGAGGGAAGATGATTAAATGACCGTGGGTATTCGACTTTCATGGAGAAAAGAGGAAGCTTGAAATGAGGACAGAGAAAGGCTAACGAGAGGAAGTAGAAAGGGATATTTATCATAGTCTCATGTCACTACCATCAATATTTATTGTGCTTGGCCATTCTGTGCTTTGCATTGCAGTAGGTGTTATGAGACACTATTCTATAAGCACTGGTGTTGCTGAATCATCTGGAACTGGAAGTGGGCCAGATATTAGAGAATTTGGTTGTCCAACTAAGTTATGTTGGCTATTTATAATGAATTGAGAGAAGCAAACACTTCCAGACTAGATGGTATTGCAAAGTAAAAAGCTGATTGAAACTATAATTCAAGCATTTCATGGTAAAAAAAAAAAAATCTAGTTTACATTGTTCCTCTATATTTTGTCCACACCCGTCTTCCTCCCAGTTTTCATTCTCATGAGCATATGGTCACTACCTCTTAAAACAACACCTTTCAAAAAACAAAATCTCAACATCCCCAATTTAAGTCTTCTCTATTGACATTTGCCCTCTCTATTTGTCTATCCTCAACAATCACAATTATGTTTTGTGTTTCAATCCAAACCTTATTTCTGCTATTCCAATTCCTTATAGGTGTTACATTCACACACAGAAGAGAAGGAAAAATATCCCCCATATTCTTTTTTTAAGTATTCAGTACATGCATTCCACATTATTTTAAGTTCTAACAGTCACAATCCTGATACAACGCCCTTAGAGAAATAAAATAGAGGAATATTTGCTTCTTCCATTGTTTTGTACTTAGTTTTCTCCACTTGACTTCTTTGATTTGGCTCCCTGATAAAAGAAATATAGGTAGAATTTATCCTTACGAAATACTTCACAATTAATTGCTATGTTCTAGTAATTAAAACTCACTTGCTTAAAAGTATCTTTTGAAGATAAAAGATTGGTTTCTAATTTAGATTGGTTTCTAATTTAGAATGACATACTTTTTCCTTTAAAAACATCTTGACCATATCTTACCCAATCCACCTGGGCAATCAAGTTCACATATGCAATGTGTAACTGCTATGACCCCATTGTTTAATGGTTTGTTTGCATGGAAGCTTTTAAACCACATTTCTGTCCTCATCCATTCCTCATGGTCCACTCAGAGTTACTTTCAACCTGAAGCCCACTTCCTCCTTTGACTGCCTTTATCACATTTACTGCCCATATCACTATTTGCCAATTGAATACTAATCCCCAAAGGATTTCCATTCTGCTCTTGAATTATGTTTTTCCTTTAAATATGATTCATCAAGTATGATTTCTCTTGTTGTCCCATAAACAGTATTTCATTAAACATGTCATAAACTGCATTTTGGAAGAAACCTTACCTCCTACTTCATTATCTTATATAACAGAGCAAAAAGCTATGAACTTAGTTATATATCAGAAGTTTTAAATTTTGACATTTTAGTCACCAACATATTTCAATAAGTTTTATATTTGAAAAACTTAATTTTGTGTTTTCTAGTTTATTCAAACTTTGTAACAAGGCTGTACATTATCAGTCACCTATTATAAGTGATAGAAAAAAGTTCTAGAATGTCTGTGTTACACAACAATCAAAAGGATAAGAAGCAAACCCAAATCAGATGACTCCAAGGACAAGAAACCCTTTCCTCCATTGGGGAAGACATAAGAACTAAATACTGGGCTTGAATGTGAAATTACAAACGCCTGAGGAGTGATGTTTCGCCAACAACTCACAGGTGCATACCCCGTGAGCAGATGAAAATAGCATAGCCAGAGATGGGCAGCATCTGTGTCTTTATTACATGCTCACTTTGCAAGGTAACTCTGCATCTGTGCTGCCTTTGAGGTGGTTTTATTAATACATTAGGAGATAGGTAAAGAATGCTTAAAATTCACAAAATGCACAAAAGCAAATACAAGAAAAGTCACACCCGTGGGAAAAATGTGTAAACATTCATGTATAAATATATAAATAAATAAATAAATAAATATATATATATATATATATATATATATGCACTGCACAAAGTGTTTTCTGTGTGTATTTCCTCTAAATAGCTGTGTAGATGGATATACTTATACAAAAGGCTGCAGGTATATTGGAAAATGGGAAAGTATAGTCGCAACATAAAAACTTCATGATTTATACAGATGAAAAACTAATTTCTCATGGGTACATGTTTCAGGGTTGCACAGTCATCACTGTTTTCTCTCTCTATGGCAGAGGCTGGGGCTACTCTTCTCATTTAACAGATAATAAAATTGCTGTGCCTCAAGTGATAAACAAAACTAATGGCACAAGTAGAAAGGAGTCTGGACCATTTAATTGCCAGTTGTCCATTTTTACTATGAAATAAAATTCCATTTTTGATGGTGGTATTCTGACTCAAAGGCATTCTGATAATGGATACAACACCGATGTCTCTCTTTTATGCAAATATGATTGGTGTCAAGTCAAGCAAATAAACACTCAAAATGTTTTGCTGCTTCTGGCTTGATTGATAAAAAGCTATATCTCTAACACTAAAGCTTTTCTTATTTTTTCCATAATCCAACCTTGTGTCTGAATGAAGGAAATACATTTAAGATTGTTCTTAAAATATAGGAGATTTAACCCTCTCTTGGAAAACTCTTTGAATCCACAGACATACCTCTTTAAGGATGACTTTGATTAAAAATAACAGGTGATGATAAATGGATGTTAAATTTCTGCTAAATGTTTCATTAACTTTATGTTGCTATTAAGCTAATGCCAGCAATCATGTTAAGGTTCTGCCTGATTATTCATCAAAATGCTGTCTCCCACCTCATTGCTAAGCTCTCCAGAACTACTCTTCACTAAATTCATTATACCAGTCTCAATTTGTTGTTTGGTTTTTATTTGGAAAGTGCATTCTATAACTTTTAGAACTGATTATTATATTCATCTCCTAGTACATTCATTTACTTTTGTATTTTGTAATTTTCAATTGTTCAGTTGACTTTAGTTTTGTTTCTCTAGACTATTTCTGATTCCACTTTTGATGTCATGTGAATGTCACTTGTAAAAATCAAAGCAGAGGTGAAATGACTTAGCAGAACAAAGTTCTTAAGGTCCTAGTGTGCTAACAACAAAAAGGTTAAGTGAAGACATGCATAATACACAAAACTAATATACAAAAATAAAGAAGGATAAACCACAAAAAAGTGAAAAAGACTGGTAACATTCTTGGCACTTGGCATGGCTATTATATGTTCAACATTCTTTTACATAGTTCCACATTTCTTTAAATTCATGTATATAACATGCTAATTTTGCTATTGTTTTCTTTTGCACTTAGCAATTCTTATATATAACATTATGCATGCTTTCTTGTATTTTTCTTTTTATCATTCATCAAAACACTGTCTACTACTTCATTACTAAACTCCATAGAACTAATCTCTACTAAGTTCATTATACCAGTTTCTATTCTTTCTTGGTTTTTATTTGGTAAGTATATTCTCTAATTTCTCTTTATTGCAAAAAATTCCCATTTCAATAAACATTCTTCTGCAAACTTCATATGTGCCCTCATCAGCCTCACCAAGAGCCCTGAAACTGCACCAAGCATACTCCATTCTCAGGCTTTTGGTCTTGCTGTTTCTTCAGATTGAGATTTAATTTCCTACAAATACTATCATTCCTTGGTTGCTCACTTCAGGCAGGTTTCTCTCAAAGACTGCCCTTCAGAAAAATTTTCTTTGAGAGTGTCAGCTTATTACCCATTCTCACCAAATACCTCATGGTGACCCCTACATATTCCCTGACATTATTTATTATGTTATATAATATCTTTTTTTATTTTATTTTCTATCTGACCTAGCAGAAGGTAATCCCCACAAAGGCATGGGCATTGCTTATTTTGTTTATTACTTTTTCCCTCAATGCTTAAAATGGTTTATAGTACCTGTTAGAAGAATAATTTGGAAAATCAATGGATTAATGAACATTATTCCAACATATGGTTTTAACAATAGTTTATTTCAATTAGTCCAAGGTTTCTTTTCCTTTTCTTTCTCCCTCCCTTCCTCCCTCCTCCCTTCCTCCTTCCTTCCTTCCTTCTTTCCTTCCTTCCTTCCTTCCTTCCTTCCTTCCTTCCTTCCTTCCTTCCTTCTTTCCTTTCCTTCTTGGTACCAGGAATAGAATCCGGTGGAGCTTAATTACTGAGCCAAATTCCCAGCCCTTTGTATTTTAATTAATCAATTTATTTATTTATTCATTTATCTATCTATCTATTTATTTATGTATTTTGAGATAGGGTCTTGCTAAGTTGGTTAGGACCTCATTAAGTTACTGAGACCTGCCTCAGCCTCCCACACCGCTAGGATTACAAGTATGCACTTCCCAGCCAAGAGAGTGGTTTATTATAGAATTTCCCAAATTGTTTTCTAATGAAAAGTTGGAGAAATTTCAACATCAAGTCCAATTAGCAGCCCAGATCTTTACCTTAGCATTGTTTATGTATTACATGTTTATTAAAAAGGATAAAAGTACATAGATCCAAAACAAAGAAAGAACAGGAAATTTCCCTAGTACAGTTATTCAGTTTACTGCTCTTTGATAACTTCCTAGAGAAGGAATAGTAAATTTATCTTTAAACTATATTAACAGTTGTTTTGTGCAGACTGATAGAATCAAGGCTAGTTTGCATATACCATTGTGTTTTGTTACGGATTATTATTTTAATTATTTTTAAAAACCTTGAGGACAGGTACTATAGATTTTTTTTTGGGGGGGGTTGTTTTTTATTTTTTAATGCTGCTGTTTGTTTTTGTGTTACTTTCTGAAGAATACACATTAGGGTCATAGAAAACACACCAAATATTTGGTCATATGCTTGTCAATGGCTAATTACCTCAACTTTGAGATGTAATAATCCAGTGAGAACAAAACCAACTGTGTACTTCAGCAGTGGATTTCTAGAAAATCTTATTTGAGTTGTAAAATTATATTTCTAAGATATATTCTATCCTAAATTACACAGTGGCATTCAAGTGAACTAGAAATTTTCCATTCATTATCCAAGATGATGCACATTAAAATTTTTATCACTATGAAATAAGGTCCTGGGGCAAAATTTTTAAAGTAAACATGAGGAGTGTGGCTCCCTATTGTTAATGTTAAACTCAAGGTTTCTATAGGCAAACTACCACATTTGGGTTCAAATACCACATTTTCTCTACGTTTATTATTCAGAATTAATAATGCTTATTTCTTACTCTGAGCAAGCTAATCCAACACTCCTCTATGTCACTTTCCTCAACTATAAAATGAGAATGTAATAGTATCTTATTCATATGGGCTATTATGAAGGTGACTTTCAAATAACCTTGTGTTCTTCTAATAAAATAACAATAAAATACTATGCCTAGAATGTAATATTTGCTGTTGCATGTTGTATAGTACATGTCAGTTATTAATTAATGTTTGCAACTTCAAAATAATTTTAACATTTACAAAAGTTCTTATTTGTTATATGAATCTAGATTTTAAAAAATAATTAAATTTGGAGCATTTTTTGAATTCCCACAACCTGTAAAACTTCTTTGTAAAGCATTGTCAATAAAATTATGGCAATCCACCTCACAGCTGAAAGAAAAAGAGGAGGGAAATAGAGCAATAGTCAAGTGAATAGAGGCCAGAGAAATTGATGTCTTTTTTATAGAAAGAGGGTGAGGCTGTTGGACCAGATGCTCTAGGGAGGTTTGGAGAGAACACTACATAAGATAACTGGGGAAAGAACCAGGCAGTCCAGGAAATGTTGCCAGAATTTTGATTTAGATTGTTTTTTCCATTCGTTGTATTTCTAGATATTTGAGTAAAGAATTCACTCTCCTCTCTCTAGCTCTGCATCCCTCTCTCTCTCTGTTCTAATTTTACCATTCTCTCTTCCTCTCCATCTTTGTTGTTATTTGGTACTGGGGATTGAACCCAGGGGGGCTCAGCCACTGAGCCAGATCCCCAGCCCTTTTAATTTATTATTTTTATTATTTTGAGACTAAGTTTCTTAGGGCTTCACTAGGTTTCCAAGGCTGGCTTTGAGCCTGGGATCCTCCTGCCTTAGCCTCCTCAGTCATTGGGATTACAGGCATGTGGCACCTCACAAGTCTGGAATCACAATTTTTATATAACACACTAATCTAGTAGGGAATCAAGTTGAATCTAAAATATCAGTCAACTTCAACTAAAATATTTATATTTGTCACACTCAAATTTCATCCTGTCTTTTCCTCTGTTCTCTACTGAAAAGCAGACATGTCAATATATAATCCAAATACCATGGTAAGTCTTCATTTATTCTCTGTATGCAGCTCTAACTTTTTATCTATGTAAAAAAACTAGTAAATGATAAGAATAAAGGATCTTATTTAGTTTCTCTACCTTCATGCTTCTATTATGTTACAATCTTTATTAGTTTATTGCACTGATTTTTGACACAAAGAAAAAGAAATACTATTTATTTTTTATTGACCTAAAGGCATTTTGACAAAACTCTATAAGTACCTCCTTGATCATTGTTGGAAACAGTCTCATGAGACAATCAGTAAAGTGATGTGCAACCAGCAAAAGTACACTCAATCATCTTTTATTGTCAATGTTTTTCCTGGTAAATGTGCTTCAAAATCTCAGGTCATCAATGAAGACAGGAAATTGTGCCAGAAACATAACAACTCCCTTGGGAAATGAAAGTTGACTCATCAATGAAGATGGAGAATGGGTTTATGGTCATAATATATTAAACGTGAGAATCTTCTGAAGAACAAGTTTCCAAGCAAAGGAAATAAAACTAAATTTTAAAAAAATATATGCAGATGGAAACAATACCTTTACTTTATTTATTTATTTTTATGTAATGCTGAGGATCAAACCCAGTGCCACACACATACTAAGTGAGAGCCCTACCCAGAAGCCACAAACCCAAGACTAAATTTTTAAAGGAAGAAAGATGCTAAAAATCAATTTAGTAATGTTTTACTAAACAATTACTAATATTATTTTGCTAAACAATTTACAATTTTATAATGTTTTACTAAAATATTATTTTTGTTCTATTTGATTATGAAATATAGATAATTAATAATGATATAGCTATTATGGATAAAGAACTTCTTTATTGATAAAGAGGTCTAAGGCTTCCTTGAGGAAAAACTGGGAAGAACTTTAAAAGATTTCTTCATAAGATCTGTAAAAATGGCATCATATGATATGTAAACACTAAACAAAAGAAATGACCTTCTTTTTAAATTTAACATCAAAAAAGAGGATTATTGTCATTGCTTGGATGGTTGATTACAGGTGTGTTTATCAAGAATTTTATTACTTCCTGTGTATGGAGTTATGCTAAAAAGAGCACAGCTTGGTTAAGAAACATTCAGAAATATCTGAACATGCCTGCTATAATGTTAGGGTTAGGACTTCAGAATTCTTTGTGTGAGATGCATGAAAAGATGTTTGTCTTATATCTTTAAAGAGGACCCAAGAGTCAGACATAGTCAGACTAATGCTATGAATTCAATAATATGAACAGTGGTTGCAGGGGCTGGGGAAAGGAATGGATAAGTAGACAAAGCACAGAGAATATTTAAGGCAATGAAATTAGTCTGTATGATAGTACAATGGTGAGTATGTGTGATTAGTATCCATAATACTAAGACTGAACTGTAATCTAGACTTGAGTGATAATGATCCTTCAAAATAGTTTCATCAATTGTAGCAAATGTACCACTCTAGGGGAAGAATTTGATAATGGCTGCCCATGTGTATAAATGGAGGTGGTATGGAAAATCTCCATAATTACAGCTCGGTTTTCCTATGACCTAAATCTTGTCTGAAAAATAAAGACTATTTAACCAAACAAGCAAACAAAGTAACCTATGATACGATTGTTTTTCTTTTCCACAAAGTAATGAAGAATACTGGAAATGATAAATCTGTAGATAAATATAACTTTTCTTTTGTTTTATCTTTGTAAAAATATTGAATGTTTAAAACAAAAATATGTGGAGGAGTTTATAACATGCCAAATTAAAATAGATAACAAAAAAATATAACAAAGAATGGTAAAATAAGAAATAAATAAATCACAAAAACCTTAGATTATATGGGAAGTTTTGTAAAGTCATTTGAAGATGAACTGGGAAATCATGAGTAAATCATAGAGCAGCCACTAAGAAGGAAAACAAAGACTATAAAGGAGATGGGAGAAAGTACTAAAACAATACTTAGTCTAAAAAAAAGTGAGAAAAACAGGAAAAGAACAGACATGACAAACAAAGAATAGTTAATGAAACATTAAGCCTAAATATAATCAGTCATTATATTAAATGTATGTGGGTTAAATTTTAATTTGGAATCAAGAACTACTATATCGGTCATGCAAACCAGTAAAAAAATCAATTTAAAAGAAATGCACATTAAAAATAAGGACAAAGAGATTTTAAAAATGATACACAACACTATTCAAAAGGAATCTGGACTTGCTGTATTATTATAAAAAATACATTTTATGAGGAGGACTATTACTGGAGACAAAGGAAATAATCTCATACTGTTGAGTCAATTTGAAGGGAAAATGCTCCTAAATATGTATTGCCTAATAAATGAACTTCAAAACTTTGAGAAACAACACAACTGAAGGAGGGAATAGGTAATTTTATAATTATGTTAGGATATTTTTAAGAATGGGTTTTAGTAAATGATAGAATAAGGAGAAAAAAGTCAATATTGAGAAAGCTTGCATGCTATTTGAATTAGTGTTCTTCACCAAAACAAACCTATTAGGAGATGAATTTAGATCCTTAAAACTAGATTTATTTTAAGGAATTGGCTCTTGGAATTTTGGAAGCCCCAAGATCTATAATAGGTAGGCTGGAGACAGGAGAGCCAATGGTATAATTACAGTCTAAGCCCAAAGGCATGAGAACCAGAAGAACAAAAGGTCTCTATTCCTCTCCAGAGGCCTTAAAAGACATAAGTCCCAACTCTGGTGATTGACAGTTAAACTTCTCTCTTATAAGCCTTTTTGTTCTCTTCTGGTTTTCAGTTGATTGAATGAGCCAACCCACAATAGGAAGGGTGATCTTCTTTATTCAGTTTATTCGAAGTTTGATCATCCAGAGGCATCCTTACAGACACACCCAGAATGTTTGACCAAACATCTTCGTACCCTATGACCTGGTCAAAATGACAAAAAAATTTTATCTTCACACTCTGATCCAAATAGAATTTAAGGAATTTTACCCAATAACTGCAAAATACACATCCTTTCCAAATGATATGAATAATTCATTGTTACAGTGATAAGTTTTTTGGTTCCAAATCAGCCCTTCTTTGCCCTGCTTTTTGATACTGGAACTGGTATCAAAACCTTTGCCAGCTGGCTTGAAGCTAGGTTTGGCCAACAGAGGCTGCTGGAGATGTACACCAAGTCCAAAGCAGGACAAGAGGATTTTTCTTTTGTGCTGTTTGCTATTCTGTAGATTAGCATTGAGTGAGGTATATATTAAGCATTCATTACACTAAAATGTTCAAAGTCCAACTGTGACCCACACTCACCTATGGGTCACCTGTGTTCTTGAGGCAGCCTCTGTCTTTCAACTAAATGCTTATTAGCCTCTTATGCCTTTTTACTGTGAAGTATAAAATATTCCCCCAAACACAAAAATATAAACCTATAGTTCAATGAATTTTACTTAAAAAATCCCTCAGATAACTAAAAGTTAAATACTACCAGCACCCCCAGAAATCCTCTTCCTACACTATTTTCATATGATTCTCACCATTTAGATATCTTCTTTCAAAAGTACCAATTCTAGCCTCAGGCCTATTAATCTAAAGTACCTTGCCTGTTTTTCTGTAAATAGTATATTAATAGTTTTCTATATCACAATCTCACACATATTTAGTAAGATTCATTTCTGGTTATTTAAATAATCACATAAATATCTCATTAATGAAGAAAAATTCCAAATTGGTGCAATAGGGAAAGCTGTCAGCCAGCTCTGAGACTTGCCAAGGTATGGTACTCGCCAATCCTGAGAGAAGCCTACATCCCGTCTTCACTGTAGGCTTGTAAACAAACTCTGATCTCCTCCAACCAGAAGGGACAATTGGAGGACTATGCCTAGTAGTCCAGTATTTTATCATTAAGGGTCAGTTAAGGTCTAGAGAATGTTACATTCTCAATGTAGACAAGTCTGCCATGCTAAATTCAATCCATGATTAGGAAAGAAAAAGAAGCTGTAGGGTGAAACAGGACCATTTGGATTGGTACACTTGAAAATATTAAAATCCCAGAATCCCCTTTACCATGCAGACTTGCAGAAGTGGCACATGCTTACTAATTAAAGGCCAGTGCTCCACCTGTGCTTGAAGATAATAAGAAGTTGTTTTCCTGAAAGACAAAACACTTGTTCTCATAATCTTCCCTTATGTACTCCTTTGGTCACCAGTTCTATATTAATTCACAACAAAGCTGTGCTACAATGTGTCTGTTTTTTGGTTGTTTGTGTGTGTGTGTGTGTGTGTGTGTTTAAGAGAAAATGGAGGGACGGCTTATACTTTCTAGGAGCTACAGGCTCTAACTAAAATGTTCTGTCAAGAACTGCTGGGCAGGGTGGTACATGCCTGTAATCACAGCAGCTTGGGAAGCTGATGCAGGAGGATCACAAGTTCAAAGCCAGCCAGAGCAAAACTGAGGCAATGAACAAGTCAGTGAGACCCTGTTTCTAAATAAAATACAAAATAGGGCTGGGAATGTGGTTTGGTGGTCCATTGCCCCTGAGTTCAATCTCTAGCACCCCCCCCCAAAAAAAAAAGAACTGAAGCATGTATGATAAAACTAAGTACTATGGGTGTTGGTTGAAGGGACAGGAATATAAAACAAGTTATGACCTGGCAAAGACTGCAGAAATACTGTACTCAGTGGCAATACTTTGCTAAGATGGCTCTTGGGAAACGTGGAAAAGTAATGGCCAACATTAAGTGATTTATAAAAGCCAGCATTGTTATTGCAAGTGAGAAAGAAAGGAAGTGAAGACTCAGAAAGTAGTGTTTCCAAGAATATAATACAGAATCTAGAGTAAAATAAAGGAAAGGGGGTGGGGAGGATAAGATTACATAAAAAGCCAATCAAATACAAATTAACAGACAGCAAAAGGAAGTCTAGCAGAGTAGAAAAGGGAGAAGGGGAGTGGGGAGGACAGGAGGAAAAAGGGGCAATCAAAAACTGAAATCAATTTCCATGCATGTCTGAGGTTGTTAGGATGAACCCAATATATGTATAACCATCAATATCTATAAATAAATAAATATATAAAGATTTAAAAAGTATAATATACTATGTAACACCACAAAATCCGCAAGTTTACTGTGATAGGTACCATTTATTAGAAATATATGGAATGTAATTATAGTCAGCAATAGTGGTAATCAGAAAGCTTGCTTTCTTCTATAGGCCAAAACAGCAAGTGACACCATTGCAGAATTATCCCCACTGCAAGCAATTCAGATGATAGGCAATAGTAGAAGCCAATTGGCAGATTGCAATTTTTCAGACACAAGAATTTTAAAGTTAATGTAATGAGTGACAAAGGTGGTAGACAGAAAGGAATATCTCTATAAAGCTGTTTTAGTAGCTTTTTTTTTTTACTGTTGTGACCAAAAGACCTGATAAGAACAATTAGAAGAGGAAAACATTAATTGTGGCTTGTGGTTTCAGAGGTCTCAGTTCATAGATGGCTGACTCAGTAGCTCTGGGACTGAAGGGAGACATAGCATCATGGCAGAAGAATGTGGCAGAGACAATGAAGTGGGAACATGGCACCAGGAAGCAGAAAGAAAGAGAGCATCCCTCACCATGGATAAAATATAAACCCAAAAGGCATGCCCCAGTGACTTCTAGCCACACCCTACCTACCTACACTTACTACAAAATTAATCCTTATGAGGGTATTGATGCACTGATTAGGTTAGAATTGTCATAGCTCAGGAACTTCACCTTGCATTTTCTCACACGTGAGTTTTAGGGGGGATACCTATTATCTAATCCATATCAATAGCTATATAGATAATTAATAAAAATGTATATATATACAGGGACAAAATTTAGTTTTTACTAATTCAAGACAACTAAAAGAATCAAGGATAGATGATCAGGAGGCCAAGAAAAGCCACCACAATGAAAGCTAAAATTCAACCTGAGTGAATTTTGTGTGAAGTGTGGATTCGCATTGGTCTTATTCTCCATATCTATTTTCTCTGCCTAATTTTCCATTCTCATTTTTCTCCGGCATCATGTGTTGAAAGCACTGTCCTTTCCTCATTGAGTTATGATGCCACTATTGCTCAAAATCAATGGACCACATACATTGAGTCATTTCTAGATATTCTATTCTGTTCCATTTATTTAAATGTCTGCTCTTATATTACACTGTCCTTATTATTCATTTTTTAAGTCTTATTACTTTATCTTTTTAAAATTTGCTCATTCTAGATTAATTTTATTTCTAAATAATTTTTACTTAAGTTTGACAGTTTGACAAATAAATATTTTTTCAGGATTGCACTGAAATTGATAGATTTACATGGGTAAAATGGATAGCTTAACAATATTGACTCTTCCAATTCAAAAAATTGGATGTTTTAAAAATTCCTTTCAACGGTGTTTCTTATGTCCCACATTAAAGTTTCACACTTCTTTACTGAATTTATTTCTAGTGATTTCTGTTTTTATCGCTTTTTCATATAGTGTATTTAATTTATTTGATGACTTTTAGTGTACAGTAATACAATGGATTTAGTATTGTTTTTGATTTTTCTAATTTTTTTTTAATTTCTTTACTAATTTAGAATTTAATTTGCAAAGGGCTTTGGTTCTATAATCAGGTATTCTTTGAATAGCAATGATTCTACTTTTTTTCATTTCTGATTTCTATTATGTTTATTTCTTTTTCTATCTTTGTTGCATTAGAGTATCTAAAGCATTGACAAATTAAATTGAGCAGGCTTTCCTTTTGCTCAGTCTATGCACAAAACCTCTAAAGTGATAATAAAATGAATATTTTATAAATGTCCTTTATCAAATTCAGCTCATTTCCTTATATTCCTACTTATCTAAAAGATTTTATTATGAATGTATGTTGAATTTTCAACAAGTTTTCACGCATATATTGAATTGATGTTATGGTTTTTCTCTTATAGTATGTTGATACGTTGAATTGTATAGATTAATCTAAAATGTTTCTTCTTTATCATTTTAAAGTAATAAACTACATTTATTGATATTCAAATTCAAGTTATTATAAATTTGAATATTTTCTTTAAATGTGCCTTTGAATTTCTGGGTTCTTTTTGGTCATGATGTATTATCCATTTTAATATTGCTCTATTAGATAGTCTAATATTTTATGAGAATATTTTGTATATATTTTATAAGGGTCACTGATATGCTGGTATTTTTTATTGTAATGCTTTTGTAATGATTGTGCTATCAGTATATTAGTTCAGGGTATTAGTAGTCTCATCAACTAATTTGGAGAAAAAGTCTTTCCTTTTGTACTTCCTGAAAGATATTTGTGAAACTTTTTGTTCCTTAAATCTCTGAAAAACTCATCAGTGAAGTCATTTAAACCTGGAGTTTTCTTTGCAGGAATATTTTGATAAATAATTTAATTATTTAATAGATATAGGAAGATTACTATTTTTATCCTCTTAAACAAACATTGGTAGTTTATGTCATTCAAGCAATATATCCATTTCATTAAGCCAAACCACATGCAGTTGTTCATAAAATTTCTTAAGTACACTTTTATCTATCAGATCTTCGCTAATATTGCTTCCCTCATTCCTGCCACTCACATTTTATTAATAATTTGTGTACTTGAACTCTGTTACACTCACTACAAGTTTATTAGTTTTACTAATGTTTCACAGATCAAACTTTTCACTTTAGGGGTTATCTCTTTTATTTTTCTTTTTTCAGTGATACTTATACTAATCTTTAATACTTATTTCCATCTACATGCTTTGGATTTCGTTTCTCTTTTTAAAAAAATCTTGCTAAAGTGGAAGTTCAAATCATTGATTTTAGCTTGTCTTAGTTACTAAGAACATTGCATATATAGCTCTCACTCAAAGTGCTGCTTTGGTGCCTTCCAGTTAATATGTGAAAACATGTGAAAGCATGTTTTCTTTTTCTTTTCTTTTTGTTCTGGGGATTGAACCAGGAGCGCTTTACCATTGTGCCCTTTTATTTGTATTTACTTATTCTTTTTTTTGAGACAGGGTCTCACTAAGTTGCTTAGGACCCTGCTAAATTGCTGAGGCCTGCCTCAAACCTGTGATCCCCCTGCCTTTACCCCTCCAGTTCCTGGAATTATAAACAGGAACCTGTTCTCAGCTTCATTTTCTTTTGACGTGAAATTTTTTCTCATCATACTTGTAATTTCTTCTTTTCTATGTGGATTACTTAATGTGTTTTAAATGTACAAATATTTGAGAATTGTGATAGGCTGAAAAAATGGTCCCCAAGTAGATCTGTGTCACAATCCCTGGAAATGGTGAATGCTACCTTAGATGGCAAGAGGGATTTTTGCAGCTATGATTAAGTTAAGGATCTTGAGTTGGAATCCTGGATTTTATGAATCTCAAGTGTCCTTATAAAACGGAACAAAGGAGGTTTGATAAAGAAGAGGGAAAAGCACTGTGAGGACAGACACAAAGATTTCAGAGTAGCAGCCACAAGCCAAGAAATGATCCTGAGACCACATACTAGATGCTGAAAGAAACAAGGAGTAGTTTCTCCTGAGGCTTCCAGAAGGAATCAGCCCTGCCAACAACTTTATTTTATCCCCATGAGACTCATCTTTCATATCTGGCCTTCAGAACTCTGTGAGAATTAATTTCTTTCTCTTAAAAAAGTTTGTGATAATTTTTTACAGCATCCATAGGTAACTAATGCTGGAATTTTACCAGATACTGTTCAGTTGCTGGTTTCTAATGTGCATCTGCTTTAGTCAAGGGTTATACTCTGAAAGACTTCAGTTTTTTGAAATATATTGTCAAGGATATGGTCTATTTTGGCGAATGTATCAGTCAGGATCAAAGCATAAGCAGGATCCACATTGATAACTGGGTATCTGATTTCAAGGTTTTTTCTTTCTCTTTCTTTTTAGGTACTATTAATGTAATATACCAGGGTATAAGGTTCTTTGTATTTATTGTACTTAGGGTGAGCTAAGCTTCTCAGGTTTCTAAATCAATGTAATTTTTAAAATGATATTTGGGGAAATATTACTCTTTTATTTTCCAATATTTTCTATTCTTCATTCTTACTCTATTCCTTATAGGAGTCAGCTGCTTCTACATTATACCATTTGATAAGCATTCACAGGGACGTTCAATCACTTCTCTTCAATCTTTTTTATCCTCTATTCTTCACTTTGGACAATAATCTACTGATATATTTGAATTCACAGAACTTGACTTCTGCCATGAGAACCACTTATTTCTGCAGAGTTCGTTTAAATGTAATATTTAATTCATCTTTATTTTATTCTACTTTCAGGGCTGCAGAAATAATCGTTTTATTTTCCTAGAAGACTAGACAGTATCTCAAGGCAACTTTTTGAATTACATAAAGTAATGATTTTCAAAAGGTACACAAAATCTAGATGACCCTCCTTCCTCTAGGTATGCAGACTCCATGTGCATTTTTCAAATCTACATTTCTAAACTCATGCCACTGTTTCAAAAATGTCTAAGAGTATTGCAAATAAAATCTATTTTCCCAATTTGGGCATCAAATGATTTTCATATAAAAGAGTAAAGAGTAATTACAGTCCCCAAGGTGAAGCCTTATATGAGCATCTAGAATAATGGTGTCCTTTGTTCTCTCTCGTAAGCTGGGGATCTGCATGTGGCTAAGAAAGACTGAGTGTCTTTGAGGAACTTGGCTTGATTTTATATGCTGCTCAATTCTGCCAAAACATAAAATACCTTAATAAGTTTTATTTTATCAATAGCTTAACTTTATTATAAACTTATTTGATTAAAATATCAAATGTTCTTGATATATAATTTTAGGGTGTATTACCTATGTAATGTGGTTATGTATTCATCAATACCCTTCATTCCCAAAAAAGAGACAAAGATGATAATGATACCTTTCTCAGTGAATTCTTCAACTAGAAAATTTTACCCCCAAAACCAATTCTGTAAACTCAGGTTTCTGTAAACTTTGGCTCCTATAAATTGTATGTGTTTGTGTGTGTGTGTGTGTGTGTGTGTGTGTGTGTGTGTGTGTGTGAGAGAGAGAGAGAGAGAGAGAGAGAGAGAGAGAGAGACTAGAGAGACACTAGAGAGAAAGGAAGAAAACTTGTGATGTTAGTTATAAAATAAATAGAAAAACAGAAATCATAGTAGGATTCAAGGCATTATTTGATATTACCACATGTAAAAGGTTAGAAACATTCTAGAAATATTTAGGTATTCTTTCTATTAGCTACACAAGGGAGATACATACACTGTACAGAGAATAGAGTGAGCAAGCAGAAAATAAATAGCATCTTAATTTTAGCTCAACATTGAGAACAGCAGAACTCTTTAGAAACTGTGAATTATATTCAAACACTAACCCAAAGTTCCCCTTTTCCCTACAACCTATATCTAAATCTCACCACAAGAAAAGTATTGAATCAAAGGCCTGACTGAGCCACAATGCCTTAAACAGAAAAGAAGGGAGGACATAACGGCGCCATTGCCAGGATTCGGGCAGTCCTTTGTAAAACTGACTTGAGGAGATAGAAAGCAGGAGAAAACCAGTGCTCTTTGGGCTTCCCCAGAGATAAGACCTGAGTCCTCTTACAGAAATCATCTTCTGCAGTATAAGAAGACTCTTTTTTATGCTATTTCAAATTCTCTTTGCCCTACTTCTTTTTGCACAAGTGCAAATTGTCAGTGACTTTACCTTAGGCCCCGGCCATGTGGCTCTGGCACCCACCTCTCACTCACAGTGTTCCTCACTGGGTTTCTCACACTGTCCTAGAACATCTGCCTGAACTGCTCAGCGCTCACATGAAAGTGCCCAGAAGTTAATATTCGTGTGGCAAGCTTGAGCAACAGAAGGTATCCTCCTGGGTAAATGCTTCCCCCCCTTTTTTATTTTTCTTCCAGGGAGGTGATTCTGAGATATATTTGTATAGTTTCTCAAAAAGTTAAGGCAGTTCAAGGACTGGTCACCCATGATATTGGCCAACTTGATATGCACCTATGATAATGCATCTTCATGTTGACTTATTGTTCTGTCCCGGTTTTCCACATATCTTACTCTGAATCTGTGGAAACAGATTTCCACATGAAATTCTCATATAACAGTCCTGTGTTTCAAGCTCTTCTTTGAGGAGAACCCAGTCAAGGGAAGGGGGAAACATTGCTGGGGATTTTCCTTTTTTATTTTTTGCCTAGAGTAAAAAATTAAATCACTTTATTCACTAACTTTCTAAATGTATTTCCTTTCTTTTTATTATTAGTTGTTCAAAACATTACATAGCTCTTGACATATCATATTTCATACATTTGATTCAAGTGGGTTATTAACTCCCATTTTTCCCCGTATACAGATTGCAGAATCACATCGGTTACACATCCACGTTTTTACATACTGCCATACTATTGTCTGTTGTATTCTGCTGTCTTTTCTATCCTCTACTATCCCCCCTCCCCTCCCCTCCCCTCCCATCTTCTCTCTCTACCCCATCTACTGTACTTCATTTCTCTCCCTTGTTTTTCCCCCCTTTCCCTTCACCTTCTCTTATATGTAATTTTGTATAACAATGAGGGTCTCCTTCCATTTACATGCAATTTCCCTTCTCTCTCCCTTTCCCTCCCACCTCTCCTCTCTGTTAAATGTTAATCTTCTTCTCAGGTTCTTCCTCCCTGCTCTGTTCTTAGTTGCTCTCCTTATCTCAAAGATGACATTAGGCATTTATTTTTTAGGGATTGGCTAGCTTCACTTAGCATAATCTGCTCTAGTGCCATCCATTTCCCTGCAAATGCCATGATTTTGTCATTTTTTAGTGCTGAGTAGTACTCCATTGTGTATAAATGTCACATTTTTTTTATCCATTCACCTATTGATGGGCATCTAGGTTGGTTCCACAGTCTAGCTATTGTGAATTGTGCTACTATGAACATGGATGTAGCAGTATCCCTGTAGTACACTCTTTTAAGGTCTTTAGGGAATAGTCCAAGAAGGGGAATAGCTGGGTCAAATGGTGGTTCCATTCCCAGCTTTCCAAGGAATCTCCATATTACTTTCCACATGGCCACACCAATTTGCAGTCCAACCAGCAATGAACAAGTGTACCCTTTTCCCCACATCCTCACCAGCACTTGGGGATTTTCCTTTAATTTACTGTCAGCACGTACTCTGAGAAACACAGCACAAATCATAATGTGAAATATGGCCCTCATTAGATTCATCTTTTTTTCCCTTAAAGCAAATGCAAAAGAAGATAGGGATAGAAACAAATTCTACCTCTCCACCCATGTATGATTCTTTTTAAAATTTTTTTGTAGTTGTGGATAGACAGAATGCCTTGATTTTATTTGTTTGTTTTTATATTTTGCTAAGGATGGAACCCAGTGCTTCACATATGCTAGCAAGTGCTCTGCCATTGAGATACAGCCCCAGCCCCATGTGTGATTCCTAAGAAACCTGAAGTTTCATGGAGGTAAAAATATACTTTGAAAAACGTTTTTAAAAAATTAACCTATGTAATATTAGCTGCCTATAAAAACAAAGTACTTAAGTACTGCAAAGTTTTCAGGGCAAAGAGGGACAGGCAGACCTTATGACAAAAGAGGTTTGTTGTGACCTAGAAATGGTATATAAAAACAGAGTTGAGAAGTTATTCCAGGAAGTTATTCCAGATGGGAAATGGAAGCATTTTGTGCATAGTTGAAAAAAAAAAAAAACACATAATAAATGTGTGGCTGGACTGAAACTGAGAAATGGGAAGCCATAAAGCTGGTTTGTGCTTCATTCTGTCCTTTCACAAACAACCGGCCATCTCTCCTTCCTGCCTGGGTCATCCACACACAGTGTTTGTTCTGTGCCCACCATGTTCACCGTTTGCTTCTGGAATCTTGGTTTTGACCACTTGTTGAGACTTCTCTCCTTGAGTATTTTCTGGCTTCTAGGATTCATGCATCTTCCTGATTTTAGCATCTGGGCGGCTTAGTCTAACTGCTTGATTCTAACCCTAAGTATGAATTCTGCTGCCTGATCCAAGCCTGTCCCTTCCTCAGACAAGAAAGGACAGAGTTAGAGATGAAGGACGGATCCAGTTCATGCGTTTCTAAGGCATATCAGAAGAATCTGGACATCAACCTCAAGTGTGGGTCCCAAATCAAACATCAAGTTCAATGACTTTTACAGAATAGCCTCCTAGAGCTGAATAGACAATGAAGGTTCCTAAAGATGCTTCAAGAAGAAGTAGAAATAATCAGATGAAGAACTACTTCTAGGTAATAATTAACAAAAAGCTAAAGATGAGTTGTGAGCTAAAAAAAAAGTTGTGATTTTTAGGTTTCTTTTAAAAGAGAAAGAAAGTAGGAGAACAAAATATTAAGTCCTATACTATATAATATATATGATAAATGTGTGTTAAATAATAAATTTAACTCACATCTGTTAGGTGATACTTTCTGCCTACTTTGTCATTTGTGCCCTCTGAGCCTCACTCATTCTGGACCCTGAGTATTTACTATGGTTAAAAACATAGATTCCAGAGTCAGCTTTGATAAAACTTCTGAATCTAATACCTTCTAGTTACATGACTTCCATCAGGACTCTTAATTTCTCTGTACCTCTGTTTTCTCATCTGTAAAGTAGTGATGATAATTAACACTTAGTCATCAAGTTGTTGTGAGGAATTTGACCTCTTATATGGAGAATACTTGAATCGGTAGTCTGGCCCACAGTGACTATTCCTGAAATATTACTGAGCACCTAGTTACTATTAGCACTATACCTAAAAAAGAGAAGAAAAAAACAATTTTTTTCCATCCTCAATTCTATAAAACCCAACCCACTCTGATTAGTACCAATCACCTGGTCTGACATGACAATTAAAACAGATAGGTTGAAAAAACATAATTCATTAAACTTTGATTCTGGTGAATTAACAATGTTGTTTTTAATACACAAGAATCTACACATTTGGAATTTTAAAAGTCACTTTTGAGAATTAATTCTCTATAATAAAATTACTGATTATTATGTTGGCAATGAAAACAGAGCAGTAGGGATGCCCTGATTCCAACTGCAGGAGACACAGCTCCAAAGGACCTCAAGGTGAGTCGTGCTGTGCGTAGGCTATGCAGCTAAGCAAGGAGGCCTGGCAAATGCATTCATAAAGAGATGAGTAAGTATCATCTTATTATACATGGCAGCTTCTATCCAAACAGTGTCAGCATGAGGAGAGCTCTTTGTTTCTCTTACCTAGCATGAACTATATGAATAACAAGCTAACTATTTCTTATTTTCTTTGAATACTGTCAGTTCACTGGAATTAGAACCATTGCTACTTTAAGTTAAAAAAAAAAACAATTTGAACATATTTCCCTTCACTACAATCTTGAATTATTCATTTTATGTATAGATTCTTCAGGATGTTTTCCTAGAGTAACTTTTAGAATATGAATGTATAAATAAATATTGATACATGAAACCATAAAATTGAAAATATTAACAAATCAGTGTAAGCAAGAGGTGTCAACTTCTAATAATTACCAGAAAGTTACAAAGAAGTGTGGGGTTTTGTTGTTTTTATCTTCTTCTTAAATTGCCTCGTAAACAATATGTAAATGTGCTAAAACTCCTTTAAAAATGTTTTGCGAGAAGATACTCCAATGCAGAAGATATAGCTAGAATTTATCTCTTGAAAGTATGAATTTCCTACAGCTCAGGGACTATCCTGTCACAGTTTGCAGCAATTTTGCTCCCTTAGACAGGCTTATTTCTGTCTGAATTTTCCAGAAGGTATGACAGCACAACAGAAAAAAAAAAGAATTAGAAGAATAAAGGAGTTGTTTATATAATACCTACTTCTTTCCTAGGAGAAGAGCATGATTGGAGAAGCCATTGTTTCATGGAAGTACAATAAGTGAAATGATGCAAGATTTGAGAAGCCAAGATAAGCAATATATAGACAATTTATATCCACTATAAGTTTGCATTAAAAAGAAAGAAAGCTAGAACCTAAAACCAGACCTTGTATAAATTTAGAGATGCAAGACTTTGGGTAGAGCACAAATGTCTAATGGGGATATTTTAAAGAACTTTCCTGTGTGAAATGAAACATAAACTACCTTTCACATCTCTTTCCCAAAACTTTGTAAGATGTTGCAGAAGTTACTTATGCTTTGTGGATTAGATTTTCAACAAAGCATTTGTCCTTCCTGAAGATCAGTGAAAAAGAAAACAGCCCAAACCAAAACAAAACAAAAACAGAAGCTGCCAGAAGAGCCCACCATATGGAGAGTTTGCATGAACAAAAGATAGACAAAGAGAATTTGAAATTATGGGAGGAAACAGAGCTTGTCTCAGTATCACATATCAGAAATTTCTAATATTTTTCTAAAATGGACCTTTCCTCCAACATAAGGTTTTACCTTTAAAAAAAATTGAATACTAGCAATTGCTTAAACAGAAAGTACAAGCTAGGGCTGGGGATGTGGCTCAAGCGGTAGCGCGCTCGCCTGGCATGCGTGCGGCCCGGGTTCGATCCTCAGGACCACATACAAACAAAGATGTTGTGTCCGCCGAAAACTAAAAAATAAATATTTAAAAAAAAAAAAAAAAAAAAGAAAGTACAAGCTACATGCAATGTGATACTTGGGTTATAATTCAATAGATGCTGCGAATGACCAATTGAACACAGAGGAAACAGAAACTGTCATGTGAAGAGAGAGCATGTACACAGCTGTGCATGGGAATATTGGCTGTTTTCCTCTAATCTATTGGCAGTCAAAAGTATGCAGGGGCTCTAGAAAGAATGCTAAGATGGCAATTTCTCCTTGAGTCTTGAATCAAAATAGTTTATTTGGCCTAATTTCACTGGGTACAGATAAAAGTCAGCTTGTTAAAACAATTGATTCAAACCTTCAAGAGATTTGAAATAGCCTTGTGGTCACTGGACTCAGGAGAGTCATTCTAATTGCTGCTTTAAATACTGTTTTGGAAGGTCAAAAGGAGAGGCTGCAGAAGGACCGACGTTGGAGGGATAACTTATGCCTGGCAGGCTGCAGGGCTACAAATCCCAGGATAGTGTCAGGGCTGGGGTCGGCTGCAATCTGCTGCCAGCCTGATCCCACACAGTCCACAGGGGCATGTACTCAGGAGAAGGACGAGCAGAACATGGCTGTCTAACAGATGGCACTAAAACCTGCCTCCTCTGGTAAAAGAAAAATCTGCCAAAACCAGGTGTTTCACAGGTTTTTCCTCTCTTTTTTTTTTTCTCCCTGAATTTCTCTGTGTGAGTCCATTCCAAAAGCTTCAATATGAGCACAGCTGCCTACAAGTTATCTAAGGAAATGAGATTTTTTAAGGGCAAGACATTTTGCAAACAGCTTTTGGGGACCATACATACATACCACATACCGAGTGTCCTTTAATCAGGTTATTTTCAGGCACAACATGAGCATGGGAGGAAATTTAGTCTCTTCTTTTCATCTGTTCTAATAGTAAAAAGTAGCTGAACAAAATAAACTCCTTCATTGGTGGAGGCTGTGTTAGCAGGCTGAGAATGCTCAGGTTATCTCTATTAATACTGTTGCATGTATGCTTAGCAGACCTTGTTTGCTATCTTAAAAGAAGGGAAGGGGTCTTCTACACAAAGAAGATCCAGAAATGCATGCTTCTGTTCATTGTGCACCAGTGTAAGATAACAATGGAGAAATGGGGATTAATGAAGATCGAGACAGTGGGAGCACAGGGTGATTCTGCATCTATTTTAAAGCCCCTCTACCTTGTTCCATGGGAAAAGAAACTATAGGTCTCATGTTGAAAATCCAAGAATGTAACTGTCTTAAGTTACAATTAAATTTAGGAGGAGGGCACTCTTCCTAAATTTTCCGTGCTCCCTCATCTCAAAAAAGCTGTTCTTCCAACCTTCCATTTATTCCATTCCATACCTCTGGCTGGGTGATTTGATTCAGGGAATTTTATGGACAGTTATCTCTCTCCTCAAGTAGACATGAGCATGAAAGTCCTAAAATATATCCTGGGAATTGGATGAAGCAAGTGAAAAAAATCCCTTTTGGATTTGAAACAGCAAGTCCTTAGTTTGGAGGGTGTTAAAGTTTAGATGTAACGCATCCCCCAAAAACTTGTGTATGAGAAAATGCAAGAAAGTTTAGAGGTGAAATGATTGAATTATGATAGCTTTAACATAATCAGTGCATTAATCTCCTAATGAGGATTGTCTGGGTGGTAACTGTAGGCAGGTAGGGTGTGGCTGGAGGAGTTGGGTCATTGGAGGGCATGCTTTTGGGGTATATATTTTGTTCTTTGTGAGTGGAGCTCTCTCACTATCTGCTTTCTGGTGCCATGTTCCCTGTTTTCTTTCCTTGCAGGTCTTTTGGTCATAGTGACAAAACACTAAAACTGAGGGTTATGAACAATTGCCATATAAAATAACATAGAATACTTGTTCTTTTGCCAACTCTTTATTAGGTTCTCAATGCTTTGCTAAAATACTTTTTAGTCCAAATAGTCTGATTTCCTGGCTATTCCTCTCTTTAGAATGGTAATTAATTGCTATTAATCTAGCAATTAATAGGCACATAGTCATTGTTAGTTCCTATTCCTTTCATTTTGGAGAAGCAGTATGCTATGGTACAGCAAGTTTTAACTTATTCTAAGTTGAAAGCAAACTGGCTTCTGTGGAGATGACTTAGGCTTATGCAGAGAAAAGCCAGGGAGATGAGCATTTCCAACTCTATGCCACTGTCTTCCATTCAACCCTGAAATTTAACTCTGTTTCTATACTGTGGTTTAGTGTGAGACTATTTTGAGGGGAAAATGCTAGAAGAAGATATGGACAAGGAGAAGCTTTTGAGTTCTTTAGAAGGGTGGAAAGAACATTGGTATAAACTAAGAGAAACCTCAGTTTTAGCCCTAACTTTGATACTTACTCATTTTGTGAAATAGGTACATCATTTAACTTCTTCAGTATTAGTTTCCAATTCTAAAACAGTAATCATCATAACTAAACTTTGGTAGAAGAAAAACTTCAATGAGATAACAAGTAAAAATTTGTCACTCCATTATTTGTTACTTACTTATAAGTCCATCAATGTTTATTTATTTTAATTAGGTATATATCACAACCAAATGCATTTTGATTCATTGTACACAATTGTAGCCCAACTTTACATTTCTATGGTTATACCCGATGTAGGGTCACACCATATGTGCAGTCATACATGTACCTAGGGTAATGATGTCCATCTCATTCCACCATCTTTCCTGCCCCCATGCACCCTCCCAACCCTCCCTCCCCTTTGCTCAATCAAACTTCCTCCATTTTTTCCCATGCTTCCCCCAACCCTGTTATTGATCAGCATCTACTTATTAGAGAGAACATTTAGCCTTTGTTTTTTGGGGATTGGCTTACTTCACTTAGCATGATATTCTCCAAAGCCCTTTCTAATTACTGTACTAGGAATTAGAAAGCCGAATAAAGTAATACTTCCTAATAAAATCCTATGGTGTAGAAGAAAGAGGACATAAGGCAAATGAAAATTAGAAACCAGAATTGAATTTGAGATGCTAATATACTCACAAAGAAATCATGCCAGTAATGTCAGACACTAAGTCTTAAAAACAATGCATATGGCAAATATTCTTTTGTCCTTTGAGGAAGGGAGACTGTTGGAGTTTTAAAACTTTTTGCTTTCTCTTAGCTATAAATGAATTGGTGTATTGATAATTTTAATAGTTTATAACCTCCCACTATTCCAAAATGCATCTGTAGAAGCTGAATTCAATGTTGGACTTAGAGGAGGCTTAGGAATGGCGGGAGAAAACTAGACAAAAATCAATCTTTTTTTATTATTTTTATCTGTGGGTTCCTTAGAACCCACTAATATTTAGATAGTACTAAAGCACAGTGTTTTCATTTTGTTCAGGAGACCAACAGTAATTCAGGAACTTCACTATAGAGTTCAAATATATTCAGCCTGAACAAAAAGGAGAAATTATCATACTATGATGTGAAGATACATACAAACACATACTTAGGTACAGGCTCAATTAATGTAACAAACCTCCCAACGTTCAGTGGCTCTGACAAAACATTAGCCAATCTCTCTTTCTGGAGACATAGACTCCTTCCATTCTGTTACTCCTACATCTCTAAGGGATGATCACAGGCAACCGGGTTCTTCTCTACATTCTGGCCTGATGAAAGAGGAAAAACATAATAAGTTGAAGGCAAATTTTTTTCTTTGGAGAAAGTGATATGGAATTTCCAAACATAACTTCTGACCACTTTTTTTTAAATATTTATTTTTTAGGTGTAGATTGACACAACACAATGCCTTTATTTTTATGTGGTGCTGGGGATCAAACCCGGGTCCCACCTATGCTAGGTGAGCGCTCTACGGCTAAGCCACAATCCCAGCCCCCCCCTTTTTTTTAAATCAAGGTTATAGTTATAAGGCCAAAAGTAGCTGCAAAGGAGTCTGATAAATGTACCCAGCTAAAACTTTAATATTCTCTAGGAGAAGGGGAAAATGGATCTTGGTGGATCACCAGCAACCCACCATACACTAAAAGTTTGTATGTCCACTCTCATTCAAATTGCATTCTATAATAAATCTCAATATTTAAAATGTGTTACTATTAATTCTAATAAAAAGTTATGTAATGAATGTGATGCATTTTTTCCATTTAGGTATTTTTTCCAACTCAAAACACTTTGTAAATAGACTGACAAGGAATACACCAACTTTGGGTTTAGTTAAAAAAATGGCATAAAATATTTTGTAACTAATTGGTATTTTAATCCTTTTGATGAATTAATAATTTGCATTTACTACTGGGTGGTAACAGTAGGCAGATGTAGCACGGCTCTTGAGTAAGTGGGTCACTGTGGGTATGGCCGTGGACTATATATGTCTCTGGCCCCTTCTTCCCTGTGTGTTCCCTGCTACCATGAGCTGAGAAGATTTCCTGAGCCACAACTTTCTGTCATGATATTCTGCCTCAGCTCAGACCCAGAGCAATAATGTTAGCCATCAATGAACTGAGACCTTTGAAAATATGATCCCCAAATAAACTCTTCCTCCTCTATGTTGTTCTTGTCTGGTATGTTGGTCACAGTGATGAAAAGCTGACTGACACATGGAAACACAGTTACCACATTTTAACTTTTGTTCCTCCATATCCGTGCCCCCTAGCCAGTAATGGGTTGATTTAACTGTTCTGATCTTGTCATTCATAATTTCCAAAGTTCTTAATCATTTCACCTCCACCATAAATGCCACAGTTCGAATATTGTAGCAGGGTTTGCAGATTTAGCCTCAACCTGTATGCAAGTCTTACAAATAAATAAATGAATAAGAAGGAAATAATTTTCTTAACAAAAACCATCTCCCCTAAAACAAGTTTTTTATGTGCAGCTGGGCTCTAGAGAAGTTTTAAAACATGAATATACAAGATAAGGCAAAGAATAAGCTGAACAGAAGAAAGAAGCAAAAAGTAAATAATTTATCTTGCTGGAGAGACTTTAAAAAGTAAGGGATTAGAAAGAAATTCTTTCAAAGTAGAGATCCTGTAAAGCCTTAACCATATGCTTTTTTTTGTCAAAACTAGATTTGTTATGTCACACCTCCATAACTCAGACCTGCAGTGCTTGGGAAAGAGCTTGTTCAGACTTACTCCGTAATGATTTTTCTCAGCACTATTTTTAAATGCATATTTCCTATCTTGGGAAAAAATCATATGTTGTTATGAAGCTGTTTTTTTTTTTTTTCTGGGTCAGTGAATAGTTTATTGAAGTAGGAACTATCCTCTAGTGTGCAGTGAGGATTCACCTGTCTCCAGATGGTCAGAGTCACCAGCATTCTTTAATGCTCCCAGCTATGTATTTTTTTTTTAAATTGAGCTGTTACATTACATAGTCCTCTATATTAATGTACTATCTAGTTGTTTAAAAACTTAATATTTTGGAGGTAGGACACAACAAATTAAAATTTAGATCTTTCCAGGAGAAGGAGATAGAACTGTCTAAGGAAAGAGATTCTACTTTTTTGGTAGAAAAATGTGTCTAAGTAATCTAGACTTCCCCCACTCTATTTTAATCATTAAATTATTCAGTGTTCATTGCTAAATATATATTTTGTAAAATTCTTTGTCAAGTGGTCAATTTTACTTTCTCAGAATTTAAATAAAAATCCATCCATTCTGCTTTGTTGGTGTGACTTAACTTGCCCTCTATGTTTATGAAGGCATTAGAAACTTTTCCCCAAAGCCTAGATTCTTTGTTAGGGTAGCAAATGATACACTTTCATAAAATAATCAAATCCAGGAATATAAGTCATATTGCCATGGTTCTTTTTGGAGTGCATATTTCTCTTAATAGTTATTAAATTTTCAGGGTTATTAATAATTGTGGTCACTTCTTTTCCAGAATAACACTTATCAGGGAAAAATGTCCAATATATAAATATTGTCAAATGCAGAATCATCTTTCTCTGGCTGTCTTTAATAAGGCTGTTTCTGAGCTATAACAGATATATGAATGGTGAAGACTATCCAATAACTAGAATGTTGACTACTGTGAAAGATACTGAATTTCATTATAACGGCATTAGAGTGTATGAACTCTCAAGTAGGTCTTACTTTCTTGCAAGAATTCCAGTCTGGTGTATAAAATTTTGCTAGTGTGTGTATTAATTCAAAATGTTTACCTCTTAACTGGGATTTACACCTAAATTCTATAGATTCAGTTAGAAAGATTCTTTACTATATATCATTAACAAGAGACAAGATGAATTATTTGTAGAATCTATTTTTTTAATTTTTGGAACATTAAACTGGGGCTTACTTTGATTCATATTAAAGTTTATAATTCTACATATCCATGATCTCATCTCAGTTAACATGGTCTTTTTCAGTCTTTGCGTCAGGAAAATATTTCATGGTGATGATGCATTAAGTATACCTCAAACCTAGAAGATTTATATCAATAGCCATTTACTTTTTCCTCATCTGTTATGGGTGTATGAATTGGGGTCCTAGCTACAGCCTTTTCACAGTTATATTCCATGTGTTCTTCAACATCCTTAGAGCAAAGAAATGTCTGGGTGTATTCATTTCATGCCAATGGCAGAAGTATGAGAGCAGTGAGCCAAAGTGACACACTCTCCTTCTCATGCACACTTTATTGGTCAAAGCATATCACCTGTTTAAGCCCAAAATGAAAGATGAAGAACTATACTTTAAAATTAAAGTCACTTGGTAAAGAAAGATTAAAGCATCTTGAATAAGGGTATAAGAATTCCAGTCTTGATATCTGGTAAGTTACATAATTATGTAAGCTATTTTAAAAGTACATTTGTAGTGTTGAGGTAAATAAAGCAGAGCTGTAATATAAACAGCAGATTACCATACACACACACACACTTACACACACACATATATATGCATATATACTATTTGTTTTACTCATTTGTAGGATTGAATCCTTGTAGACTTACTGACTAATGAAAAAGTACCAGTTTCACAATTTTTAAATGTTGGATAAAGATGGATGGTGAGAATTTAACATGAAATAGTTTAGTAGCCCAAACTTAGGTGCATGAAACTATTTCTGATCAATCCATGCTGATTATAAATGAGAATACAATATTTTTTATATAAACACTAAAATTCAGGGTAGTTTCTTATTATTCTGCTATTGAGAGACAGACAAATGTTCAACCATCTGGGTTATTAAAATATTAAAATACTTCCATAACCAAGCAACCAACCTTGGATCTAGAATATGAAGTACATTAAATCCATGCCACCAAATTCCATCCATGGCACCCTTCACAACCTAGTAGCTGAAGGTGTTAAACCCTGCATTGCAGCGGGGTCCACAGGGCCTAGCTTTAGTCCTAAACAGAGTTAATTCTGCCTGGATGGTACCTATGGGGCAGCCTATGCTGTACTGAAAACCTAATATTTCAAATAATACTTGATCAGTTTGATCAAGAACAGACATTTGATTTTATGATATGAGTAGAGGCTAAATTCCATGGTTCAGGATAAACACTAAAAAGTAGGTTTAGTCTCTTTGCTGTTGTTCACCTCACATTCTGTAATGATTCAAGCTTTGTGAGCCAAACCCAAAACAAAACAAAACAAAATATCATTTCTGTATTTGGACTAATACCCCAAATAATCATACCATATCCTCTGAGAAGTCTCTAATAATGATTTTTTTCTTTCCTTTTCTTTGTTTCCATTTTTGCCTAAAACATGCAGTTAAGTTTTATTGTAGGAAATAAAAATATTACCAATTTTGACAAATTAATATATCTTGAATTATTAGTAACCATGAAAGTCTATGTTTATTTAAAAGTGCATTAAGTATATTTGATAGCTATTTTCTCAAAACCTTCTTCCTTCACTATAAAATTTTTGTGAAATGTTTATAAAAACATAAATAAGGGGAAAAAAAGAGAAATTAAAGTTTGTGACCTAGCATATGCAATACATAGCAACTAAAAACTTAACATATATAATTTCATATTTAATTACCCTTGTTTGTGATTTTCTCTGTTGGACAGCCCATTTTTTAATTATTATTTAAGAAAAGAAGAAAAATGCAATACTATGCAAACAGTAATCTCAGGACAAACATCTATATATGGGCCTGACCTACAACTAGAGTTCTTTGGGCAGAAGGGATCATGGATGAGAATAGAGACATTTCTGAACTGTGGTTTGTAGGGTCCCAAATCCCATAAGCTGCCTTGACATCTCCGTCACAGAGCCCCAAAGAACTATGCAGATATCCCCCAAAAAAATCCCTGAATCTAGATAGTCCTCTTATAAACAAGACTAGCTGCACTCTGCCTCATTTTCAGTCTGATAGGTTTTACCTCCCTGCTAGGCACAGTTATACAAACAAGTTAATTACATGCTCCTGAAAGAAACAAACACCACTCACCCCCTTCTCACTACAAAGCCTGATTCCCACAGTGTTTCTGATTCATACAGCTCCCCAGTGCAGCCCCTGTGCAGGCCTGTATGGTCTGTGGTGTCCTCCCCTTGGGCTGAGAATATATGATAAAATTTTGCCAATCTCATCTGACTAGTGTCACAAGTGATGGGTTCAGCCCCTTTAAACTATTTATGGTAGAGGATCTCTCTTTCATTAAAAGGGTGTTTAAGAACTAATCAGACCTTTTCTTTGTTTTCATTTTTACCTAAAATGTGCAGGTAAGTTTATAGACTGAAAGTAAACTTACACTATAGCCATGTCCAAAGAGATGCTACAAATTGGGAGACGTGGTAGCATCAGCTGTGAAAACCTAGTCCATTCCATCTATTAGACACAGGGCTTAAGGTCTGTGAGCTTTGCCAATGCCTGTAAAGGAATTTGATATCTGAAGAAAAACATTATCTCCAAATTGAAAGATAAAACTGTACAATTTAGCTTAATAAAAAATTGATTAAATATTTATTATATATAATTATTAAATTCACAGTTATATATACATTTCATTTAATATGGGATGTGAGTACATTTCAGTATATTTATGATGAGGGGGTGTAGTACTGATAAAATTCTCTGAGAAAATAAAATTATGTTGAACTTGGAAGACTGACTTAATAAGTAAATATTACTTTATGGAAATTAAAAACTAAAACCACAGCTAGAAATAATCTGAGCATAAGAAGACTGGACTGGAGTTAAAAAAGAAAGGAGAGGTTGTGGTAAGAATAAAAAGACCAGAAAAGAAAATATATCACTGAAGACATGAGGAGAATTGTTTTCTGGAAGGCTAAGGATGGGTCACTTTGCTTGCTGCAGAGCGTCTGGTTATATCTAACAATGAAACACTAAGAAAACTACATCTGTGTTTTCTGATGAACTCTGGGGTTAGAGAATAGTGAGATTCCCACACTGTGGTCAGAGTTCTGTTATATGGAACATACATTCAAGTCTTCCACTAACAGCCTGTTTCAAGAAAACAAAATTAAACTAATACAACTGCATAATGGCACAGGGCTATGTTTATAGGGCTGTTAATCTAGCTCCTTTCAAAACAATCCAACTGAGAATAAACAAATAGTAAATGAACCCTGCCAGAATGAACACCAGAAGGTGAATCTATCAGTATCTTTTCCTAACTGAAATAATTCAAATGGAATATTAGTTATGCATTTCTTTGTGTGCAGGAAGAAAGGTAGTATCAGTCAACACTAGGAAAGTGAGTGAATGTACATGATAAGGTATAATACTATGAATTCATTTTCACTCATTTTTTGACTTTTGAAACTAATTTTAATCAGTATTTTATAAAATTTTTTCTCCTCCCACCTTTTCTGCCTCAGACTACCATTGTTCTTTCTTGCTTTTTCTTTCTGAGGATAAATGATTACAATTGTGATTTACCCAAACTAAACTAAAATATTATGTTGTAAAAACCATCAATTTACTAACCACCAACTTACTGCACATCAGTTGTCATCATTGTTAAATTATGACCTTAAATGAACTGGAATATAAAGAAATTATCCAGAGTATGTATGCATGTATCTATTTATTTATATGATGCTGAGATTGAACCCAGGATTTCATACATGCTAAGAACATGCTCAACCACAGAGTTATGCCCCCACCCAGAGCATGCATTTTGAAATTCACCAAAAATATGCCTTTTTTGAGATAACAATAATTTTACTCTTAAACCACTCATTCATAGAAATAATATGATTTTTAAATGATTAAAAAACAACTAAAACTAATGCTAAAGAATAAACAATTTTGCTAATTTGAATATGGTATTATAAGGCATATTTGTTTATTATTGTAACAGATTTTTATTTTTTTTATTTTAAAGCACTTATTCATATATACTTAATGTAGAGCTTTCCCTTTGGTAATAGTCTATGCATTGGGTAGGTAGACTTTAAAGAGAAACAATCTATTATTTGGAAAGATGATGCAATACCAAAAGGTTGTCTACTAACTTCAATTTAGTCTCATCTGTCCAAATGATGGCATTATAACAGGCAACATTTTATCATGCACATTGATAGTAAAAATTCATTTGTTTTTTGCTGCTCTAGCAAGAGGATCATAAATTATCTTTAATGTCCACCTAAAACCCAGTAAGCAATCACCATGATATATTAATCTATATTCTATCAATAGACAAATTTCAATATCCAGTATCAATATTCTGCTTTCATTTTCATAATGTCCACATAGGCTGAGAACATCCCTGAGATTCTTGAACACTTTCTAACAAACTATAATTTAAAAGTTTTAGTGCTACAAAATATAACAGAGCTTTAGACTAATTTTTCTTATTTCTTTATAAGCAAAGCATTAAAATTTCAGACATGAGATAAATCAAATCAATTTTTGATATTTTTATCCTTTGTGCTTGTAAGTACTTGATCGATAACTAAGACGATAGAGTAATAATGGCTAACTCTGAAAATATGAGAACATAGTGTAAAGACATTATCATTTTAAAAGTATTGTCAAAGTGCAGGAAAAGATAAGTATATAACCTGACAGAGAGGGAAGAGAATACAAAATAGATTGTGTTAATTTAAGAATTAAGACCAGAAGGCAACATTTAAAATCACTGGGTTAAACATAGTCTTAAATGCAAAGGAAAATATTAAAAATACCAAAAATAAATACAGATGATATCATCAAAATATTTTATTGGGCAGGTAGACTTTCTAAAGAAAAAAATATGGAGAATACTCTTTAGTCTGCTGAGAAAGGAGTTGGGAGTATAAATTAGTACAACCATTATGAAAACAGTATGAACGTTCCTTGAAAACTGAAAGATAGAACAACCATATGATCTAGCAGGTTCACTACTGGGTATAGATTCAAAGGAAATGAAATTAGTCTGTCAAAGAGACATCTATACTCCCATGTTTATTGTAGCACTACTAACAACGGCCAAGACATGAGATTGATTCAGATGCTATTGAAGGCTAAATGGATAAAGGAAATGCGATTATATATTCACAATGGAATACTATTCATCCATAAAAAAGAATGAAATTTTCTAATTTGCAGGAACATGGATGGAGTTAGAGGACAGTATGTTAAGTGAAATGTCAGACATGAAAAGATAAATATCATATATTCTCACTTACATGTAGAAGCTAAAGTTTCTACTTCTCAGAAAAGTAGAAAGTAGAATAGTGGTTAAGTCAGAAGGGGTATGTGGAGGGGGAAGGAGGGATGGAAAGATAATGGCTAATTGGTACTGAAGGATATTGACAATAGGCCCCAAGGAAAGTACCTTCCTATTTCCCTACCTGCCTTTTCATCTTGCCCTAAATGATCCCACACTAAAAATCCTCCCATGACCTGGCCCTGCCTGCCAAAAGGTCCTGCCAAAAGTAACTGATTCCTCCCATGACCTGTGTCTGCTAAGTCCCTATAAAACCCAGACCCTCATGGGGGCGTGCCACCATTTTCCCCCAAGATGTGCCCCTCCAACGCTAAATCCTGGCCCATGAGATCTCCCTGCATGTTCTTTATCTTTTTGTATTCGCTTTCACATGCTTTCAGCTATAAGAGATACAATTGGATAAGAGGAATAACTTCTAATGTTCTATATCACAGTAGTATGACTATAGTTGATAATAAGTAATTGAATATTTCAAAATTGCTAAGAGGATTTTGAATGTTACCAACACAAAGAAAGAATCTGTTTCCAAAATTTTTAAATTACTGGTGAGTAAAGGGTGAAAATTTTAACATTTAAGGAGTTTTGTTTGTTTGTTTTGGCACTGGGATTGAACTCAGGTGTGCTTAATCACTGAGTCACTTCCCCTTTTTATTTTTTGTTTTGAGACAGGGTCTTGCTAAGTTGCTGAGGGCTTCACTAAATTGTTGAGGCTGGCTTTGAGCTTGAAATTCTTTTGCCTTAGCCTCCCAAGCCTCTGGGATTACAGTATGTACCACCATGCCTGGTAGTACATCAAACAAGTCACAAAAGTAAACAGTGAGTGTGGAAAAAAGGCTCAAGCACACTATTATAGCAAATTTAAGTAAAATCAAAAACAGTAAAGCACCACCTCTTTTAATTAGACTCGGCTAAATGAAACCCAAACATAAAAGAGCGGAAATCATGGGGAAAAGTAAGAAAGAGAAAGAAAAAGGAAGAAGAGTGAAGGAAGATACCATGGAAGGATGGGAGGAGGAAAATGTAAAACACAAGATGCTAAGAAAGGGGAGAGGAAAGTTTTTACCTTCATTATGCAAGGCATTTAGGAAGGGCAATCTCATACAATGTTTAAAGCCATAGAATCTGACACAGGCGTGAGGTTAAAATTTTCACGTACATATAATATGTCTTCTAAGTATGCATCTATCTCAACCTTCTAATAATTTGTGCTACAGAAATCAAGGTTTGTACAAATATTTACTGCAAGTGTTATAATAGTATGTATGGAAGAAAAGTTGCATATAATCTAAATGACCAACCCAAGAAGTCTGTAAATTATAGCATGTACATATGAAATGCAATCTTTCAAATAATGCTGTTAAAGAATAATGATAGATGATCAAGATATGTCATTTACTATGAAAGGCATAATATAAATTAATATTTCTTAAAAATAATCACCAGCAATATTTGATAATGTACATTGATTTATATGTTTTACATGCATGTAATTGCTTTCAGTCATATCAGTACATTCAGGCTGTTTCCACAAAATAACATAAACTGGGTGACTTACAAATAATAGAAATTTATCTCTAACAGTTCTGGAGTCTGGGAAGTCTAAGACCAGGGGGCCACTGGTTTGGTGTCCAGCTTCCTAATTATCTTTTCACTGTAAACTCACATGAAAAGTAGCTCTCTCAGTCTCCTTTACAGGGGCACAAATCTTATTCCTGAGGGAAGTGTCTTGATCACTCAATCACCTCTGAAAAGACCCCACCTTCTAACACCATCAAGCTAGAGGTGGGGTTTCAACATGTGAATTTTGCAGACACACAAACATTCAGACCCCAACAATGGTTAGTACTGATTAAAATATTCTCAAGGATTTTTTTTCACTCTTCACCTGTAGGTTTTTTTTTTTCCTATAAATTATTTACTACTAAGTTTTAGGCAAGGAAGTTGTCCTGTAAATTACAGCAATTTTTTGATAGAGAGTTCATGCATATTCCCTCTTTAGAAACATCTCCTAAAATACTAATATTTTCAATATTAAAAAATCTATATTCTGAATTTGTATTGCTCAAAATTTCTAAAAAATTGGAATATAATCCCATATGCAGGTATTAGCCACTAGAAATATAACTGGAATTACACATATCTACTTTTTACTAAAAAGGAATTTTATAAATAATAGCTGAAATTTGCAGAGTGTGTATATATATATATATATATATATATATATATATATATATATATACACACACACACACACACACACACACACACACATATTTGTATAACATGCACTTCTCTAAAGCATTTTATATGTAATTTCACAAATTTATAAAATGTACTTTTATTTTTTCACCCTGATTTTCTGTTGATATTTGTTAAAAATTCTAACTGCTTACCCAGAAAAGTACTGAAATCTCAAGTGTTATAATTTTAAGAGCAGAGGAACTTTCAAAGAGAAAATAAGTAAAACAGTAAGGATAGCACTCAAAATGCTATAATAATACTCACAAACTATAAATAATTAATTAGAGCTTCTTTTAGAAAATAAGACCAAAAAAGAAATTCCATCCAAGAAAATCAAAGGCCACATCACACACTGGTCCACTTCCCCTTTCCTCACCAGTTGTTCCCACTCTAAAATCACTGTCTCCAAAGTAAGCATGTCACAACTTGACAGTTTTTCATTGTCCTCAAACTCCTGTGCACTTTCAGCTATGTGTTTACAACTTGTTTCCCTGTCACCTCAGTTCAATGGTCTCTTTCCATTAATCTTTGCCCAGGAGCAATACCTGTATACCTTGCTTCTATAACCTTGGATGCTACTACATTGAAGTTTAGAGAGAAAATGACTTAAATACCAGGTCCTTGGTTCATAATAGATATAATAATATCCATTCCTAAAATTTGAAAATAGGATGACTAATTACTAATGGGTTAGCATAACTTTCATTCAATATAGTCAAATGAACAAGATTCCAAAACCTGCGCCCAAAATTCATAAGATGGTTAATTTTTTATTTTTTACCACCCTCTCTTCCCTCAGGATTTACACATTCTTCTAAAAAAAGTAGCTAATAAATATTTCAAAATGAAAAGGCTTTTTGAGGAATGAATTAAAAATGTGACAACTCCCCATACAAACACTCTTTATTACTGAAAATAGGGTAAGGGAAAAGAGAAAATCAAAAACTTAAGAGACAGAACATCATTTTTCTTTCATTCAATAATTTGGAGATAGATAGTCTAGGGGAAGTTTAGCATCCATATGGAGGTCAGAAACAGAGCCCCCTTTCTCCATAGCTTTACTGTACATGGTTTTCCTTTTTAGAACACTTGTAGCTTCAGGAAGTGCTGGAGCTCCTGTCATTTTGTCTGTTTCCAGCAAGAGGGCAAAGAAAATTAAAAAGCAAAAACAACAACAACAACAAAAAAAAAACACTTCATAATCTGGTAAGACAATTCACAGAATTTTCCTTAATTCTACTTGCATCTCATTGACCAACTCCTAATTGTGTTTGTATGGCAACAACTACTCTAAGGGAGGCCTGGAAATCTGAGAAAGATTGGGAGGATGGGCATTGACTACCAGCAAACTCCACCACATGCACTTCAGGTACATTCACAAATATTTCGATTCCAGTCTAGGTGGTGTGCGAAGCCCTCACCCTCACTCTATGTCAAGAATCCCTGCTAACAAGATGAAGATTCCCACAGTCTAGGAGGCTGGCTTTAGGACATCATAGTCCCGTTGGACTGTGACCCATAACATCAAACCCAACAAGAAGAACTCTTTGGCAATTACACAGAACATGTATATATAACTTATGTTTATTCTTAACATTTGCTTTCATCTGTATGGACAGAATTTCAACCTCACTTAGAAATTTTTCTTTCTAGCCGGGCACAGTGGCACACGTCTGTAATACCAGCAGCATGGGAGGCTGAGGCAGGAGGATCAAAAGTTCAAAGCCAGCCTCAGCAACAGCGAGGCACTAAGTAACTCAGTGAGACCTAAATTGTCTCTAAATAAAATGCAAAATAGGTCTGTGGATGTGGCATAGTGGTTGAAGGTCCCTGAGTTCAATCCCCAGTACAAAAAAAAAAAATTCTCCTTTATTTTTTGTAGAATAAAGGATATATCAGATGAACCCGCTACCAAGTTATTTCATCTATTAACTGATGATGGCCATTTTTTTCCCTCTTAACTTCAGCCTTTTGTTGTTATTTCTTTTCCCAGAAATTAATTTGATTGGAAATCTCTGTGAAGAAAATCTGCTTGAAGTTTTTTGTTTGTTTCATTGACTTTGTGGCAAATAGTCTTTTGTAAGGGGTTCCAGAGAGTTGAGAACTGGTCTAGGAAAAAGATATGACTGTGAAGTGGCACTAGCACAAACAAATTTTGTTGGAGGATGTGTTGACCAGTTTACAGGTAGGAAACATTCGAGGTTATGACCTGAGGTAAGGAGGTAGAGGAGAGGTGAGGGTGTCACCACCTAGAAGAGGAGGAGTACTAGGAACTGCTAGGTGAGAGCAGGAGGGAGGGGTTTAATTTTTGAAGTGATGTCACTCAATAGGAATGCCTGAGGTTCTCTAAATCAGAAAACTCTGGAAGGTCAGCAGCAGGTTGGGGCCTCATAACTGCAAGACTCTAGCTTATCAAAAGTCAACAGCTGTCAAGTGAAGTTTCACAGGATATGCAAAACAGCACTAAGGAGGTACCCTAGAGGCCAGTGCATGGCAACTCTTTGGTTCCTTTACACAAATCAAACACTGTTTTTACTACTGAGAACTAAAGGTGAATTAAAAGTCTCCAAGTGCCCACATTGAAGAGAATTTGTCAAAGTCTCATTCTGTCATGTCAGTTGGTACTCTGAGTGGGGATGGGGAGAACATTGATGAGTAAGGGGCTTACACAATTGCCTTATGTACCTAACAGTTTAGAATGGAACCCAGAAAAAGAAGACTTGGAAGATTGGACATAGCCTTCAGTCTCTGAGCATCTCTTGGAGATGGGGTTGGAGGTGGGGGGTACAACCATGTGTTATCATTTTGTATACCAGGATAAGAACTTTGACCCCTACTGCTTTCTCTTTTTACTGTGGTTCTGACAAAGCATGTGTAGAAAGACTTAGCTGCAAGCTACAATCAAGATTCCCCCTTTCCTTGACTGTCTTGAGAAGGAAAATGTGATGAATGTAAAATTTGGTACCATGCTCACTATTCCAAACAATGGCATCTGATAAATCTAAAATGAAAGGGTGAATTTCAAGAGGAGTTGATTAAATTCCAAATGGTTTACAGATAAGGTATTTTTCCTGCATTTCTGAACCATTTCTGAAAACTGTGAAATGAATGACCACCAAGAACTGAAAAAGAACAAAAGTGTTTGATAAAGATAAGATTAGTATTCCTGTAATATGAACCTTGCATTATAGTGAGTTAAATAACATGGTAATCTTGCATATATTTCTGGGTTGATTATAATGGGCTGCTCTGATTTTTGAAAAAAATATTTCTATCAGTTTTCTTTGAGATTTAAAGATTATCTTTTTTCCCTGAGCTTCACAGAGCATTCTGAAAACTTAGTCACTCATCTTGAGTGCACAGTTATATAATTATTTGTTGAAATGTTTTATCTCTTTGAAGATAATAGTATGTTTATTCTGTCACATTCTATTTGATGATTCTGAATTGATACACATAATTTTGGGGAGATAGGCATCTATATGACTTAAATTATACCCATATTTCCTTTACCTTGAGATGTGGAGACTTGTACAACATTGGAAACTACGTGGGGACAGAAATTTTAAGAGTAATTGGCACAGGAAAAGCAGTTGTTCCAAGAAATACACACAGATATATTTCAAATAATCTCCCAAGAAGAAAAGATCACGCTTTCACTTTGCTGCACATTTAAAGGAAGTTCTATTGGAGTCTTGACCTCCTATCTTGTATCAGGCCAAAATACTAGTTCCATTGTATAAGTAGATAGAAATCTGGTACAATATGGACCGGAAAAGTAAAGCATATCTTTTAGGTTACAGAATTAGTAGGCATTAAATAATATATATTTAAGTTTTCAAAAGTCATTGCTATACTGCAAGTATCTTTTCAAGTGTTAGAATATTTTCCTAAATTTATTTTGATATTTTGTTTTCTATATGTTCTATTCATGTAGATAGTTTACTTAGGATGAGACTTTTTCAAGTAAGTAGAAATACAAATAACATTCATGAGAAATAATGATGGCCAAATATTTGGTCAAATCTTAATGCCAAGAAATGCTATGTCTTCAATTTAGATAATCCTCCAAGCTTATTTTAATACATATTGCCTTGCTAAGTGTTAAAATAGGACTGCATACAGTAGGCTATGGCTCTGCAGTGTCAGGGAGCACATTAAATACTTAACATACGGCCTGACTTCTGGTGGTATTCAACAAACAAAATATTGGATTTAAGGTTTGGAAAATTAATGATTAATAATAATTCCAATGAAACAAATATCTTCATCTATGCTGTTTACATGGAACAAATTCTGGAAAAATAAATATTTGCTAAAAGAAGGTGTGAAGTTTCATTATTTATGTATATATTCTGACATTAATTTCTAAGTAATGAGCACCTTGATCATAGAATATTTTTCAGTATCCCTATAATCTAGATTGACAGTATTTTCAAAGAAATATATTTTACTACATTTTACTAGAGAAAGTTAAGGAGGTACTTACTCATACCAATTCAAGACCTCAAATTTATAATTTCTCAGAATCTTCTGTAACTATGTCATAGAAATATATCAAAATCCCAGGTTCACTTGTGAGAAGGTGGTAAGAATATTGGATAAATAATTATTAAATGACTCAGTTCCCAGTTGACAGACATAAATAGTATTCAGTTACTCTAAGAAGGTCAACCTGTAGCCCAATTATAATACTTAAGGTTGTAATGATCTACTGTATTGAAACAGAATCTTGACTTCAGACCAATTTTCTCTGTACTTTGAGTCACTCCAACATTGAATTCTAAGCAATATTTCTATTCTCTCTCACTATGCATAAACTCTATACAGAATAAAGGCATTCCCTAGAAGCTTTTAGAGCATTGAACTTATTTATGTTAGGGAAAGAATTATCAAACATAGTAACCTGACTAAATAATATAATTAGTTATTAGTCTAAGAAAAGGGTATCAGTGACAAAACCACTGAAAATAATGATTAATTTAATGTCTCTTATAAGACTTCTTGTTTTGCTCTATTTCCCAAACTGTACTTAATCATCAAGAAACAAAGTTCAGTTGTGTTTGTCTCCCTTCTATATCTGGCTACATGTCTTTTAATATCATCTTTATAATTTTGTGGACAGAAAAGTTATTCTCAGAAACATCTCTCCCATTTCTATATATCGTTAGTATTATTCCTCATGTCATTAATGGTTCTGGAACTAGGATCTAAGTATAACTTCTGCTAATTAGTCTAAGGAATGAGCTTTGGGAACAACATGCATTCATTGGTTAAATTATTTATTCAACAATTAATAGCTAATTTGGCCCCAGACTTTGTCCTAGGTAGTGGTGCTACAATGATGAGCTGTATTGAGCAGCCCTCTCCAATGAAAGTAGAAGTAAATATTACAGAAGTTAAAATATTTGAGGCAATGAACAGAGATTGACCTGAAAGATAAAACTTTGAGAAAAAGTAATCATAGAGCTGAGAGGTATTATAAACACAGAGAAAGAGCATTTCTTTACAAGCAAGCAGAAACGACAAGTTCCCTGTTATAGAAGAAATGTCACTGGGGCTGACTAAAGACATGAAACACAAAGTATGTGGGTAAAGAACAAAACTTAGCTGAGCAAGAATCTCTCCAAGATTCATATATTTTTTCCTTCTGCTCAAAAATCAAATGACATTTTTCAACCGGTCTTAGTATTCATTTTAGTAATATAACCAAGTAGTCAATGGAGTAAGAGTGTATACAACCTATGCTATATTCCAATCAAAGAATTTAAGTGGTATTCCTTCAGGCCATCCCTCAGATTATCTATTCCTCCTGGTAGCATGAAGATGATGAAACAAGTGGCCTCCAGTTTATCTACAGGAGAAACAGCCTGAGCCTCTAAATTAATGAATGAAGGATTGTTATGGCTTGAATATGAGAGATTCCTCAAAAGCCTCTGTGTTCATTCAGGAATATTCAGACCTAAAAGGATTGGCTTATGAGAGTTGTAACTAATCCTTCTGCCCTTCCTCCATGATGTAATTCCTCAACTTCCCTAGCAATAGAGTCAGCCCACTGTTGGTAGCCATGAATGAGTTGTGGGCTTGTCTGAGCCATCTCTAGATGGAGGTGTATCCCTAGGAGAACTCATTGATCTGAGACTGCTACATTGCCTTGGCAACATCCTGCTCAAAGAGAAATTGGTTCAGATAGCCCTAGGTCCAAACACATCTCCCCAGAGGTGGAAAGAGATACCAGTGTTCCCAAGTAGCCCCAAGGTGCCAGCTTCCTGAAGGAGGAAGAATTACTGTGCAAGTGATAAGATTTCAATCAGACCAACTTCCCATAGCCTCTTGCTTTTTGTGTATCTTACAAAATTCTTCCTAACCACAAAGTCCTTTGATGTGTTCCCCTATAAAATAAATATTGGCAGGATTATGTTCTTTGTTAGGCTCAGACCCATCAGGTCTTTTCTACCTGTAATGCCCCCACTTTAACTATATTTCTTGTGTCCTTTGTCTTTATTTCTTAATAGTGTTGTTCAGCCTTTTATTTCCAGCCGACCCACACCTTTTTACAGTTACTGATTCCCTCACTGTGCAGGTCATGGTCACAACCCACTATGAACTAACTCTCTGAAACTGTGAACCAAAATAAACCTTTTCTCCTCTAAATTGTTCTTTTTGGGCATTTTGGTCACATTTAGTTAGCTGACTAACACAGGGATTAATACTAGTCAATCAGAATTCTCACTTTGAACTGGTAACATATGAGACTTATGTTTCTGCTATGCTTGATACAATATATATTTTGATGTTATTTGCTACTGAAACTTAACCTAATATGACTACTATAGAAATGCACAGATTGAAGTGGGTTATTGCAATGACAAAACTTAAACATATGGTATTAAGTGACAATCAATCACATATTTTGCCAAAAAAGCTACAGACTCATGTTATGCAGTGGCAAAACATAAGGATAAAGCATTGCCTGAAATGAATGAAAAAAGAGATCATGAGCCTATTGAGCCTCTAACTTTAGAAGATATTAGAAGGGATTAAATTGTAATGTTTGTGATGTTTATTAATAGGTATTAAGGGAAGAGATGAGGTCAGTCAAGGATTCCCAATGGAAGTAAAGGGGAACAGAAAGTCCAGAAATTTAGAACCACAGGAGCTTTGTCTGCTTCTGAGAATTCCAGAACCTAGAAATAAGATAAGAAGTTTAACCTGCAAAAACTCATCAAAACTTCTCTTTTTTTACAAAGGAATTCAGTTCAGTGGCAAATGAAGAAAAAGGCTATATATAGCCTTCCAAGTCATGCCTGCTGTTTTACAAACTTCAACAAAGCCATCAATACCTTGAAAGAGATCGCATTGGGTTGGGGGAGATCAGGGAAGGAAGCAAAGAAATAAAGCAGGTTTAAGATCTAACCTAAGAAAGAAACTTGAGAATTCTGGAGTTAGCTGGAATCACATGAATCAGATGTCTATAATATTTTTGAGAATCTTCCCAAGGAAAAAAAAATAAACTAGAACATCCTTTGACTGTTGGTGCTATGCAGTAACCCGCGGACTCCTCAAACAAGAACTAGGATGTGAAGTTTGTATGCCTCCAAAGTGGGCACACTACCATAGTCAACTCATGTGTTCACTGTAGAAAACATACAAGGATAAGCCCTCTAGAAGCTGGCACCTCCCACAGAGCAAATCCTCTGTGTGAGAAAATCCTTCTTCTGCTAAGACTGAAGGACTTCAAGAGCCTGCCCCAGAGGTTTCCATCATTGGCAAAGACAAAAGGCTGCTGAGTATCCATATTGTTGCTTGTTTGCTTATTCACAATAATCCTGATCTTACTCTAGCCTATCTTTCTTTCCTTTGGTGCATACTAGGTTGAATTTCCCAACGTCCTTTGCAATCATATGTACCATATGACTGATTTCTTAATAGAAGATGAACAGAAGAGATATGTGCCTTTTATAGACTAAGGCTTTTATAATAAAGATGTTCCTCCTTCCATGCAGATCTATCCCTTCCATAGCTAAATGAAGGTGTTTGAGAAAAGGAAGTCACAAGAAGGAAAAAAAGCACAGGTACCTGAATACTGGCATGGAGAGTTATCCTCTGACCAGGATCACACATGCAGTGGGTTAAATGGAAGAAAACTAATATATAATGTAATCAAGTCACAAAATATTCAAGTCTATTATTTACCATATTTAATCCTATCATGACTAACATAGGGGATGTATTGATATACAAGGATGGAAATAGGTATAAGGGAATTTGAGGGCCTTATAAAATAAAATATAAATATTATGGGTCATATGTTCCATAATATTTGGGCAGGGAATACTCACTGCCCCAGAGTCCCATTCAATATAACTTTATCCAAGATGTTTTATTTTTAATAAAGTATTATTTGCTCCAAAATAAGCTTTGATGGGTTAGAAATTTTAATTTTTTTACTTCTAGTTTCAACCATGTATCAATAAGCAGAATGTCTTTACAGACCCTTTCCACATGTAATAGAACAGTCTTCCTCAGAAGGGTTCACCATAAAAATGAAGGATTCTTAGTCACAAGCATCTAGGGAAAACTTTCTCCATCTGTTTTGGTTGGGTAAATTCTTCAGCAGTGTTACTCATGCCCCAAATTTAGTTTATCAGCCAATTTTATGATAAGCTAAGCTGTAACCTGAGAAAAGCACAAAACAGTCAGTTGAGGAAATCAGTGGAAATTGTGATAAATTTATAAATTTGAAACGTGTAATATGTGATGAAATAAGAGAGTGAGCAGACCTATCAGTCTCAAACAAATCTGAACTTTTTTGCTAGAGTGGTTTCAAAATTTATTTTATAGAATAAACCTACAATAATTATTTTTTGGTAATCCTGTTTTCCCCAAATAAACATTTTCAGCAGAGATGCACATAACATTTTTATTATTAATAAAAAATTAAGAATGAATTTGTGCTATTGGCACAAAATATTCTAACTTTTCTATCCACTATGGGGGTTGTGATGGTATAATCAACCACAAAGAAACTAGAAATGCAAATGTGCTCAGAAAGTATCAGCAGTTATTCCAAATGTTATCTATTTAAAGAATACTGTACCTGAAGAACATAATTTAACACATGCAACAGTGAAAGGTGTATTTATACATCACTGTGGTGCACACCATTTCATTTAGATCAAAGAATTATTCATATAAATGAGTTTTGCACATCTTTAACTTCAAGGTACTATGTGCATTTTAGAAAAATGGAAGAGAAAGCTATTACTATATTGACTCCATCAACAAAAGAAAAATACTTTAAGCAATTAAATGGAGCCAGTTTTAATAATGTCATCAGATGTTCCAAATAGAAAGTAAGTTTTGATAATCCAGTAAATTGATATTTGTCATCCATTTCATAGAAACAAAATAAAATATTCAGAAGTCTATTCACTCAAAAGTGAATCCACCCAACATTGTTATGAACAATATTTAAATTCTTTTTCAAAGGGCATCATGAAGGTCAAACAATAGTAAATGTTCAAATATAGCACAATGTCTTTCTTATACACTGCTTGGGGCCAAGGATTGTTTTATAGTTGTCAGTCAAAGGATGTTGTAGTCTTTTTTCTAGTGAAGTTCCTCAAAAACACTTCAGGATCATGTCTCTTTTAATTTTAGTAAGCTCCATATGTGAATAATTACTCTCAAATTTTTTTTCCTATTTTCTTCCCATTGGAAAGTCAATAGGGCAAAGCCATGGATTCTGGTGCTCCCAAAGACTGGCTGTAACCTACCAGAACCAGTGGACTGGGAAAATACTGAGCCTAGTGCTAGGGAACAGCACCTCCCATAGGCTTGCATAAGGCCTGAGGAGAGTCCATGCCCTTGCCCTTCATTGTGTGGAAGCTTTTCCTTAGGTCAGAATGTCATCATAAGGACAAAGAAGAGAAGATCAATCATGGGTGGAGAGGGGGGAGGGATGAAATTTAACTTGCGAAATATTAACAGCAAAATTTCAACTGACTTTGCAATGCCAAGTTTAAAGTATGTTCTTTCTTCTCATTTGTACAAATGGGAACTTCAGAGAATTTTGAGAAGTTATATAAAAATAAGATGAAAATGTTGCCCATGATGCACATTTTATATAGTATGTAATCAGAAGAAAAATATGCCTCACATATCTCTTCATTATAAAGTTCACCACAAGCCTACCCTCTCATAATTTGTGCCCCTACCAGTACATATTTTTATTTCTCACAGAGACATTTACCTTCATCTATGAAACATATATTTTTCTAATTTAACATATGCAAATATTGGTTATAGCATTTTCTGATCACCTTGACCTGAATTCTGCATAAATTGTATATTTTTTCTATAGTTTGCTATTTTCAACAATACCATGGAGACTGAAGTGAGGCTATAATTAGCAAATAGGGTTAACCACCCTCATGTGCAGCTCTCAATATTTACCAAAAATAATTAACCAAACAACACACAGATTCTTCCACTTTCTCATACCAAAGTTCTCAGTCATTATTGACTTTCCACTTTGTATCATAATCTAATTTGATGCAAAGACTGACAGCTATTCAGATATATTGATATTTTAACTACTTTTCATCCACTCCAGAGCTACTCTAGTCCAAGGCATAGGTAGTTTTCACTTGCATTTTAGTTATCTGAAGTGGTTATGATTTTTCTAGCCGTGCTCCTCTGCAATCAGTTTTTCATTTATCTGCCAGAGTGGTCCATCTCCAGCTCAATTGAGATTAGACCCTTGTGTCGCGACCCCTTGCCCGCAAGGAAGACGCAACTCGGGAATCTTCTTTCAACAGTTTATTCAGGCCCTGGATATTTCTTCTTCTCTCCCTCGGATGCCCCTCCCAGCCTTAATAAAGCATCCCAAGCCCCAATGCAAAGCTGCCGCGTGGAGCTTTCTCACAGGGTGGTGAAAAATCATGTGCCAACTTTCCTAGATAAGAAATTGTTTGTCACAGACCACAGCGGAGCCAGCGTCATCTTGTAATGGCGACCATAATCTGCAGAAACGGCAGAAGCGGCTCACCACACCCTTGTCTGCTCAATGCTCTCCAAATGATTCCATCTCATTCAGAAAAATAACTGCTTACCCTGTTCTAAAGTCTGTTTCTCCAGAGAAATAGAACAAATTGACATGTGTGTGTGGTGTTTGAGTGTGTTTGTGGGGGGCAGGGGAGGAAATTAAAAGAAATAGGCTTACACAATTTATAAGCTGAAAAGTCATAAGATCTGCAAAGCTATGAGCTAGAGACTTAGAGGAGAGCCAGTTGTGCAGGTCCAATTTCTCCCGATGGGACACACATTCATTGTAGATCACTTTTAGGGATTTCTGGGTCTTGAATCTAGTGATCAGTTTAGAAGTAAAGAAGGATGGTACAGTGCATCTTGTCCTTGTTTTGTATGACTATTGCTTCAAAGGAGGCCATTACAGTTTCCTTAGGCAATGTAAGGATTATCCTTTCACAGGGGGGAGCTAGACCTCTTTCACTGGCAAAGAAGATTCGTCAGGCTTTAGGGGTTCAGTGTTCCCAGACTGATCAGAATCTTTTTCCATGACCCCATTCTGACTTTCAACTCATGCTCCATATCAGCAATAGGCCTTGTCGTTTGGGGAGGATGAAAATTCAACTTTTGTTGTAATTCAGCCAGTCACAGGATGATTCTCATTCAGCATTTGATTTTCAGTCTTTTCAACCCTGCAGCTACAGGAGATAAGGGTCTACTACAACTCTCTCATATAAGCCTTTAGGTTACTGATGCAGTGCTTGAGCTGGGAATTAAAATCCCCGAGCTCGACTTTTATTCCACCACTTTGTTCTGCAACATTAAGAACAACCAGCCAATATCATTATATTCATTACTTTTCCAAAAATGTTTGAAACTTTCAAATACAGTAACCTTGTTCCTGTTACTTTTTATAATCAATTGATTAGGAATATCCAGTAGAGATATTTTGCAAATACCTATTACCTGAACAAACATGGACTATCAATACTCTTGTCTATCAGACAGATGAGAATTAGCATCCTTAAATCTCAGTAGATGAGAGTAAGTTCTGTAAACCCCAGAATGAAATTTTTAAAAGCTCCTCCCTTATATTCTGTTCCTCTAGGGCCATTTTCAGTACTAAAATTATAAATTGTATTAGTAGTCAGATGACTACTAAAGAAAATGGTGACATTTTCTTTAATTCACTGTCGAAGGGCACCTGGCCTGGTTCCATAACTTGTCTTTTGTAATTTGTTTTGCTATAAACATTGATGTGCCTATATCACTATAGTATGTTGATTTTCCTTTTTTTCCCAATAAATACTGAGGAGAATAATAGCTGGGTCATGGGGTGATTGTATCCCTGGTCTTTTGAGCAATCTCTATACTAATTTCCAAAGTTTTTGTACTAATGAGCAGTTCCATAAACAATGTTAAAAGTGTTCCTTTACCACCTTTTCATCCTTTCCAGCAATCATCATTATTTATAATATTGATGTTTGTTATTCTAACTAGGGTCAATTATCATTATTTATATTATTGATGTTTGTTATTCTGACTGGGGTGAGATGAAATCTCAGTGTAATTTTGGTTTGCATATTTCTGATTGTTAATGATTTTGAACTTTTTTCATATATTTGTTTGCCATTTGCTTTTCTTCTTTTGAGAAATGTTCCTTTAGTCATTGGCCCATTTATTGATTGGCTTAGGATTATTTGGGTTTGGGAGGTGGCTTTTTTTTACTTCTTTTTTCCCCACTTTGTTTTTAATTGGTGCATTATTGTTGTACATATTGATGGGATTTGTTGTATATATTTGTACATGTGCACAATATAACAATATAATTTGGCCACTATTATGTTCTAGCATTTCCCCCTTCCTTCCCACCTCCCACTCCTTTGCTCCCTTTACTGATGTCTCTGTTATTTAGGAGATCCACCCCTACCTTTGTTTTCCTTTTTCCTCTCTAGCTTCCACTTATGAGAGAAAACATACAACCCTGAGACTTCGCTTTCTGAATTTGACTTATTTTGCTTAAGAGGATAGTCCCTAGTTTCATCCATTTTCCTGCAAATACCATAATTTCATTATACATTCTGCATATTAACCCTCTGTCACAAGAGTAGCTGGCAAAGATTTTCTCCCATTCTGTAGGTTCTCTTTTTATGCTGTTTCTTTGCATGCAAAAACTTATTGATTCTTGGATTTATTTCATTCACATTAGGGGTTTTATTAAAGAAGTCAATACCAGTAGTTATATGTTGTAGTGTTAACCCACAATTGCTGGTCAACTTTCTAGTAACACTTCTGTGTATAATTGAAGCAAAGGGAAAGTTTTTAAAGACAAAAATGATGAGGAGTATGTCAAATATTTTGAAACATCAATCTTTGTCTTCCATTTTGAATAATTACAAGGGCATCCTCAGTCTGAGAATTGCTGGGGTGTTATCCCTGTAGAAATATATATTGCATACAGTTAGGGGTCTTTGTGTGAGGATGTACTTTTGGAAAAGTCTATTATGATAGTTACTATCAGAGTATCATGTTTAAGAACCCATGCTAATCAATGCTTGATAATTTCCAGGGTTCATCTTCCTTGTTGTTTTTGCTGTTTTAGGTTTGACAAGGTCACTATGTCTCTCTTGGTGAGGACAGATAAATAAAAACAAAAGTAAATATCAAAATGTGATTATTTACCAAGTTGTGTTATTAAATAAGTAACTACTTAATATTTTTGTAACATAAGCTGCAATGCTGAATATACATAAAATACCATTTAATTTCCAGAATACATGTAGATATGATGAGGTATTGAGAATCAGAAACATGTTGTCACTGACTCAGGTTTACACAGCCAGTTAGTGGTAGAACTTGTCTCCACCTTTATTCATGTGACTCCAAACATTTCATTTTCCATTACTTCACTCACTTTCAATAACAGTTTGTGAACTAGTCAAATCAGAACAGTTAAAGTATGACTGTTCTATATGACCCTTGAATTGAAACCAACGCAGACATGTAATGTACTTTGTTTTAATATCCTTTCTTGTTGGTAACTTTTGCAGGAAAAGAAATCAATTTCTATCTGATGCACATAATTCTCTCTCACTGTATACTTTTATTACTCCGTCTAACTTCTAAAATCATGCACCATTTTTGGAAAGAATTGTTTATGCCCATCCTGTTTGTAATTAACAAATCTTTCAGCAATTCAAGTAGCATCATCATTTCTACTAAGAATATTCTAGTCACATGGCCAAACCAATCATTGTATTATAAACTATGTTAGGCTACCAGCATTTTAGAAACTTCATTGAAAAATTTGATACAATAATTCAAATCCTAGTGGGAAATTCTAGAATGGCCACTCACAACCTTAACAGCAACCTCTTATTTCTAACATTTACTTATAAATAAGCAAATAACTCATCTCAAATAATATTTGTTTATTTACAATAATATTAAATTTTATGATATTTAATTCTAGTCTCAAATAAGTATCAGTGATTTTTCTTTTGTAGAAATTGTCCCTTCTCTGTAAACCCACTCAGAAAATATTCAACAAAATTAGGGCCCAAGGTCAGATAGAATATTCCAAAAAAAAGCAAATTAACATTTTACTTATTTGTTACCAAAATCATATACAATACACCATAACATAAAACGTAAACACTTCCTTAAAAATTATAATGTTCTGCAAATATGAAGTTAACAAACCTAGTGATTTTTTAAAATATTGTACTGCCAATTACTATTCTATCATTGCAATAAACATTGACACATCTACTAAAAAAACATATATTTTCACAGCATATATATTTATATTCTACTATACTTCAATTCTATTATGTAGTATATGATATATACTCTACATATATTTATATTCTACTGATAATATATACAGTTTGCACAAAGCATATGTTTAAATTCTACTATAATACACAGTGCCACACTACATATAACATAGTATAATACAAACTTTCCTTAGAAATATTTCTAGAATCATCAGCATTTAGCAATGAGTTACCTATAATGTTTCACAGAAATTTAGTTACATATACTTCATGCTGGTATTTTTTAAAATTTATACTGGTGATAAATTATTAATTAATCTCCATAATAGGACTATTTAATCCTAAAATACTTCAAGCTTAGATTTTATTTTTAAAGAGGAGAAAAGAGAATTGAAATAAAATAAAATAAGCAGCAAAGGACCATCTCTGGATAACCTGGTGAAGACCAAAGAATTTTCCAATTTGACTTTCACCAGAACATTTACCATTTGCTTCAAGGTTTCATATCTAAACTGGAAGTTGTTGTCATATTTGTTTATTTTGCAGAATTTTCTAAAGTTATTTTAGCAGCTTCTTGACCCATTCTCTGAATCTAAGGTTCACAAATGAATCTCAAGTTTTCTTTGATGCTGGATGAATTTTATTTTTCAGATGCAACAGTTTGGATTTTGTGCCATTAAATGAAGGAATGGGTAGAACTTTTGAAATAAAATAAAAAATAAGAGCTCATAAAGCATCAAATTGAGATGTACCTTAGTGAGCATAAATTTCAAGGTCAATAGGAAGTCATGGAATATTATCTTTTTCTGCATCTTTATAACCCTGATTTTTTCCAATATGCATGACACCATATTAAATCTGAGTAGCTCTTGAGTTTAAAATTTAAATTATTACACATGTGGCTGACTTTTAATATCAGCTTATTTTGATGTTTTCTGCTTTCTTTAGTTTGTTGCTATGATTGATATTTCAAAAATGTTTCTTAAAATATTTGTAAGAGGATAGATGTATGACATCTCTTCCTTTTCTATTGAAAAAAAAATTGAATATTATGTCCCTAAGATCTTTATTTTTTCTTACAAGTACAAAGTTCTTAAAGTAACAGTCTTTAAAAGTTAACCAAACAGTGACTTGGAAATGTCTTAAAGACATGACATCATTTTGCTAATAATAATTCAATTCTTAGTCATTTTTAGTAAATTTAGTAAAGTGGTATATCCAATATTTAAAAATAGATCAGATAAAAAAGGAATAACTGATTGCATACTTTAGAAAGACAAGTAGAGTGAAAATCTTTCTCTTTCTTTTGAAAACCATGCTAAATTCTGGAATAAAAAAGATTTTGTTTTACACAGGTTTCAAGGAAGGTGAATATTAACTTCTAAAATTCATGGCTTTAGGAAGCTGACTAGTCTATGATTATAAATTTGACATACATTGCCAACTTCCTATAGCTACAAAAATAGAATTAGAGGAGGATGAATGTGACATTATGATTCAAGGTCAAATGTTAACCAAGCGTTCATGTAGAAGAAATATTTAATGGATTGAATTCCAGGTGGTACAGCAAGAACAGAAGTGATCTGAGTGGTCAAAAGACCAACTTGTTTATTCCTTTATTTGTTAATTGAGCATGTACCCATTAAGTGCCTATGATGTTCATAGTACTTTACTAAGCACTTGGTGATTATATGAATGAAAATGCCCCATTCTGTAAAAGTTAATAACACAAAGCCCAGATCTAGTCTTTGTGAGTTCTTCTTTCCTGAGAAATAAGCATTTAAACAGGGAGATGTAGAGAATACTCTTCCAAGCAGTATGAAGAGCTTGTGCAAAGCTCTAAGATAAAAGGGCAGTTAAGAATTAGATTAACTTTTGTGCATGGTGAGAGAAGGGGATTCAGTTTCATTTTGTTGCATATGGATTTCCAGGTTTCCCAACACCATTTGTTGAAGATGCTATCCTTCCTCCATTGCATGCTTTTAGCCCCTTTATCAAATATAAGATAGTTGTAACTTTGTGGATTAGTCTCTGTGTCCTCTATTCTGTAACATTGGTCCACCCGCCTGTTTTGGTACCAGTACCATGCTGTTTTTGTTATTATTGCTCTGTAATATAGTTTGAAATCTGGTATCACTATACCGCCTGATTCACACTTCCTGCTTAGAGTTGCTTTTGATATTCTGGGTCTTTTAGTTTTCCATATGAATTTCATAATTACTTTATCTATTTCTACAAGAAATGCTGTTGGGATTTTGATTGGCATTGCATTAAACCTATAGAGAACTTTTGGTAATATCGCCATTTTGATGATGTTAGTTCTGCCTATCCAAGAACAGGGTATATTTTTCCATCTTCTAAGATCCTCTTCTATTTCTCTCTTTAGGGTTCTGTAGTTTTCATTGTATAAATCTTTCACCTCTTTTGTTAGGTTTATTCCCAAGTATTTTATTTTTTTTTGAGGATATTGTGAATGGAGTGTTTCAAATCAGAGACTCTGCATCTGATAGAAGAAAAAGTTGGCTCCGATCTACATATTGTGGGGTCGGGCTCCAAATTCCTTAATAGGACACCCATAGCACAAGAGTTAATAAAAAGAATCAACAAATGAGGCTTACTTAAACTAAATTTTTTTTTTCTCAGCAAGAGAAACAATAAGAGAGGTAAATAGGGAGCCTACATCATGGGAACAAATTTTTACTCCTCACACTTCAGATAGAGCCCTAATATGCAGAGTATACAAAGAACTCCAAAAACTAGACAATAAGATAACAAATAACCCAATCAACAAATGGGCCAAGGACCTGAACAGACACTTCTCAGAGGAGGACATACAATCAATCAACAAGTACGTGAAAAAATGCTCACCATCTCTAGCAGTCAGAGAAATGCAAATCAAAACCACCCTAAGATACCATTTCACTCCAGTAAGATTGGCAGCCATTATGAAGTCAAACAACAACAAGAGCTGGCGAGGATGTGGGGAAAAGGGTACTCTTGTACATTGCTGATGGGACTGCAAATTGGTGCAGCCAATTTGGAAAGCAGTATGGAGATTCCTGGGAAAGCTGGGAATGGAACCACCATTTGACCCAGCTATTGCCCTTCTCGGACTATTCCCTGAAGACCTTAAAAGAGCGTACTACAGGGATACTGCCACATCGATGTTCATAGCAGCACAATTCACAATAGCTAGACTGTGGAACCAACCCAGATGCCCTTCAATAGATGAACGGATAAAAAAAATGTGGCATTTATACACCATGGAGTATTTCGCTGCACTAAAAAATGACAAAATCATGGAATTTGCAGGGAAATGGTTGGCTCTAGAGCAGATTATGCTAAGTGAAGCTAGCCAATCCCTAAAAAACAAATGCCAAATGTGTTCTTTGATATAATGAGAGCAACTAAGAATAGAGCAGGGAGGAAGAGCAGGAGGAAAAGATTAACATTAAACAGAGACATGAGGTGAGAGGGAAAGGGAGAGAAAAGGGAAATTGCATGGAAATGGAAGGAGACTCTCATTGTTATACAAAATTACATATAAGAGGTTGTGAGGGGAATGGGAAAAAAACAAGGAGAGAAATGAAGTACAGTAGATGGGGTAGAGAGAGAAGATGGTAGGGGAGGGGAGGGGGGATAGTAGAGGATAGGAAAGGTAGCAGAATACAACAGTTACTAGTATGGCATTATGTAAAAATGTGGATGCGTAACCGATGTGACTCAGCAATCTGTATTTGGGGTAAAAATGGGAGTTCATAACCCACTTGAATCTAATGTATGAAATATGATATGTCAAGAGCTTTGTAATGTTTTGAACAACTAATAAAAAAAAAAAAGAATTAGATTAAGAATTCCAGAGTAGAGGGAATATAGACTGGGCAGGGTGAGGTGGTGAGACCTCCCTGGTAAAAATTTATATAGATGTCACAAAAGAAAATCAATGACTCATGAAGCAAAACTTTGACAGTTTTTGGCAAGAAATTTTCATTTTAACTCTAAATGTCTATTCTTCACTGGTTGATATTTAAAAAGCACTGCATAAAATGCATAGCTTTAAGTTGGAAACATTAAAAGTTATTTACAAAATTAAAATGTGTCTCAAAATTATTTCTGGCAACTTTCATTCCCTCACATTCTCTCTTCTGCAGTATACACACGCACACACACACACACACACACACACAACACAACACAATTGAATTTTATTGCTCATATTTTCTAGGAGCTCCAAGTCATCTTTACTTCTTCCTTTCCCCATTGCGCTAGATTTAAAGAAAACATTTATTTGATGAGAACAAAGCATTCCAAATTCCCCAATAACCAGAAAACCCTTGAAGGCTGTGAGTAAATGAATGTACACGAGATGGAGTTCATTTCATTTTTTTTTCAAAACTGTGGATTTCATTCTTGTCCAGAACTTTATTACTGCATCCATGTTCATTCTTCTGACCCCCGGCTTTGACAGTGGAAATATTACTGCTTCCTAGGGAAGGATTGTAAGTGGTAATGTCTACACACCTGAAGGCACAGACTCACATCTCATATAATAGCTACATAAGCAAGACTATGTTAGCGGTATTTATGAAATATCAGCTCTATTTCTGTTCTATCCAAATATAAATTGTGTGATAAACATGGGTGTTAAGAGGATATAATAAATGTGTCAGATAGAAGAAGTCACTTGAAAAATTGCTCTTTAGTATTAATATGTACTTTTAAAATTACTATTATCGAAAGTATACTTTGGGTCAGGGTAATAGATATTTCATCCGAAAATAATTCTAGATAATAGATATTGTTATTCTCATTTGATGAGAAAAGATGATAAGCCTTATGAAATTTCTGGCTCAAGTTCATGGCTGACAGAATTAAGATCAATTTTAGGACTTTCCAATTCTAAATTCCATGTCCTTAAGTCCTTCACCATGCTTCCCAAAAGATGTCTGTTTCTCTTGTTCTTGGTCATAGTTGCCAAGTGCTTTGAAAATGTTATGCTGATTTCTCTACAGAAAGGCTAATAATCTTCCTTTATATGATATATGGAGTTTTAGTATAAAATAGGGGATCCTATTGATTCTCTTATAAAGCCATGTTTATTTAGTCTTTAGGATAAAAAAGAATTGATTTTTTTCTACCTCATTTTCTATTTCCTTTTTTCTTCTTCTTCCTAAATACAAGAATCCTATGTACAATTTGTCCACTGACTGAGCTTTCCTTCTAAAAAGTATTATCTGAATATAGGGTTTTAAATGTGACTATAATAACAGTCAGTCTCAAAACTTTTCCTCCTTTCTACTTGTCTGGATTTAAATCAACTATTTAAATTACCTGAATGTCAACCAGATTTATAACCTTTGAGTCATATTTTATTACTTCTCTCTGCCCCTTATTGAGAACAGTGTTAGAACAACTTGTAATATTGCTTGTTCTATTTTTACTTTAAATGAAAGCCCAGATTCAATTCAGGAAAACTTAATCTATTATCAGTTACATTCATAAGTCAGTTTCTCAACAAATAACCATAATTTCCCATAAAACAAAATATATATGCATTAAAAATAATGCACCTTGATCATGTATTTTTCAGTCTTTTTCTGTTTGTGATTTCTATGAATAGTATAGAGATGTCTTTGCTTAATCTATGACTTGATAGGTGTCATATAGGAGAAAAAAATGGGAAAAAAATGGTCCCAAATACCACTTGTGGAATATCATTTTGTCTCATGCATTTCTTGAAGCAGTTTCCAGTATAATTAAATAGCTTTTGATTTCTTTTGCTCAGGGCCTTCCCTCCTGGGCCACTAACCTTTCTTGGATAAGCTACCTCTCACCTGTGTGATTTCACAGCTCCTAATACTCTGGGTCCTGTAGTGAATATACATTTGGCAACTCCACAACCTTTTATTGAACTTCTGTTTCTCCGAATTTTATTGAACACCGTGGGAGCTCTGGGGATTCTATGTTAAGTTTCCCTCCTCTGTCTAAAGCCCATGTGATGTGTTTCTGATGGTCAAGAAGTTATATTTGTGCTACCTTATGACCCTCCCATGATTGCTGGGAATTTCTCTACCCGGTTCATTCATCCTTTATGTCTATGCTGTGAGGTAACCTGAGACTCTCATTAGATGCCCTTTTGCTTAGGTTAGTATCCTAATAGTCACACCTCTTTTGAACATCCTCTATCATCTCTTATGTACACGACTGCTAGCCTATCTTCTTACTTGTAAAGGTAATCAGAAGTTTAATCATTTATGAGACTTCAAGTAAAAAGGAAAAAAAAGTATTCAGAAGTTTAGAATGTTAACTTCATTCTAAACTTAAATGCAAACATAAAAACATAAAAATTTATGACATCATAAAGCAATATATTTTTAATTTTTTTTCAGTAAAATTAGCGCCCAAATTGCAGCAACACTAGTGTTTACTTTTAACTCAGTGAGTAGAACTTATGCTCCATTTTCCTCTCTAATAACATTCTCCTCAAAAATAGAAGAGGAGTGATTTAAAGAAAGATGAGATGTGCTCAAAGTAAAAGTACTCACTTTGAAGGTTCTAGACCTGACCAAATTAAACAATTCTTAAAAATATTTTTACTATGGGTGGGGATGTGGCTCAGTGGAAAAGTTCTTGCCTGGCATGCATGAGGCCCTGGGTTCAAATCCCAAAGCACCAAACCAAAAAAATAATGTTTTATTATAGATTAGTAAAAGTAACTTATGAAAAAAACATAAAATTATAATTCTATAATACACAGATATTTTAAAATAAAATACTTGAAATATTAATTTAGTATGTAATAATGATTTTTATAATATGATACACTCACGATTCATTAATTTTAATAACTAGAAAAATATATTAATATGATTTTTTTCTTTTAAAGGCACTCTGGCATAAAATACATATTTATATGCTTATGTTTAAATACATTATATTTGCATATGCATAGAAATATACATGATTTATAAAATATATTTACTTCTATAACTGGGGCATATTAAACAAAAAATATTCTAAGTAAGAAAAAAAATTAAACATAGAATCCAAATCAAGAAAGAATAGCTAATACTAATCACACAGAACATTTCCAAAATCATGGTATTAGTTTGCTAGAGCTGCTATAACAAAGTGTCATGGACTGGGTGACTTAACATAAATATATTGTCACATTTCTAGAAGCTAGAAGTCTGAGATCAAGGTGTTGAAAGTGTTGGTTCCTTCTGAAGGCTGTGAGAAAGAATTGATTTTGTGTCTCTGCTCTAGCTTCAGGTGGTTTGTTGGAAAATTTTGCAGTCTTTGGCTTATAGGAGCATTACCTCAGACTCGGCCTTTATTTCCACATGATGTTCCTGTGTGTGTGTGTGTGTGTGTGTTGTGTGTGTGTGTACACACCCAAATTTCTTTAATTTGTTAAAGGAAAGGAGTCATTTTGTATTTGCACCTACCCTAATAATCTTTTCTTAACTAATTACTACTTCAAAGATATTTCCAAATAAGGTCACATTCTGAGACACCAGGAACTAAAGTTACGTAATATGTATTTTGAGAGAAACACAGTTCAACTTACTAGAGACATTAAGTGCCATATATGACGCAATACGTATTAAAATGCAGACTATAATTAAATGTTGATATATCAAATAATTGATCTGAAGTCATCAAAATTGTCAATATGATGACCCCTCAAAATAAAATTATTAGAAAATAGTAATTTTATATTATAGTACATCTATGAAAGCTGCAGATACATGACAAATAATTGAAAGGAAATATGAAGTAAATATAATTAGAGAAAAAGAATTAGGTCTGTATTGTGACCATTTCTTTTATAATATTGATTTAATAGTAATGCAAATATCAAAAGGGAATTGATATGGTAAACCATCTCATGTCTGTTTTCCTAGGGGAGAGCCTGATTTACAAGGAGGAGCCTCAAGTAAGCCACTCCTGCTGATACCTAAATCAAAAATAGTCACAGAGGAGCAAAGGGAATACACTTCTAACAGCAGGCACACAAATTGCATGCGTTCAATAGTTGAGGAGAATGTGTTATTCTCTTGAAAACTACCTATACACATAAAAACTCAATATAAGTAGCCAGTGTGCACAGGGGAGCAACTCTACTTGCCACAGAGCAGTTGAGTGAACATTTTCAGTTTGGAAGTGATGTGGAAAGTAAAGGCTGCTCTTGCCAGCTCAGGGAAGGATAATAAGCAGTGTTTCAAAGGAGACTGCAGAACAGTCCTGCTACTCCAACACCTAATCCCAAGAGAATGTGAAGTCATGGTGATGAGAAACATGGCAACTGTGAGTTAGAAACAAAGACCTCATGAATAAATACTACCACAACTTCCTATAAAATGGATGCATATATTAAAACACAGTCTGTATATCCTTATGCCTGAAATACACAGGCTATTCAGTGGTGGAAATGGTCCCTACAATAACAGAACACACCACGCCACAGTGTTAGTTACCATTATTACAACAGTTCTAGACAGTGTCTGTGGGTAATTTGCACTTTTGCATTACCCACCAGGAGAAGAGAATTTTCTCTTTTATTTAATGTAAACACAAATCACATTTTACGTATGTATTATATATATATAATATATATATAATATATATTATATATATATAATACATATATATAATATATACTATTTTGAAACAATATTAGATATACAGGAATATTTACAAAGACTCCCCTTATGACTTTTACTTATTTCCTTTAATGTTAGAATTTAATGTTAAAGTCTCATACAGCCAGTTTACATTTGTCAAAGTAAGAAATTAACTGGACTTCAGCTTTCACTAATTTTACCAAGAAGACTTTTTATTTCCCAGAATGTAATTCTGGATGTTACAATGCATTTATGGGGTATAATGTTATGTTTTGATAGATGTATACTCCACTTAGTATCCTTCTTTTTTTTTTTTTTTTTGGTGCTGGAAATCAAACCCAGGGCAAACACTACAATGCTGAGTCACATACCCAACCCTGCATAGCATTTAATATACATAATTTTAAAAACAAAGATAATGGAGAACTTTAAGAAAAATCTTACATTATAATCAGCTTGCTAATTGTACTCTCTTTTTTTTTTTTTTTTTTTTTTTTTTTTGGTACTGAGGATTGAAACCAGGTGGTCACTTAACCACCAATCAACATCCTCAACCCTATTTTTATGTCTTATTTTGAAACAGGGTCTCACTAAGTTGTTATGGCCTCGCTAAGTTGCTGAGGTTGATCTCAAATTTCCAATCCTCCAGTCTCAGCCACCTAATTCACTGAGATTACAGACAATACCATTGTGCACAGCATCATTTTTTAAATATATACTATCCCTGCTTTTAATATTGAGATCAATATCTACATTTTTGGCAAAGACTAATAAAAAAAATAAAATGGAAAATTACTAAAATTATCTGGATCTTTTTATGAGTCATTATATCCTTCTATCTTGGGTACACACGGTTCTTCACAGTTTATGTAAGTTCTAAATGTAAGAAAAAGGCACAAGAGCCTATGAAATCCCAAAGTTAAAAAAAAAAATCTATAATGTCCAAATATCCTACCTCCAGGCAAGTGTTAAATGCATTACTTATAATACATTTGGCTATAAGTACCAGAATATTCAACTCCAGTGGCTTGTATAAATAATAGTTCATTTCTCTCCTCCCTTTTCTTCCATAAATGAACAAATGTAGGTACACAGGTTTTGGGGTTTTTTAATTTGTTGTTTTTATACATTACAGTAGGATTCATTTTGACATATTATACATACATGGGATGCAACCCATCACAATTTTGATCCATTCTTGTTGACCATGATGTGGAGTTACACTGGTCAGGTATTCATATAAAAGCATAGCAAAATGATTTCCAATTCATTCTACTGTCTTTCCTATTCCTACTGCCCTCCCTTCCCTTCATTTCCCTTTGTGTAATCCAATGAACTTCTATGTTTCTCCTCCCTGCCATCCCTTGTTATGGGTTAGTATCCACATATCAGAGAGAACATTCGACCTTTGGTTTTGGGGGGACTGACTTATTTTACTTAGCATGATATTCTCCAGTTTTATCCATTTACTGGCAACTGCCATAATTTCATTCTTCTTTATAGCAAAGTAATTTACCCTTGTGTCTATATACCACATTTTCTTTACCCACTCGTCTACTGAAGGGCACCTAGATTGACTATTGTGAATTGAGCTTCTTGCTGTAAACTTAATGTGGCTGTGTCACTGTAGTAGGCTGATTTTAAGTTCTTTGTGTATAAACCAAGGAGTAGGACAACTGGGTCAAACGGCGGTTCCATTCCAAGTTTTCTAAGGAATCTCCATACTTGTTTCCAGAGTGGGGGTTGTACCAGTTTGGAGTCCCACCAGCAATGTATGACTGAACATTTTCCCCCACATCCTCACCAACATTTACTATTACTTGTATTCTTGTTAATTGCCATTCTGACTAGAGTAAGACGGAATCTCAGTGTAGGTACAGAACTTCTGGAATTGCTAATTCCTACAGCATTTCCTTCTCTTGTGTTTCCTTCACACAAAATAGCCCCTGAAGATCCACTATGACCATTGGCGCACAAGAAAGAATAGAAGTGTGAGAGTTGTGTGACAGATGATACTTACATTAGAAAGCAAAAACTTTCTAGATCCTCCACAGACTTCCATTTACATGTCCTTAGCCAGAAAATATCACATAGGCAAAAAATGTTGTGAGGGAAGGTGAAAATGAAAATGTTTTCTTTTTCTTCCTCCCATAATGTAGGCAAAGAAGTCACCTTAGAAAATGACTGTGATTAGTTAGTCAACCTTATTTTAGTAAAGAAATTGGTTACTTAACTAATTAAATCTCAAAAACTATTTTAGTTCTTCTTCCTTTTATAAAGAAATGTATATTTTAGTATCATCCACATTTAATTACGGTTGTCTTCATACAATAGAAATAGTTCAAATCAAAGCACTCCACACACTCAACCAATTAATAGCAGGAAATTCTGCTGGATTTTAATCATTGTTTAAAAAAGATACATAACAAATATATAAGTAATGAAAACAAGGTCAACTAGAATTCAAAACTTTAAAAAGAAAATAATCTGTTTGGAAGCTATTATGTTAGGATACCTACATTTATTTATTCATTCAACTTATTTTCATTGCCAATTCTTTTTCATTTTTAATTCATCTTTATTAAGACATAACTGACATACAAATAACTGCACATACCTAATGGAGATGGTTTTATTGTTTTTAACATACTCAAACACTCAGATACCACCAGCATATTACTTTGGGGTATTGTTTGGTTTTGACTTGGGGATAAGGGTTGTTTGCTTACTTGTTTCTGTGATAAAACATTTAATATAAGATCTACCCTCTTAACAAATTTTGAAGTCCACAATACTAAATTGTTAGGTACTGTGTTGCATAGCAGAACTCTAAAATGTATTTATCTAACAGAACTGAAACTTTACACTTATTGAACAACAAGTCTTCATTTCTCCCAAACCATGGCAATTGCATTATGTTGTCTTCTCATGCCATTTTGACTATTTGAGAACCTAAGTGAAACCATAGGTATTCATCCTTTTGAGATTGGCTTAATTCACTCAGCTTGATGTTCTCCAGTTTTAACAAGTGGCAGAGTTGCCTCATTAAGGTTAAGATGCCTCTCTATCTATACACATATTTTCTTTATCCATTCCTGTCTATGGACATTGGGTTGTTACCATCTCGTGTCAATTTTACACAGTGCTGCAGTGAACATAGGGAGGAGACAATGTCTTGTGATATTGAATTCAATTATTCTGAACATATGCTGAAAACCAAGATTTCTAGATCATATGATAGGTCTATTTTTGTTTTTTGTTTTTTTAGGGCATATTCATGCTTTCCATAGCTACTGCCCCATTTTGTATTCCTTACAATAATATACATGAGTTCCACTTTCCACACAATCTCATCAACATATCATCATTTTTTTCTTTTAATAATAGCCATCTTAACAAGTACGCAATAACGTCTCATTGTAGTTTTGATTTTCATTTCCATCTTTTCACATACTCATTGGCTATATTTATTTTTTTTGGAGAAATGCTTGTGCAAATCTTTTGCCAATTTTCCAATTAGACATTTGGGTTATTATTATGGTTATAGGGGTTCCTTATATACTTTTTAAAATTAGCACCTCATCAGATGCATGGTTTGAAAATATTTTCTCACAGTCTATCAGGTGCCTTTACATTCTGTTCATTGTTTCCTTTGTTGTGCAGAAACTTTTTAGTTTGGTGTAGTGCCACTTGTCCATTGGTGCTGTTGTTGTCTGTGCTTTGGTATAATATTCAAGAAATCATTGCCAGGACTAATGTCAAGAAACTTCTCCCCTTTTGTTTTCATGTAGGAACTTCATAGTTTCTGGTATTAATCCATTTTTAGTTGGTATTTTGTCTTAGTGTAATTAAGGGTCCAGTTTCTTTTCTTTCTTTCTTTTTTTAAAACATAACAGATATCCAGTTTTCCCATTGTCATTTGTGGAAAAGACTTTCCTTTTCCCACTGGGTGCTCCTGGAACCCTGTGAAGGTCAGTGGACTGCCTTTTTCTGGGCTTTCTATTCCATCGGTGAGCGTGTGTTTTGCTAATATGATACTGTTTTAATTATTAGAGGTTTGTAGTATAATTTGAAATTAGTAAGTGTAGTGCCTCTAGCTTTACTTTGCCTGTTCAAGACACACTGCTAATTATGTCTTTTGTGGTTCTAGGTGAACCTCAGGATTTTATTCCATTTTTGTGGGGAAAAAACTATTGGAATTTTGATAGAGATTGCATTCAATCTGCAAATTGTTTTGAGTGTATTAGACATTTTAACAATACTAAATATTCTAATCTTTGATTATGAAATATCTTTGCATCACTTGTGTCTTTGATTTCATGTTTTACTGTTTTCAGTGTGCACATCTATCACCTCCTTGGTTAAGTTTATGGCTAAGTATTTTTATGCTATTGTAAATGGGATTGCTTCCTCATTTCAATTTCAAATGGTTCATTGTTAGGAGATCTATATATAAATCCTGATTCTATTTCTCTAGTCATATATGTGATCATGGGGCTGATAGTTAATTTCTCTGATTTTTTATCAACTCTTCTAGATAGTGCAGATAGTGATAATTTCTTCTTTGGACTATTACGATAATTTTGTAAAAAAATGAACATCAAAAGTCTAACAGGTTAAAAGTCTAATATTTCTTTAAAAGTTATCTTTTCCTATGTAAGTAGAGTAAGTGAAGTGCTAAAAATCAGAGTCTGTGGACATCATATTTTTTTGTTACGGTTTTAGTTGTTCCTAGAGGCTAAGTGATTCTGAAGGCACAGAGAATCAGATTACCATTTATTTACAGTGGAAGCTAACCAACCTGAACTAAAATTGTAAATTCTTTTGTCTTGTTAAACTGTTTCAAGAATCTAAACCAGAAATTGACACACAAAGAGACAAAAATATAGCTTATAAGGGTATATTGAAACACAAAGGCACATCATTGTACTAATCTGGCAAAACACAACTCTTCTATTGAGAGTTGGAGGAGGTAGGAAATTGGATGAGAAGCACCAGAGAGCACAGTATACGGAATCAGAGACAACTCAAGATTTCAAAAGGTAAGAAAAAACTTTCAGAAATAGGAACATCTGTGTGCATGCACATTTATCTAGATAAATGTCTCATGACTCAAATCAATTTGTAATTTGGCAAACTATCTAAACATTTTATCTTCCTCTGATAATGGCAGAGGAGAGCCTAGATTAATTCCAGCTACTGTTTTTGAGCTGAAGTTTTGTACGTGTAAGGTTGGCAAGGAGAGATTAAAGTGGCTTGTAAAGTAGGATACAATGAATTTAATTACTACATTAAAAGTTACAAATAACATATAAATGTCTTTCAGTGAATTTTGTACCAGACACAGATTTCATAAAAACCAGCAGTAAATCCAATACATAAGTCAGGGAATAAAAGACTGCATTAATTTTTGGATTAAATAAATGGAGTATGAAAAGACTATCACAACCAGCTACATGACTAAGAGATGCAGAGAAAATAATATAACCATTACAAATTTTAAACAGATTCTTCTTGGAAGGAAATGAATCCTCCACATAGACATAGCTCCTCAAAAACAAGAAGACTGACTGAAAGTAATCTCAGGAACCACTTCAATTAAAATGGGGAATTCATGGGCACTGTATTTCATGAAGAAATACTTGAACCTAGTACAGAAACATCTAGAGCATATTATTGGTATTTGTGTTGTGAATTTGAAGCTGAAATCTTAGCATGTTTGCACAAGTGTGAGCATTACATTTGGAATTACTTTGTTTTAGGCAACTGATAGTTGTTGCTTAAAACAGATTCAACTGGGTATACTGGAAACCACCAAAGTTATGAAGACATTATCAAACATTATTTCCCATTCTAAATGATAAAGTCTGTAACATTTTTGCAATGGTTCCAACATTCCACTTGTTTACATGCCTTGCATCAAAGAATGGAAAACTGTCCTTTAATCTGAAATTGTCAGAAGCTGTACCACTTGCAGATTTGGAGCCTAATGTGTGACTCACTCATTCAACTGAGAGACTTCTATTAACTTCCCTTCCTAGAGTTCTACGCATTTGGTGAAAATGATATGTCTTTACAATTTGTATAGAAAATTGGGTCCTAAGTCCAGACACAGTGAAGCCAGAAAATAATAAAGTTGAAATTCATTCTGGTATTTTAAGTATGTCTTCTACAGTAATAGACATATGTTAAATATGTTCATCCTGCAACAGTATAACTTGTACTAGAAATACTCACTAATAAATATACTATGAAAATTATCTTCTTCAACCACTTAGGCCAAGTTATGGGTAAATCTATCTGTTAGGCTTGATATTTTTTGAGATAGGATCTCACTTAATTTCTAAATTGCTTAGGCTGACCTTGAACTTGGAATTCACCTGCCTCAGCCTCTGAGGCACTGGGATTACACATGTGCACCACACCTGGTTTACTTTGCTTCTGAAAAAGGGGTAACAACTTGACAAAATATCCATACCCAAATTTTGATACAATTAAGACAAGACATAATAAATTACAAGGAAAAACATATTAACTGTTCTTTACTACACATACTTAAGGGAGAAGAAACAGCTCCTTTTTAAAATGTTGGTCCTGTCAGGCGCAGGGGCCCTTGCCTATAATCTCAGTGGCTGGGGAGGCTGAGGCAGGAGGAATACAAATTCAAAGCCAGCCTCAGAAACTTAGTGAAGTCTTTAGCAACTTAAAAAGACCCTATTTCAAAATAAAATATACAAAATAAAAAAAGGTTTGCGATGTGGGTCAATGGTTAGGCACCCCTGGTTCAACCCCTAGTTCAAAAAACAAAAACAAAAAAATGGCCAGAATTACACAGACTGGTAGGATTCATTGTGACATTCATACATGAACATAACAAATTTTTTTTTTTATCAATTTCATCTCCAGTACCTTCCTATGCCTTCCCTATTCCCTTCCCGATTGCCTTCTACCATATCGGTTTCTCTTCTATTTTCATGATATGCTTTTTATTCTTTTTTCTTTCTAGCTTCCATATACAAGAGAAAATATGATCCATGATTTCCTGAGTCTGACTTACTTCCCTTAACATGATGTTCTCCAGCCCCTTCTATTTTCCTGCTAATAAAATAATCTCAAACTTCTTCATGATTGAGTAAAACTCCATTGTGCATACATACCATAATTTCTTTATCCATTCTTCTGTTGATGGACACTAGACAGTTCCCATAACTTACATGGGTATGCATGTATCTCAACAGCATGCTGACTTTAATTCTTTTGGATAAGTTCCCTAGTATAACTCAATCATGTGGTGGCTCTTTTGAAGAACTTCCATATTTTGCATAGTGGCTATTCTAATTTACATTCCCACCAGCAATGCATAAGATATTTTTTTTTTCGATAAAGTAATGATTTAGGGAGACTTTTCTATGTCCCAGAGAAGCGCTCCCCAAATTGCGTTCCATTTGTGAACACCAACTTGTGACATCCTCTAAGAATAAAATCCATAGTTAAATAAAATTTGTTGTACTTAATTTTCTAGCTTTTTGAAGAAACTTTATTTTCTTGACAGGCTAATGCACACTTTACACACACTGACTCTAGAAAATGGTAAACCATAAAATGGTGGGGGGAAGTGAAACTTTCGGGCATCTTGTAAAATCGTTTTATCTATATCCTATCTATAAATTTTAACTTGAATTAATTAAAAATCAATTAATTAATTCAAGTTAAAATTTATAATAAATAAAAAATTTATAATAAAAAAGATTTATACTAAAATATTTCACACTATTTATTTTACCAAACTATTAAATATTTGAGCTAAACGTTCCACTTTATTAGATAAAAAGTAAAATAAGCAACTGACTGCATCAATCTCTCTTGTCTTTCTTCATTGCGTGTGTCAAAGCAGCAGGCTGTGTAGATTTCTGTTAACATTTGTGAACCAGTAGCATTTTACTTATGAAAAAGTTGAAGGCATGCCCACTATAAATCTTAAAATTAGTGTGCTGATGAATTACTGAGTAGAGTTCATCACTGAGTACAATTTTAGTTAAAAACAGAAATGTTGGAATTGTATAGACCAAGTAATTTCATATCTAATCACTGTTACAAAAAGCTTAGAATCATTATTAGCAATCTTTGCATTAAGTGATCAAAAATTGGTTTGGGAAGTAAACACTTTCATTTTCTTCTTCTAAACACTCCTGTGATAAGACTGGAATGTGCCAGGCTTAGCAAAGGATTCACCTCAATCAATACTACTGGAGCAAGAATAAGATTGGTCCAGTGATTAATTTCATGTTGTACTCATGGGAATAAAACAGCTGAGTATATTTGTCTCTATAATCCCTTTTCCCAAATGTAATCACAAATGGAATTGATCAACTCATGTGTTTCTACTGAGGCCAAAGTGGGCATATTAGAATTGGTAGGGTGTGTAATAATTTAGTACAGATCATCAGTCCTTGGGGCTACAGGGAATTGAATATTAGAATCTTATTTTAAAAGAAAACAATTTTTCTTCCTCAAGTTCCTTCCCTCCTGTCAAGGTTAAACAACTTTCTCTGTGGCATCTTTGTAGATTCTCATGAAAAAGAGCTAAGAATTGGATATTTATCAGGAGCATGGTAGAGCTGAAAGAATAATAGGTTTTTGGAAATAGACTTTCTTAAAGATATTCCAGTTGTGATAAACTCACTTTCTTGGAGTATCAACTGCTGCATCTTTATCATGTGCATGATAGGTATCTTGCAGACTGTTATAAAGATTATACATGCTCATCCTTGTAATCAGACATTTCCAGAAAAATGGCGATCAACTCATAAAACCAGTTATTTAAATTTCAGACTTTATTTTTGCTGAGTAACTTCTATAGGAAGTGATGATAGAAATTTCATCTAACTTATATGCCTTATTGAGCAGTTACGACATTTGACACCAACAAAGTATCTACTTTTTGTACATAACAATTGGTTAAGGTGAGCTTACATGGCAAGACAAATCAAGGGAAAATGTGACTGAAATGAACTAAAATTTGCTTAAGATGTCTACAATCTCTTTAGACACATACCTACAACAATATGATCTTAAATACTGAATCATACATCATTCTTCACTGATGAATATGATGAACCATACCTCCAGAATAAAGAGCTCAAGTGTAAGTATCTTTGCTAAGTGATATGAATTTTGTTAATTCAGAAACACGAAAAAGTTCCAACTTTCTTGACTTTTCCATATTTTTGAAAACTTAAGGTTAGTCTATTTATTATTCCAATATACACACACATTGCATTTCATACTACTTTCCCCATTCTGATTTATTACATCGACCTGAGTAGTTTCCTAAAAAAAAAAAATATATGAAAAGAAAAGAAAAAAACTCTGTGTGTGTCTATGTGTGTCTGTGTGTGTCTATGATACACTTTCCCCAAGTTTTGAGGACTTGAAAATCCTCTTATCCAATAGGATCAGGTTAGTATAGCCTATTGTGCTATGAATTTTCCACCAAGAAGCTTTACTGCACCATCCTACAAATACACAACCAATGAGCAGTTCCACTCTGATAGAGCATGTTCTGCAATGTCTGTTTCTATGCCACAGAAACCGACACATCTTTAACTGACACATTTTCCATTTACTTTGTACTATCCAACAATGTAGATGTCTAATGGCTGAATAAAGTTGTGCAGATAAGTTATATTTGCTAGAAAGAACTGGGTGGTAAAAATCAAGTTATACAAAAGCTCATAATGTCTACAAGAGAATAGTTGATACAATATAAAAAAAAACTCAATAGGCAATTAAACAGTAGAAGTACTTTGACCTTGTGAAGGCCATTGTAAACTTCACTAAAACCTGATGAAGGATGAACCAACAAATATAGAAAGATTGTGCATGTGTCCTATTATGGTTACAGGGGATCTGAAGACAATGCCAGAGAATGCTTAGGAAGGAGAATCTGTATAATTATTCCATGATGGTCACTGAATTCATTCATTTTACTTTGAAATAAAAATATCATGTTAAAAACATGTGCTGTTTTCATGTATATCAATATTAGTCTTTATAATCAAAATTATATAAATCCATGTATCCTTCTTTATATTCAGAATTCCTCTGGTAATTACATAGTCATTTCTATCCTTTTGGCTAGAGACATACAATCCAATTGATTATTATTTAATCTTGGTCTGAACTGACAAGTTACCATTTTCTTCTAAATCTTGAAAATGTGAAAATTGCTCATGTAAAGAATGATGTCAGATAGAAACATGAGCAAACCATAAATACAGTACACAGATGTAATTATACATTTTCCAATAGCCACATTAAAATAAATCAAGAAACAGGTCATTTGCATAAATTTTGTTTAATCTAGCAATCTAAAATATCATTATTTCAATTTGCTAATATTCAAAACAATTTTTAAATATTGAGAATTTTAAATTCTGCTTTTTGTACTGTCTTAAAACTGATGTGTGTGTTCCACTATATGGCAGCTTGAATAGAACCAGCCGCATTTTGAATACTCAGTAGCCTCATGAAGCCAGTGACTACCATATTAAATCACATAAATATAGATAAATGATTGAAGAAAATTGCTCATTTTGGAAAAATACAGAAAATTAGGAGGAAAGGCCAGTCTTCAAAAATAGGGAACAATGAGTGCAGCAGAAATAAAATGTATGGTATTACTCTGAATAACAAACCTCAGACTAGCTCATATGATATTTAGACTTAAAAAAAAAGTTCAGTTTCTAGTGTTTCTCCAACAATGGAAGTATTTTCACTTATAAATGCAGGAGAAATTCAAACTAGTATAACTATCTATTTTCCATGTAGAAAAAATAAAACCAAATTGAAAAGTTAATTATGACTAAATCAAGCAAACTTACCACCAATCAGAGCATTTCATAAGTTCTTCTACAAAATATGCCAAATATTTTATGTCTTGTGTCTTAATGTTTTTATTAATCGAAGTAAATAGCAACAATCAGATCCTCATTTTGACAAATGACTAAACTGAGGCTTCGAGAGGTTTAGAAGATAGCCCAAAGACAAATTGATAGTAAGTGGTGGAGCCACACTCTGAGACCATGGGTCATGTGACCTCAGAGCATTGAAGCACCTATAGCAGCCTTCTTACATAGACCCTACCTCTTAACCTCAACATAGACAAGAGCAATTTCAAGGTTTAGGTGTACTTCTACATCAACTCTTTTTATGTTGCTCTGAGATGATTCTTAAAATAATCTATTCCAATTTTATGAAAACTTTACTTTTCTCCCCCACTTCTAGCATCTAATTCCTCTTTAATTTTTTTTTTTTGGGGGGGATACCTGGGATTGAACTCATGGCCACTCCACCACTGAGCCACATCCCCAGCCCTATTTTGTATTTTATTTAGAGACAGAATTTCACTGAGTTGTTCAGCACCTCGATGTTACTGAGGTAGTCTTTAAACTTGTGATCCTCCTGGCTAAGCCTACCGTGCCCCTTCAATTACATGCGTACACTGCTGTGCCAGGCTAGTTCCTCTTTAATTTTATCTCCAGGAGAAATGTAAAAAATAAATAATTAAAAGATGGGGGACTAAATTTGTACTATAAAGAATTTTTGTTTGGGTTGTATTACATTCAGGATATTTTTGCAGAAATTTTTCCTCCACTTTAAATATATGATCTTTGTTTTAAAGCCGAAGAAACATTCTTTACTCTATATGACTGAGTTATTTAACCTGAGTGTTACCAGCATAACTTTCTTAAATTTAGCATCTGTTGTTTATAATCCCCCTTTTTAGACATCAGCTCTCAGGTGAGCCCACCTTCATGAGAACATTAGTAACCGTGTTCTTGCCTTCATTATCATCCCCATGGAGTGTTATAATTGTTTTTCTTTAATCTATCAAGTCAATCTGCAAGGTGCTGGCATCACATCCAGCAGTGTGGGAACACATAATTCCCTTTGAAACCCTTCTTTAATCATCCATTCCTTCTTTTCGTCTTCAGAATCTTACCCTGTGAGGTTTTTTTTTTCAAAGTCAATCAGAATCCATGAGTTCTCTAATGCCGGATCTTTGTACCTTGATCCTGTGAAAAATGTGGAAAAAAAGAAGGCATAAACATAGGCTTGAAAGGTGATTTTCACTTGGAATAGACTAAGAAGATTGAAAAATATAAACCTTTTCAGACAATGGTATGAATTGCTCTGAGACTCATCCAACAATTTGAAATGAATCATCTTACTACAATTACTCAAGCTACAGTAGTCACACCCTCTTTACATTAACTGATCTCTGAAAAAGGTGTTGTGTCTTTGCTTCACTTTAGCCTTTCTTCTTATTGAAGTGCTGAGTGGAAATATTTAAAAGAATTTTATGCTTTCTGTTAGCATTTATTGACATTTTCAATGTTTTGAAAAGGTATGCCTCTCTGCAAACATGCATAGATCCATATTCCATATGCATCATTTGTTCATAACCTTGAGGAGACAACAGAGGCCTCTGAAACATTATCCAATTACACACCCGTATCTGGTGATAACCCTTCAGTGTGTGCTTATTATGTAGAAAGAGGCTTTTAATGATGCCTATATTTTATTTCCCTTCAGATTCCTAAAATATAAAGCAAAGCCAAATCATAATGTAGACCTAAGAGAAAATCAACACTTGAGTCTTGCACTTCTGATAACCTTATCAGACACATTCACAAGACATTAGAGTGCAATAGATGGAGACACTTTCTGGTACTAAAATGAATTGCTCTATATTTCTCTTAAGCTATTGTCATCTGCAATTCGTGTTAGTTGAATATTTTCTCTAACTCAAAGTCACATTCTACTTTGACAAATTGACTTGTGGGTGATTTCCTCATTCTGTGAACAATTATTCAACTCTGATTTTACTGTTACCTAAATAGGTCAGAACTTGTCTTTATTTTTGTTTTGCTTTCTCAAAGAAAAACAAAAAGGAATATAATTTCAGCCAACTTGCTTTTCATTAGCAAAATATGACATTACATTCTGTTTGGCTGATGAAAGGTAAACTAGGTTCATGATGGGGTTGCAGGTTGGGGATTTAGAGAATCTTTAAAGATTTAGTACTTTAATAGGGGGAGAATTAGTCTATAAAGCTGAAATAGGAAATTTATTCAGAATATATTTGCATCTGTTCCCTAAAACAGCATTTCTCACTATGATCTTTTCTCACTCTCATTTCTTTTAGGGAAAAAAAAAGTTTTCTAACTGCAGAGAAAAAGGACATTAAATGAAGAAAAACATGCAAATGGTGGTTTGGTGTCTAATGGAACTGTAATCTGTTGGGTATTGAATAGGTGATTTTTTTTTTTTTTTGCGAGGGGGTGCTAAAAAATGATACTATGACAAGAGACTTCTGTTCTAAATCTGCACCCTGGATTTGAGACAATGACCTTAATATTTGTGTCTGTTAGAAAATGTGCTCAGCAAGTTAAACCTCACAAATATCTTAAATAAATAGAGTATATTCATCTTCCTCAACAGAGTGTCCAGATTAGGTTATACGGGCTAAATATGATAGATGTATAATAATATCACGAGTCTTTGTTTTTATATGGATCTACCTGTTTTGTGTTTCGTTTTCGTTGTTTTGTTTTTTGCTTCCCCATATGTGTATAAATCCAGGTTGGGTGCAGATTTAGAACAGAAGTCTCTTGTCATAGAATCATTTTTTTAGTACCCCCTCGCCTGAAAAAAAAAATCACCTATTTGCTGCCATCATTAGTTATATGATATATCCCTAAGCATCATATCCATATTCTAACAAGAAGGTAAAAGGGTACAAGGATCACAGAGTACATGGAATCTGCCCCTTCAAAAAATTTTCTGAGAAGCTCCATCAAACAGTATCCATATGTATCTTAATGACCCTATGCATTATTCAAGCTTATCTGGACCAATAGGATACACACACACACACACACACACACACACATATTTATTTATGTACATACAAACACATATATATGTACAAAATTTAGATACATTTAAACACTCAGATACACATATTTTACATTGTTTATTATATATATATGAATATATATACATAGATTAATAATATATACCTAGTATTGGCTCAGGTGATCACAAAGGCTGAGAAGTTCCATAAGCTTGAGTCTGTAAGTCAGAGATCCAAGTTAGAGAGCTAGAGACCCAATGATTCCAGTTCCAGTCTAAGTGCAAAGGCCTGCGAACCAGGAGCATCAAGAGCAAGAGAAGATCAGTGTCTCAACTCAAGCAGTCAGACAAAGGAGGAGGGTAAAGCCAACCTTTTACCACCTTTTTGTTCTATTCAGGCCTTCAATGAGCTGGATGATGTCTATCCACAGACAGGAAGGCCATTTGCTTTACTTGAGTAAACAATCTAAATGTTAATTTCTTTCATTAATACTCTCAAAGGTATGCTCAGAATTAATGTTTAATCAGATATCTGGGTATCCTATGATTCAGTCAAGCTGATATATAAAAATAATCATTACACTGGGTCACACAGAGAAAATGAATCCTTGATTGATCTAGCTTCTATAATAAAAGAATATAAGATAAGAGGATGGCTTTTAGTGAATTTTAGTGGATTAAAATGACCATTTGTCATTTCTCAAGGACAGGATCAGTACACAAAGTTCTGGATCTGCGCCAAGTTCAGTTAATTTCAGCTAGAATTGCTCCCATGTTTAAGGCTTCAGTTCTGTCCCACATGGTCTCTAATTCTCCAGAAAGTTGCCCCAGACTTGTTCTTATGGCTTCAGGGAAGCAGTCTGAGGGAGAGAGAAAGAAGCAGCATAAAATATTTCTCGAAGCCTAGACTTGGACCTGGTACAATTACTACTTCTGCCATGACAAATTACAAGACCAGCCTAAATTCATAAAGCAGGAAAATGGCCCCCAATTTTTAACCAGCAGAATTGTAAAGTCATATTGAGAAAAATGTGGATTTGGCAAGAAATTTTTTTCATTTAGTTTATTACAAATATAAACAAAGGACAAATATTCCAACTACAGGATCTAGTGTATGTCACAAACTCATTGTGTAAACTCAACTGGCTCATAAAAAATTCAATCTTAGTCTCATTGCTCATTTAATGAAAAAAAGAACCCTACTTCACCTTTCTTGTGAGCTAGTTATAAATAAGGCATAGATGGAAGAATACCATAAAAACTAAAATACTACTATACAGTTAAGGAAGAATTAATAAGTAGGAGTTAGCGTCCATGTGTGACTGATTACCTAGGGAACTTGTAAAATATAGCAAAAAAAACACTCAGAACAAAACAAAAGCTTACACTAACATATCTTTTTTTGCCTTAAAATATTCAGTTCTATGAAAAACAATTCTATTTCAAGAAACAGAAATAAATTATATAGGTCAAATAGTTCTCAAAATGGCATGCTAATGAATTACTTGAAAGTCTTGTCAAAACTCAGTCTACTGGACCTCAAAGAGTTTTGGATTCAGAAGGTCTGGTTTGGGATATAAAATTTTGCCTTTCTAAAAAGTTCCTACCCTCTAGTTTCCCTTCAGATTGTATGAATCTTTTACTAAAACATTCCTAAATATTGATAACGTTGCTGTTCTGGGAACCACTTTTGAGAATGAAGAACATGTCTGTTTTGTTGAGACTGCACTGAAATCATTCACTTGAGCATGATTCTTATCCTCACTCAGGGACCAGCGTTGACAGTTTACTCCACATGTCGGGAAGGAGGAAAGATGGAGAATTGCACACTTAGGACTAACGGTAGCAAGAGATATTTTTTCTCATTCAATATTGGTCAAAGCAAGCTATGAAGCCCGATCTAATTACAAAGCAGTAACAAAGTAAAATCCTATCTTCCTTGAGAAGAAAAATATTGGTTAAAAAAAAAAACTGTGATATCTACTAGAAAAATCCAAGTAGACTATGTAGCTAAATGGTAATGGTAGTGGAGACACAGGGGACAAATTATCTCAAGATTTAGAGTTTTTCTTATTTGGGAACAATTGAGTCACTGACAGAAATAAAAGTTAGAAGTTTCTTCTAATTGAAGATAAATTCAACTCAAGTTATCTTGGATTTCAAGCAGCACATTTACAGAAAACTAAGTGAACATGTTAATCAGGATCTTGGAGTTACAGTCCTGGAGAAGGAGTGTATAGAGATACAGAATTGAGTCACTAGAACTTAAAATATAGTTTAAGTAAAAAATAATGGATTAAGTGTCTGAATACGAAAATAGTGGAAGATACCCGGGAAAGAGCTCAGGACTGATTTCTTTGTTGTGCTGGTGGTGGTGGTGCTGGGGATCAAATCTCAGGGCCTCACACATGCTAAGCAAGCACCCTACCACTGAGTTATATCCCCAGCCCAGAACTAAAATGTGATCGCTCTTCACAATATAGGAAATTAGAAGCGACATGAGAACCAGTAAGGAAGTCCAAAAACAAAAAGCAAAAGAGGCTCCATAGAAGCCAGAGTTAAAGAGTTTCAGAAGAGAAGACTATAAGTACTCACTGCTTGGATATTGAGAACTGAGAAATAGTCCTTATTTTTGTCAGTGAAATAATAACTAGCAGTCACTGATAGAAATTTCAATATATGACTAAAATGAAAATATGAGTATAAAGTAATTTAAGAGATAGGAAAAATGTATTCTTCATGGAGAAATTTATTGTTTTTACCCAACATAGTTCACAGTCATAGTAAGCATCCTCCTGAATGAGGATGAATTGTAAAAATTAATGAGTCCTTGACAAGTTTCTATGAGGTAGTTTACTTTATTATCCTCACATTTCTAAATGCCAATGGTTATAATATTTTATTATAAAGTTGAACATAATATTGCTATTAATTAAGAAAGTGTTCTTCACAATTTCTGCACCTTCAGAAAGAGAAACACAAGGTAAACCAATAATCCATATTATTAATCCACTAACACCACACACACACACACACACACACACACACACACACACACAGTAGTTGGACAAGAAATGCAGCCAAGGGTCTTTTATTCTTACTCTAATACTTTACCAGATGGCCTTACTTTACAGTAACTTTCATTGTATTATTTATCTGTATACCCACCAAAAAAATCTCAATATGTTACAACAAACAGGGTTTTTTCATTCTCACATCTGTGGACTGGTTGAGGTGTAATCGAATTAGGCTGTACTTACTCGGGGTCCATTCCAAGAGATGGATTCTGTACGGGATTTTTTCCATCTGTGTCTTATCCTCCTTAGACATGAGCCATATTTTTCTGGTAGTGAGGGGAAAAGCACGAAATCACAAATGTGAATTCACTTTTCTAGCCCCTGCTTATGTCAGGTCCCTTGTTCCATTTGCCAAAGCTAGCATATTACTCAGCCCAACTTTAATGTGATGAGGAAGTAATTAGCTATTCTAGTCGAAAGACTCATAAAGACCCATAGCAGGGATGAGGGACACTGGTGTGCTGGAGCCCGCTTGTTCCAACGCATGAAAGCCCATCTCAGTAATGCATTCAGTGATATCATATTAATAGACCCAAACTTACCATGATAAGATTATTTACACCATGCCTACCAACAAATGCTAAAAACAATCAGGAAGTTTGTATATTTGTTTATTTTTGAAACATTTAATGCATTTTACCACACATTATATTGATAATCCACATATCTTATTACTAAGGTCAAAATACTGTGTTATTAGCATGTTAGGAAACAGTGATGAGCAAGATATTGGTGCTCTGTTTTTGTGTTTTTCACCAGCAAAAGTAGACATTAGCCAAGTCATTCTAAAAAGTGTTGTGATAGGCAAAATATGCATGTTACATGACCTGGAGGAAAAGAAAATATTTTTCTACTAACTCCTCAAAATGTTAAAACAAGATCTGAATCACACATAGTTCTGAAGCATAGAAAGTTCAGAATGTACTAGAAGAGATATGTTGGCATTTCTGTACACAGTTCTCCATGCTACTGTGACCCTTGATAACAAGTTTAATCATCCATGACTACTCAGTCATCACAATAAGCACTAACAATACAGCTAACAATAAAACAGCAATAAATTATAATTTAATTAGTCTTTATTAAAATAAATGACTGAACGATTCCAGCTGGATTGCTTTCATTGTATTCTTTTATGATGTTTTAGCTAAAAATACTATTGCTATCCTTTTTTAGATTAAAAAACTTTTAAATGTTTCCACCTTATATATGTTCTTCCTATTCCTACTTAACACATAAGGGCCGGAATGCATTATCCTTCTTGCTTTAAGATACCCTGTTATGAGCCAGTTATTTAGGAATTTCAATTTATGAGGTTTGACAACATTGTAATTGATTGCAATAATAAAGTCCTTACCAAAAGCTGAATTACTTTAAGGGAATTTGCCTTGTTTTCTTAAGTGTTTTGCAAGTATGATAAGTAGGTTGCAGTGCTTTTGCTGACACAAGTGCACAAGAGATATATGATCTCTTTTAGCGCACATAGTGACAAAAGATCAAGCTGTTGGGCTGCAGGCTACAACAAATTGAATATATTGAATTTCAACTGTGGTTTAATGCGGTCTTAGTTTTAATGTTACAGTCCATTCAAGTGATACCTTTGCATACTAGTGCCATAACTGCATCCACATGACTGATCCATGGAGAAGGGGTATTTCATTATTTTAAGTAGGCATACATGGTTTCAATGCAATGAGCCTTAGTTTATTTGCATTACAAATTAATGGTAGGATTTTCATAATTAATATCTTGCTTGAACTACTACTGTATTATATATCTGTACTAAAACTTCATAACACAGTTTTCTATATTAAACAAAATGGAATCTCATTTCAATTATAGTAGTGAGTTTTCAAATCAGGTGAGTAAAGCAATGATTCCTGAGGCATTTAGTTATATTAAGATTTTCCTAAAATGAGAGATGCTAATGTATTTTTCCCTTCAATTCTAGTATTGTATTTGAAATGATAAAACTATAGTTTGAATCTTCAGTCTCCTCCAAAGTCCCATGTTCTAAAAGGATTGCTTCCCAGCCTGTTGCACTATTGTGTATGATGGAACTTTTGGTGCAGTGTATGGTGGAAAGAATTGAGGTCATTAGAACATGCCCTTGAATTGGGATATTGGGACTCCGGTGCTCTCTATCTATCTCTATCTCTATCTCTATCTCTATCTCTATCTCTATCTCTATCATCTCTATCTCTATCTCTGTCTCTATCTCTATCTTTCTTGCTCTCTTGCTCTATTGCTCTCGATCTCTGCTTTCCAGCCACCTTGAGGTAAAACGCTCTATGGCCAGGTACTCTGCCATGAAGTACTATATTACCGTAGATCCCATATGTCAATCCAAGTAAACATAGAGAGAAACTTCCAAAACCATAAGCTCAAATGAATCTTTCCTCCATATAAATTGATTGTCTCAGGTATTTTGTCACAGGGACAGAAATCTAACTCTGATCAAATATTATTAATTGACCTTGAGTGATAGCTTTATAATCTGATGCAGAATAGCAATTATTTTTTACTGATAATCTTTTTCATTGGAGAATGGAAGAGAGAATTTATTTTGCTAACAACTACTCCTGGGTTGAAAATAATAAACTCTATCTAAAACTAGGGTTCTTTTTAATTATTAAGGAAGTCTAAGAAGATTGTAAGTGCATACGATATAAAATCAGTGAATATTTTCTATATCTGCCTGCTAATCAGAGAAAATGTAGTATTTTATAGCAATAGTGGCACTAATCTGCCAACAGCTTTCTTTAAAATAATCTCCCTTTTAAGGAAACATTTTATAATTCTAATTTCAGCACCTAATTTTTATGCATGACTATCTTTTAAAAAAAACATATATTTTAAGTTCTTTACACACTTTATATATATATATATATATATATATATATATATATATATATATATATATATATATCACGTGACAGTAAGGATAAAACCTCATAATCCAGAATTCAGCATTTTTATTCACTAAAATGAGCTTCTTACTAAGGTGTTCTAATTTCATGCCTGTAGAAGTACAGGAAAAGACAATTAATTCACTTATTTTGATGTTTGAAGTTAGTATTTTTAATTCAGTTGCAGCAATGTACTAGATAATTTATTAGTTTCTTTCCCACTCTATATTTTATGATTTTACAAAATGTTCACTTATCAAAAAGTAGACACATTAAAAGCCAATCATTCAGATACACACTTCAAGTGTTTAAAGAATATGCACAGTATCAGATTACTTTGATAATTAATTATCCCATTTAGTAAATTTAATCTCTTGAGAAGTTTCCTGTTCCATCTACTTGATTATAGCAAAGACAGCATTGTGGGGTAGTGTATTATCCAGTTACGTTAGGGCAGTGGGATAAGTTGCTGAGAGACCAAAAATGTCACACATAGATGCAGTATGGGACATAAAGTTTATTGAAGAATGCCTATGGGGAAGATGATTGGCAATGGGCAGGACAGACACTTTGCCAGAAAGTCCAGTGATGATGGTCTAGACAGGGGCTTCACCAGGAAGGCCAGTGGTAATGGGCTGAACAGGAGTACTTCCATTTAATTAAGGTGCCTCCAGTGCTTTGCCGGAAAACAGTGATTCCCCTCTCACAATACTGTATCCAGTGGCAAGTGGCTGTACAAAATTTCCCCCTTCCTGTTGTTTGGTTCTGCAACAGTTACCACAGGCATGGAGATTTTTATAGATTAGGTTACAAAAGCAGTGACATCATCAGTTTAGCTTGGTTTGTTCCATTGCGTGCATCCCAAAGAACTAGCTTTGAGGGCAACAAAACAGCTTTCTACAAATAACACTAGCTTGCCCTAATTCTGGCACGACTGAGGGAAAGCCAGTATCCTTTGAGATCATATTTTTGGGACATTCTGGCCCAGACTCACTCATGTTCCCTTAACTTGGCTAAGTGTTTGAGAATGGAGGAGGGCATTTCAGGTGTATGGTGTTTTACTGTCCTCCCTTTCTCCAAGGATGGCACCAGAAAAAAAAAAAATCATGAGTCAATGTCAGCATACAGGAACATTTCTATTCATGTATTAACTTGCAAACTTTGATTATTTTCACTTCTTTAATCAATGACTCTGCAGTACACATAAAAAAAGCAAATGAATACTATTATGGATGATACCTATAGTATATAAAAGACAAAATAAAGGTTCATAACAACATTCTTAGGGCAAAATATTGGAGAACAATAAGTAAATTAGAACTTAGTTAAATGTAAATTTATATAGAAAGCAATGGAAGAAGTTTTCTAGGGTATGATAATGTTCTAAATCTTGGTAGAAATTTGGATAATACATTGAATTCTACTTTATGGTAGACAAACTGAGCGATTGATTGGTGTTTTAAGGGATTTATAGATATAAATCCCTTTTAAAACCTGTAATGAAATAAAATGGCTTGATGGATGAATAAAAGGTTAGAGACATATATATATATATGTATAAAATTTATATATATATGCATATACATATGTATATGTATATATATATATATATATATAATGAAGTAAATACAGGCAAATGCTAATTGTAGGCTCTAGATTATGTGTATGCAGTATTTATTGTATGAGCCTTTCAAATTTTCATTATGTTTTAAGGTATTCCTAATAAAATGTGAAAAATATCTATGCATTTGGACTTAAAAATATTGTGCAATGTTTGACATATAGTAGTATCCTAATCATTTTAGATGGAATAAATTATCAAATAATTACATAAAAATTTAAGTTTAGTAAATAAAAAACAATGGGTAAAAATCTTAATAGCAGATTTTTAAAAAATATTCTAAGGATTTAGATAACATATTGCTTATTTTCCCAGTAATGTGCAATGGACATGAAGAAACCAAATATGATTACAGATAATATAATAAACGCAATGTTCAAATCAAGGAGGAAATAGAGCCATTTTGTCCTGGTCTGAGAATTTCTAAATTATTGCAACGTGTTCCAGATACTCTCTTTAACAAATATATTACAAAAAGAAGAATGTGTAAAGAAAAATGACTAGGAAATAGCAAGCTCCAATAATCATGCCATATAAGAAACAGTTAAAAGAACTAGAGGTCTTTCCAGTGGGAAAAGGAAAACTAAATGAAGAACTTTGTAATGTATTAATTCTTATCATCCACATTACTTAACCTTTTTCACATCCTAATTTCAGCTTAGTTTTCACATCTTGTAGGATGCTTTATCCTACAGTCACAATTTAATTAATATCTTTATTCTCTGAACCTTTGTTCAAATAGATATATATTTTATTTTATTCATTTAGTACCTGGTACCTGGGACCTTACAACAATTGCTCTTGTTCTTGAACTTACCTTTACCTATTCTTACACATGCACATACACACATGGGATGCACACACACACACACACACACACACACAGTCTCAATACTCAACCAGAACGTAGGCCGAATGAATTTTATGCATCTTTGTACTCCCAGACCTCAGCACACTTATTCATATATTTTATAAACATATATTGAAAAATCGTTTTGTGCTAAGCCCTGTGCTGAGATGGGACTTAAGTTTATCTTAACACTGAATCTATTCATAAACAGCATATGATCTAAAACTAGATATATTATGCAAGCATTGTAGTCAGTACAATGTTGGGCATAAACAAGATATTATAGAAACCCATGTGAAGAGTTCATCTAGCCCAAATTGAAACAAGAATGAGAGGAGTAGAGACCTAAACAAGTCTTCAAGGATGGATGAACATTACCATTAGTATGCATGTGATTAAGACAGAGTTACATCATGGAAGAAAAACAGAACTATATCTTAGGAAGTCTCATAGGTAGAGATCACTGTATTGGAAAATCATGTAGGGAGAGAAGGTCACAATGCATAGGACGCATTTCTATTGAGCACTTTTTTTTTTGTTTTTTGCTAAATGAGTATTTGGTTTGATAGTAGCATTTTTGTATTAAATAACTACTAAGATTTCATGTAACCAACTGCTCTAAGTTACGACATTTCATCACCTATGTGAATTTTGGGATACAACTTAAGCTCTCTCCTATGAACGTAACCAATTCTAGATATTGAAGATGGTTATAATGGTTATATGAAGAGGGAAAAGGCATTTTTTTCTGAAGCAGAATCATTAATCTAATAAGTAAATCTAGTAGTTGCAGTCTCTACAACACAAAACTAAACACTAAACTAAAACACAACATAGTCACTAATACTATTTACCTACAGGCAGACTGGTTTTCTTTTTAGCAATCTGAAAACACTATAGAAGTTCTTAACCTGCAATTCATGGACTCCAAATTTTAAGAGGTCTAAACACTTAAATTGGAAAAATTAAGATATTTTCTAAACTGTCCTTGGAATTTAGCATTTCTTTTCACTATAAACAAGGACAACGAACCACAGTAGTATTGGCAGCACCTATGACTTGTCCTCAGTCCAAATCTCTGATATTTTCATATCACATTGAAGTTGTTACAAATGCATGAGTGTTTATTAAACAAAGACTTTGCAATGAGCGTAAATAGTAGAATGATTGTCAGAATCTTCTTAATGTGAAAATAAAGACATGTTCATTTCTGTGCCTTAAACTTATTAAATTGTTTTGATAATCACAAGGCCTATAATTTTTAAACTTTGAAATCCTATATATCATTTAATATATTTAAAATATTCTTCTAAGAAGTTATCCACAAGTTTAATCACAATTATAAACACAAATAAATGAATTTTTTAAAAAATAGAAATTTCACAAGATTTCTGATTAGTAATGAAGTTGACATTTTTGTTTGTATTGATTTGGGTTTTTTGTTTATTGGTTCTTTCCTCGCTCTGGGGCTCTCTTTCAAAAACATTTTATAGACTATTTTTATGCCAATTATACATTAAATACTGTTTTTTACATTTTTATTATTTATGAACTTCTATCTTTATCAGTCCAAAAAGTATTTGCAAGTGGGACAACAATCGTTAGTTATATTTTCCAATTTTGGGGGTATAGAAACAAGCTGAATATAATGTAACATGCTTTTTTTCTGTCAAACCCACCTTGACCTATCTCTACTGAGACATTGAGACTCTCAAGCCATCCATACCCTTCTTGAACACATTTGCTTATATATCTTTCTTCTAATGTTATTTGTTGTTATTTTCTCCACTTTTAACTGGAGCCTTAATGTGAGAGTATTTGAGTACTGGCTTTCCAAAGATTCCTCTTGGTTGTCCTTGGCTTTGGGTTGACCAGATGCTGGTTCACTGAAGAGGTGGCCATCAGATGTCTGAATAACAGCAATGTCACTGCCAGCCCTAGGTGATGGAAATGCTCTTGGAAGCATTTTATAGCCCTCTGATCCATTTCCTTCTGCTCACAGTAAGATTGCCTTGGGCTTAGCATCAAGACAGTCCTACTGCCTTGCTGACTTTAAAGGCCTTCCATCCTCCATGGATAAAAAAGTGTGGATAATATTAGTAGTGCCTTTGGTGTCTCTATAGGCACATCCATCCCCATTTAAATACACGTTTTTATGTTTAGCCATTTATTCCTAGCTGTGAAATATTGCAACAGCTTAACCATTAGCATACTAATCCAGGCCTGAGGTCTGGAGAGATTTATGTTGAACATTTTTGATGCCATTATTCACACTATGTGTGAAGCTGAGTAAGACTTTCTTCTGAATCAGAGGAATACCAGATTCATGCCCCACTGACTACTCTGCTAAAAATCTAACTATTTTAACTACAGTAATATTTCGGTGTTTAAAAAAAATATGTTTAGCTGATGATGTCAGTTGGGCACTTGCAAATATAAATTACAGCTATAGCATCGACAAGAAACAGTGTAAAAACCTGGCTCAGTCATTTACCAGCTATGTGACCTTGAATAAGGACTTAACTTCACTTAGCCTTAGTTCATGAACTATAAAATAATTAATGGTATGAAGATTAAATGAAGGAATATTGAATGAAAATTAAATGCAGAAATTAGTATGAAGCCTATTACATTGTTACACTCAATGAAAGAAGGCTAAGATGATGATGATTATCAATAATGAACACAGTAGTATAAGCTCTCCCAACCCAGATTGAGCTGAAGCAAATAGACAATTTGTTGTCAGAGATGGAAAGAACATCTGAGCTCATCTAGTCCACCTACCTTGCCTTCCTACCTACCTTCCAATCTCACAAAGTAAGAAAGAGCCTCTGGGAGATTAAGGTGTTTAACCAAGGTCAGTTGGTTATTCATCTAACAGAAAAGCTAAGGCAAGATCTATTTCTTTTGTTCAAATATTAAGACCTAAGCTTTGTGACACAATGCCAAGGAGTCAAGGCAGGGCATTTTATCATGAAGTAGAAAATCTCCATCTCCTCTGTACAAAGAAAAAATTCTGGGAGTTATAAGAGCAATGAGGCCATAAAAGAAAATAGCTCCATCTCTGCATGGCAAAGCTACCCCTCAGAGTATTTTACTTTTGTGGACTATACAAACACAGAGGAACTTGGTTTCAAATATCCCTTTTTTTTTCACATAGCATAAGGACATGGACTAGATTAAGATTAATATCATCATGGATTTTAATATCAGTCTTTCTCCAACTGTAAGGCTTCTCTCATTCCCTACAGTATCTCCATCTGCTTTGTTCTCTCTTCTACCAGCAAGCTTTTTACCAACTTGAATCCACTCCCTGTTCATATCCCTGCACTGCACATCAAATACTCAGTAGCAACTGAAAGGTCTGTGTTAGTCTACTGTCACCATGACAAAATACCTTAGGTAAGCAACTTAAAAGAGGAAACATTGATTTTAGTTCATGGTTTCAGAGGTATCAGTCCATAATCAGCTGCATTCATTGCTTTTATACCTGTGGCAAAACATCCTGGCTGAAGGGTTAGGTAGAAGAAAGCTGCTCACTCCCCAAAGGAGGAAGTAGAAACTAAGGAGAGGGGGAGATGCACAAACAAGATGCACCCTTCAAAGGCATAACTCTAGTGAGTGATCTACTTTCTCCATCTGGTCCCACGTCCATAGTTAATTCATATATGAACTCAAGAGTGGATGTATCTATTGATGAGATTAGCTCCCTCCTGATGCAATCACTTCCTAAAGTTCCACGTCTGATTTTGCTATATTGGGGACCAAGCCTTTAACACCTGAGCCTTTGGGAGGCATTTCATATCCAAAGCATAGCAAGGTGGCTTTCTGTCTTCCTGCAGGTCTTTCCGCCCAGGTCAGATTATGAGATCTGAAAATATATTTTCTTATTATTTGCATAGTTCTTAAAAACAAGTATTCACTGAATCATATGCACTCTCAGATCTAAATTAGATCATGTCACTTCACTATTTGAAATACGTCACTTCACTCTGTCCTTGAAGAAACAACAGCCTATCATCTACTACACTGCTGGCAGCACACTAACCTCTCCCTATCTCCCAGCCTCAACTCTGAACACTCACTCTTAACTCCATAGCCACCATCTCATTGCCTCGAGATGATGGCTATCATCTTTGCAGACTTGCAATGCTTGTCTCTCCGCTAGGATACTTTTCCCTTTCCCTCATCATTCTGTCTCAGACTCATTCTTCATGTCTCAACATAATGGCTCTCTCTCTGACTCTTTGGTATACACTAAAGTTTCTTTTACTTTTAATTGACACTGGTTTTCTTTATTTTGTTTTTTCTGATACTAAGGATTGAACCCAGAGGGACGTAAACTTTGAGCCAGCCCATTTTTACATTTTATTTAGATACAAAATCTCTCTAAGTTGCTTTAGGGCCTTGCTAAGATGCTGAGGCTGGCTTTGAACTTGGATCCTCCTGCCTCAGCCTCTAGAACCACTGGGATTATAAGCATGTGCCACCATTCCTGGCAGGTTTTCTTTGGGAATTTTAGGGTGTCAGCACGGTGTTATGTCTTCTTTCTTGCTACGGTTTCTAGCCCAGTTGTTACAATCCTTACTGATCTGCCCATAGTGCTTGCTCATATTGCCAGTCATTCCTCAAAATCTTCCCTTCTCTGATTTCTGGTCTGATGCATGGTTTCTATTGGTTGACTGCACATGGTCACTTGAATCCTTCTCAACTTGTGCTTTTCTTTTCTTTTCTTTTTAACCTTGTTTGAGAACAAGAAAAGCATCTTAAGTTTGCATACGTCCATGACAACATGCTAATAGGAAAAATGTAGTGTTACATAAACTTCAGTTTATTCACTTTAAAGGATCATTCTGTCATTAATGTATCCATCAAGTCATTTAGCAAATATTTGTTGAGCACCTATGTGAAGGTCACCAGGATATGCAGTAGAAAAATAATGATGTTCTGACTCTCGCTTAGGGAGCTCACCATCTATTGAAGAAGTCAGAGGTGCATTTTTATGTTTTCTCTCTCTCTCTCTCTCTCTCTCTCTCTCTCTCACACACACACACACACACACACACACACACACACACACACACGCACACACACACACACTGTTTAAGAATTATGGCAGAGGAACTGAGACTGTAGCTCAGTGGTAGAGCACTTGCCTTGCATGTGTGGGACACTGGGTTCAATCCTCAGCACCACATAAAAATAAATAAATGATGTTGTGTCCATCTACAACTAATTTTTTTTTACAAAAAGAATTTGGCAGAGATCACAATAGCTATTAAACCCACAATGTCTGGATCCATATTGCCTGGCTATTATCACTTTTGTCAAATTTTAGCTTTGTCTCCTTAGCCAAGTTTTGTTAATTTCTCTAAGAGTCAGTTTCTTCATTTTTAAAATGAAGAGAATATCATGACTTGTCTCATTGAATTGTTATACATTAAGTGAATTAATGTATGCAAAACACTTAAAGGAGTAGCTGCACACAATAAGTGCTATAAATTTAGCTATTAGCATCACTTTGCAATATTATTCTCCCAAATTTCTTAGTAGTAAATTTTCCATTCTTTTATGAAATTATGTTGATATTATATGACAGTGATTTCTTTTAATGGCTTTGTCTGATAAAAGATAAATCAAGGATTCCTGTATGGGGCAGGGAGGCTGATAACTTTACCACTTTAGACTGGGAAATATTAAGTACCCAAAATGCTTAATGTAGCATCCCAGGCTCTCCACCATATGTCCCCTGGATAGTTCTTTCTTTTATTCAACTGGGTTGGATTTCAATTGTTATGCCTCAAACTACCCGAACACTTAATGGTCTTAGATAGCATCCATCAATTCTATCTCATGTTTGTGTAAGAGTCAGGAATTATGTTGGAGTCAACACAGTGATTCTTGGTGACACTGTGTAGTGTTCATCCAGTGACTGCTCTGATCTGGATGGGCCCAGGATGGTTTTACTCACATTTCTGATGCACAGTTGGAGATAACTAGAAACTAGGTTCAGTTGATCCCCACCACCTCTCTATATAGGGTTAGGGGATCTCCACAATTTCTGTGGTAAGGTAATGAGGCTTCTAACATCACGGCTGGATTCCAATATAATACTGGAAATATGACAAGTATGTCAAGATTCAGGAAGTGGAGCCAGCAGGCTTTTTAGGCCTTATCCAGAGACTAGTCTAGCATTTCCATTAAATTTTACCCAACTATTCACAGAGACGGAGCCTGCCAGATTGAAGGAGAGGGGACACAGAATCAACCCAATGGAGAGTCAAAGATTTTGTGGCCATTTTTAATATGTCACACTAACAGTCCTCTGCTGGAGTGGTTCATTTAAATAATGCTAACCTTTTGCAGTCTCTCAGATGCCCCTTGCTGATGAATGATTCCTTGCCTTTGCACATCCTAATCTCTGTGACGCCACTTCCACCTTTCTTCTCCAAGTTAACATTAACTCATACTTCAACTCAATTTCAACTCAAACATCACATCTTCCTGCTCATATCTTTAAATAGCCTCTGCCTGGGTATCACCCTGATTGCATGCTATCTTATATCCTGTTATATATTATGAGGATTTTCTGCTAATCTGTTTTCTTCACCAGTGTGTCAGCACTATGGTGGACACAAGTATGGTGTTTTATTCATTTTGTTTTTGTGTTTCTGGAGTTTGGCACAATACTTGGTATGCCAACATACCTGATCTAATCTAAATGACTCATCATTTTTATTTTGATTGAAAACGTATCAAAACTATTACATAAAAAATTGATTTTAATTTAAATGACTGAAGTACCTTACCAGAAATATTTGCTAACAATAATTTTTACCAAATTAATTTACAAAATAAAATTTTATAAATACATAGACAATTTGAAAACATTCAACATGAGATTGTTTAATACTATATATCTTTATGCCATTATAATTTGCATTTTCTTTTCCTTTTGAGAGTGGAATTGGCTTACATAGTCTGAGAAATAATTTTTGAGATAGACATCACCTGGAAGTCAATAAAAATGATGAAGAAGCTGTCTTGATGCTGACAGAGAAACAGAATTATGTATGATCTTTCAAGTATGGAAAATTAATCTATACCTGGATATAGATGTATTTGATCACAATCCAAAAATTAAAGTACAAGTAAACCCCAAGGAATTTTCCATTATTTCTAGGTATAACAGAAACAGCTTACCAAACTGTTTTGCTCACAAAATTTTATTCTTCAGCTAATCTCCTCTTATGCCTTTGGTATTTCTGTTTATTATTTCAGTTCTCATTCATTGAAAGTAGAAAATATTTTCATGAATAAACATGACAAAAATGTGTTTACATTTACTGAGCACTACAATATGCCAGGCACAATGCTAGGTGCTTTATGTAAAGAATCTCTCCTATTTTTACAATGACTCTGAAAACTACCTATTATTTATACTAAGAAATTCAACTTCAGAGAAAGTAAATGACTTATCCAAGGTCACACAGTGTGTAAGAGATAGTGAGAAAATTCCTCTAACTCCAAATACCTTGCCTTGAATCTCAAAGCATTATTTCATAAAGGAATTGAATCATGACACTTAATCAAATCTGCTTGGCTGCTCTGTGGACATTCATATTTTTTCTCACAGTGCTGAGTAAAATGTCAGTGAATTAGATGGAATATTTACTCCCCAAGTTGATGAAATGAGAAAGACCGTAAGAGATACCAATTTGAGGAGGGGTTTGGAATTCATGTTTGGCATTGAATATGCTCTGGTTTAGGTAGATATTGCCTCAGATATCTTACCACAGAATTTAGGACATCTTTGATATCAACTGGATTCAGTGTCAGAGAAGAAAAGGATTCACTATGCTTGCTGATAACATCATAATCAGGGACAAGAATGTGTTTTGCATATGAGTAAATTACCTATGAATGTCTCTTTTATTTCCAGGATTTACACAAGAAGGAGAATGTCAGTACCTTGGCCAAACCCCTAGGATTTTTACTTGCTTGGGGGCACATACATCTGTAGTTTTCTCAAGGAGGTTGTTCTTAGCACCTCCTTCCTACCCAGAGGGGCTGGGAATTATACCAAACTCCACCTACTCCCACAGTGGCCTGTACCCAACTCCTACTAGTGTGGGGATACCTCTGTTTTATGTTGGAATAAACTTTGAAGTATAATTTACACATAGATTTCTCCTTAGGATCAACTTTCTCCCCTTTCCCTTTCTGTTCCTTTCGTTCCTCTGTAGCTTTCCCCATTGAGCAATCACTTAATAAATCACTTGAACACATATCGCCATTTCAGGTTCCATTTTTAAGAAACTCAACCCAAGAATCATGTCTCCTCCTGAAGTCCACCTTTCCAAACTAGAGAGATGAAGTCGATGTATCGTGTTTCTGCTGTTATTCATGAATGTATTTAATTCACCAATTTTTAGGGAGGTAACCAGGGATTCAACTCAGGGGCACTCAAACACTGAGCCACATCCCCAGCCCTATTCTGCATTTTATTTAGATACAAGGTCTCACTGAGTTGCTTAGCACCTTGCTTTTCCTGAAAGTAGCTTTGAACTTGCTTTTCTCCTGCCCCAGCCTCCTGAGATGCTGGCATTTCAGGTATGGGTCACCACACCCAGCACTAAATACTTTTAATAAGCTAATTTCTGCAAACTTTAGTTCAGGTGATTATAACCCATTTTGGGTGATGGACATAATTTAAAATTTTAATAGTACTATTTTATATAAATGACAATTTAAGGAGTCGTGCATATGATACATAATTTAATTGACAACAAATGACACAAGCAGTAGTCTATGCTGAACCTGTTCATACTCCTGAGACCCTACAGAGGCTATATTCCAATCAAAGCAAAAACATCATTATACAAGCATGATAATAAGTCAATTATGAGTAGGGTTGGAGGAGTACAAATGGTTAGAGGCACTGTTGCAAATCTAAATCTCATCTCTCTTTCTCTCAGATTAAATTTCTCAATCTGGGAAAAAAATAAATAAAACTGACGATTTTACTAGGAGGAATTGAGCGTTCAATATATAAAGTATTCCTTAAAATGTCTGTCTCAATAAATGTCTTCATAACCTTGTTAACTCAAAGAGAGTTTAGGTCTGCCACATCTCCAAAGAAATCAGTGAAAAGAGCAATGAGAAAACTTCAGTATTCTCTTGGTCAGAGGGACAGATGGATGATATGTACAAGACTATAAGAAGATATCAATCACACTCACCTTAACACTTTGCAGGGCATTTGAAACCTGGGAAATCACCAAGTCTTCTAGATACTTCAAATTTCTCATTCTTCTCTCCAAGCTTAACTACCGCCATCTCTTAGATCAGATACTGAACACATGACACCTGGAATATTATGATATTTAAATCAATTTTAAATGTCACTATTCCTTTAACCTAAAGGGTTTCTGTCACTCTTCCAAGTTCATAGAACAAATTCCAGACTCCTTAGTCTGGTTTTCAAGGTTCTGGATGATCTCATGCTAAGCTGTTTGTCCAGCCTCATCACTACTTTCCCTTGATACAAACCCCACATTACAAGCCTCTGACTCTTTACCTGTTCTGACCTTATCCTGATCTGTCCTTGCTCAAAGTGAACAGAGTGTCCCCATTGTTACCTCTTGAACTCTTATCAGTCCTCCAGTGCCTAATGTAAATGTCATCTCTTCCACAAGCTTCTCCTGATCATCAAAACAGAAGAGACACTTCCTTCAATTTACTCTTACATTACTGCAATAGCAGTAATTTCAGTCTATGATCATAGTTCTAAATATGACTTTATTGTACTTTATATTCTCAAGAATAAAATATATGTCTCTTGCACATTTGTACCCTTTAGAACATCTGTCACACTATAGGAAGTTATATAGGGTGGCGGATTAATATTTATTAAATAATTGCATATATGTAATACTTGATATTGTATTTTTTACTAACTGTCATCATTATCCACATAAGCATATAAATTTGAAATTTTCAAAAACTGGCCTTTTCTATTCTAGTTTTGTAATCCAGTCTTGATTTATTCATTGGTTACTGGCTATAGTAAAACATACAAAGTGTGTAATAAGTATTCTTCCAGTGTTTGTTAAGTGAATAAATAAGTAATCAGCTGTGAATTAAGGTGTATCTGCCTCCATGGATACCTAAGAATCAAATATTATGCCATTCCTTTCCAAAGAAGTAACTAATTCTGTTTAGTTCAATTCTATATTTTAATGTGGAAATAAAGCTTTGCAACTGAAAAAAGTTAATTAAAAATGGAGAACATTATAATCTTAAAATCCATTGACTAATAAAAGGGAGCTCTTTAAATGCATACTTATGGGAATATCAGACTTTCAAGTGTCCTCATGGAAGTAAGAAAACATAGGTGTATAATAAGTTTTGGTTGAGTTCAAAGCCTGCTCTTTTCTTTAAACATTTTGTTCTCAATAATAGACTCTCTGAGTCAGTTTTATTGCTCAATACCAAATTTTAAATGTAACTAAGAACAGACAGTATCATGATGATCTCTACAGACCCAACTATGTTCTAAGCAGGCTACTCTCATTAGTGTGAGTGCACATGTTGATAAGCTCCAGGGGGCATTTATGTGATACTGAAAAACTCTTCATGACATGCCTTCAGTCAAGATCCTACTCAGGCATTTTGCGTCTCTCTCTAGTGCTATTTCCTTTTTTTTTTTTTCTGTAGCATTTATTCGCACTTGACCCTATGTTTTAGAAAGTGCACACAAGTCAGTATTCCAGACATCCCAGGGACTTGAAGAGCTGATCTAATGCCTGTGTTGCAAGATGAAAAACAGAAGAATTTTGTTGAACCTATAAAAAGGATGACATTTTGCCTGGCCCTGAGCTGTTCTGTTCAAAATTGAAGCTTTTGCAGCTTGCGGCTCTTTGATTTGTGAGCTAGAGAGCATCATATCTTGGCCATTACTGAATCATAAAAGTTCTCTGCCTCTTCCCAGCTTATTTTATTTAAAAGGAAAAAAGAGAAACCCTTTATCTTACAAAATGCATTTTCTCTTTATTTTCCTTCATTTTGTACATTGCAGGAATGGATTCTGTAAGGCTTCAGTGAAAACATATGTAAATGGTAATTTTAAAAGACCATTGAGCTGATGCAAGGAAGGTTATTTGGGTGGTTAGATTGGAATAGGTGTCATGAGAATAGAGTATTTTGCAGCACCTTTTTTTTTTGCCAAATCACCTTGTGAAAGGCCAGAACCTTGTACACATTATTTATTTTCATCATCTATAAAATAGTAATATAGAGCCACGGAGCACATCCGGGTCAGGGTCTGGCTTAACCACAAAGTATTGATTTGTTCAGGATGGAATGAGCTGAGCAATAAGGGAGAGACTTCATTAAAGTTTCCTCTTCATTTCCTATACTTTGAACAAGAGCAAGACACACAGAACATTTCTTAACATTTGAAGTAGTAATCTCCTGACTAACCTATGTTATCTTTTAACAAAACTTTCCTCCACGTTTTAATTATTCGTTTATGACAAACATCATGCTCAGTGAATTTTCAATGCCAGTCACTCTTCCAGCTGCTGGGAATCAATAGTGCAGCCATCTCTCCTTTGCAAAGAGCTCCCAGCCTATTTATAGAAATATTAGTATGTAAAAGCAATAAACCCTATTTAAAGGCTTACACTAGACACCCTCCCATATCTTGTATAAAAGATACAGATTAAAGGGACTACAGTATTTCAAATGGAAAGAATATCAGAGTCTTCCACCCAAAAAGAAATAAGAAAAAATGAAAAGTATATATGTCAGGCAGTTAATTTTGAAAAATCCTACTTTTGTGGCTTTTGCAATATTTGTATATTTGTGGGTTTTTCAAAATCTCTAATGTATGCTAGTTTATTTTATCATTCTAAATAAAGATTTGTGCATAGTTTTGTATTATTTTTCTTAAAGATGCTCCACACACACACAACACACACACAGAACAGTAGATGCTTGAGGCTCCACAAAACCTAGATTCAACTCTGGTATAGGCCATAAGTAAAAAATCTACATAAACACAAAACACAGCACCTGGCATGAAAAGGGGTTGCATACATGGTAACTGTGATTATTACTGTAGTTCTTTACTAGTTTTCTTGTCAATCTCCCAGCCCTGGAAAAGTATTTTCTGCAGAATCATCATGTCCATGACTGTCCTTATGGAAGCTAAGGATTGTTTTTGTACATAACAAAATTAATTTTTTTTCTCAGGAGTGCTCTATTAGAGTTAGTTTGCTGTTTACTATTTTCCAAAGTGTAGCAGTTTATATAAGAAGTAAGAATTCTTTAAGCAAATAAGTCTAGAAACTCTGGAATCATTTTTCACTTAAAAGCATAACTATAAGCAAATAGAGAAACAAATAGTTCATATAAATTTTGACCAGTCCTTGCTCCTGTTGGAAGTGTCCATAAGAACAGTGGAGATGAATGAGCATAAAATGAACAGTCCTTCAGACTGGTGTGAAAAAAAAAACCTCAAGGGTGCTTAATGTCCTCTATAGAAAAAATGTTTTTAGTATCAATTTCTCTGTCTTTTGTTTTTCTCTCTCCTAAGTTAGCTGGAGAAAGTGTTCAGGGTCTCTGAGTGCTTGGGAAGAAAAATATAGCCATCCTTTTCATTGGCTTCAAAAGGACTAAAATAGGGTGAACAGACCACTGCAGCTGAGTCAGAAGGAAGATAGCCATCTGTTACAGATAAGCAACCCGGGGTATCTTTGAAACTGAGCCAGCTAGAGATTGAGGACAAGCTTCAAGGAAGGACTTTTGACTTCAAGTTAATCACTTGGTGCTGGTTGATAAGGAAAAATGAAAGATCAGTGAGCAAGGCACTGACCTGCCTTAGAAGCATTTATTTCTTTAAAATGTCCTGTGGAAATGCCCAGCTGGGAAGATGTAATTATTTAGGTTAATGTGCATATGGCTTTATAGGTTTAATAATTGTGTGAGAAATTTGGGGCTCAATGCATTTTGGAAGAACCTGTATAAATGAAGCAGCGAAGTTCAAGAGTGCTGTCATGAGGGAAGTTAGCTTCAGTGCACAGCCTCTGCATTCAAATCCTGACTGAAGCTCTGTGACCTCAGACAAACTCCTGATCCTCCACAAGACTGAGTTCCTTGAACTGAAGAAATTAAGTTAATGATAACATCTACTTCTTTAAATTGCTATGAGGATTCAATGAAATGATCTCTGTAAGGATATATTAGCCCAATACCCAACAGACAGAAAGGGCTCCATAAAAGTAAATGTCCCATTTAAATAAGAAGTCCTCTATTCCCAGTACCCATGTAGTATATTGGCCTTAACTTCAAGAGATTCTTGTGTTCTTATTAGTGAGGACAGCAGTTGACAGGAACTGAAGAACATTAACAGTTTTCTTATTGAATTTCAAGTGCGTTCCACTAAGAAAAAGAGTCCCTATACATAGTGACACTCAGTGGGCCCACCAAAAACAAGAGACTTTGTTTTTTTGCTGGGGTAGCAACTGACAAGTTTCCTAAAAATCAATCAATTTCCACCATCTGCCATATATACATAATTAGAATAAATGAATAAATAAATAAATTTTGTAAAACATCAATCAGGTTCTAACCTTAAAACGCAATAATCAGGTAAATGGATCTATCTCATCTATCCTAAATCACATTGGAGGTTATAAATTGCCAGTTCCCTGGGCTGAAGTTTTTGTCTTTTTCCCACAGCTGCAGTAAGAAAAGGTGTTTTATGGGGACAGCAAAAACTGAACCAAAATAACAGAGGTCACTCTCAGCTAGAAGCACATATAGGGAGCCGTGGAGTCAGATACCAAGGTTAACAGCTTCACTGTGACAAGACAGGTAAGACCACAGGATATTTCATTGGATGAAGAGACACAAATTGGGGCTAGCACTTAAGTTGGCAGAGCAAAGCAGCATTCCAGAACCCTGCGGTGTTACTCCTACCTCACCTCCCAAACTGTTTTTTCCAAGTCTATTTTCTAGATAACTTGGGTTTTGTGGGGTTTGGGGTTTTCTGTGTTTGTTTTGGTTTTGGTTTTGCTGTCTGTGCTCAGATGATGAGGTCTAACACAGTACAGGAAAGGAAAGCTGAAATCATTCTTAACAGAGCACCTGGATAAATAGAAACAATGTGCTGGGTGGGGACTTCTGCCAAGGAACCCACTCCACCTAGAAGAAAGACTTTCCAATTTCAGTTTTTATTTTATTGATCAACAAATGTACATATTTAAAAGATTATACCTACAAATCAAAACAACAGCATTCTTGTGGAGCATGCTACATAAGCATAAATGTTGTTTAATACTGATAAGCGATGTTCTGTTTACAAGAAAATTCATGTTTGGGATTGGTACAAATATCTTTCAGCCTTATCAGGCTTCAAGTCAATTCTCTGCTTGATAGAATGTACATATTTGAACTCTTGTCTGGAGCTTCCAAGATGCAGAAGCTTTTCATTGTTTATACACATTTTGATGAATCTCAAATGGAAGAATTCAGGTGGGAAATTATAAGAATTGGCATGAGATATTGAGTACCTACTATATGAGAGCTTTGTTCCAAGTGCAGTTATCTCATTTAATTAGAAAATGTACTTATGTTGATTATTTTAACTAAAAGATTTAATATATATATAAATATATATATATATTTATATATATATGTATGTATATATGTGTGTATATATATGTATATCACAGAGAAGAAATAAAATCACCTTTGATAGATTTATAAATTAAATTATAAAATAATTAATAAGCTTAATTAAAAATCTCAGATAAGCTGCCAAAAGTCAGGAGGTTGGGAACTATGGAAGGAAAACCAAACATACTCAGTATCTCTCCATTTTCATAGTAGGTTTCAGATACACACTGTTTCATTTTTCATTTTCATTTTCTTTTACTTTGGTAATTAAAAAACTTAGAAATGCTTAAGAGAAAAATACTTGAAATAAAAACAATGAAAAAAATAGCCTCACAAACAGACTAGAAAATAAGGGTAAAACAAAGGAAACATAAAAGAAAAATGAGAACACAAAAATAAAACTATTATAATAAATATGAAAGATGAAACAACATTTATATGAAAAGCCAGAGATCTATAGAGTGAAAACAATGCTATTTACAAAGAAACCCCAAAAGAAATAAAAAGCAATACAATGTATAATTTTAAAAATTTACAAAGATAAACCAAGATAAAATTATTTATTAAGCGGAAATGAAACTGGGCTTGGTGGGGCACAACTATAATCCCAGCAATTTAGAAGACTAAGGAAGGAGGATTACAAATTCAAAACCAGATTTAGCAATTTAGGGAGAACCTGTCTGAAAATAAAAAAGGTAGGGATTTAGCTCAAAATTCGAATGGCCCTGGATTCAATATCCAGTACCAAATAATAAATAGAAAAACAAGGGTTGTTATAGAAATAACAGAAGTAACTTAAAGTTAAAAATCTTAAATGACATTAAAGAGAATTATTTTTAATGTTTAAGGATATGATTTATGATGATTAAATCATGATGATGATCTATATTCCAGTAGTTGTATCCTTACAAATACACATATAACATGAAATATATAGTATTTTAAAGTTAAAATACAAGATGAATTTCATGTTAACTTGTGATGTTTTCTAACTTTCTATAAAAACGAAACTGAACTTTCAAGTACCAAGAAAAATTAATAAAAATTCATCATATTAGCCCTTAGGGAAAAAAATCAATGCATTCCCCCAAAAATAATCTATGAGGCTATATATTCTAACCAAAATGTATTGATATGTGAAATGAATAAGATTTTTAATAAATAAGTCAGAATACAGTTTAAAAAAAAACCAGAAAGCCTAGATTTCTATATTATCCTTTTGAGAAAGAAGAAATAGAACTATAATTATAGGCCACTGAGACATATAAAAATGTATATTCCATAATCAAAATTTATGGATGTTGCCAAAATTACATTAAGACAAATTTAAGACCACAGACACATTTCATTTTTAAATGCTTTACTCACAGGTGCCCTACAATCATATTTTACTCCCCTTTCCCTTAACTCATATATATGGAAACTGATTTTTATGTACATATATATGTATATGTTTATATTTATATACATGTGCATACACACGCACTTACACACATATGTTTAATCAATTCTCATTACCCACAGTAGTTATGTTCAATAAAATCACTCTGAACAATGAATTAGCAAGTGCTGAACCATATCCCTAGGGGAAATATAGGGTTGTGTCCTCACAAGTCTCTATCACAATGTTTTCTACAAACTGACTAATCCATAACCTTCTTTAATGTGTGCTTCTGTTTAAAGACACATTGTTTAACATATATTGTTGATTTGTTAATATAGAACTTATTGATCATAACATTATAACTCACATCTGAAGGAAGCGATGTAACACATTTTCTCCTTAAGGCACATCACAGCCTTCTTATGCTTAGGAACTCTAGATCACACTTCAGTACTACATTTCAGATAAATTTTAAACAAAAAATTGCCACTAAAAAGCACACAAAAAAGCACACACAAAAGTGTGATATTACACTATAAAAAGGATAGTAGTTTATGATATGGTGGGCTCTCTATATCTGTGGATTCTGCATCTATGAATTGAATCAACAGTGGCTTGAAGCTATTAAAAAAATGTGCCTCTACTGAATATGTTCAGACTTTTTTCTTGTCCTTATTTTTTAAGCAATGTAGTATAGTGATTATTCACACAGCATTTACAATGTATTAAGTATTATAAGTAATCTAGAGAATATTTAAAGTTTGTGATAGGATATTCACGAGTCATGTGCAAATACTATACCAGTTAAGGTCAGCATCTTATACATCCATGGACTTTGTTATCTAAAGGTCCTGGAACCAATTCCCCAAGAGATACCAAAGGATAATGGCAAGAGAATTGAACCAAGAAAACAGGTCATTATCAGCTGGGAACATGTGCATTGGGTGACTCAAATTTTTCACTGCTCTAGGCAAGTTCATAAATGGCCATGAAATCACCACAAATACTGCTCTTAGGATTACAAATTAACTTTGGCTTATAAACATATTTGCAAATGCAAAATATACAAGTAGTAAACATCAATTGCATTTGTGTATTATCTGGAGGAAAATTCAAAGTATTTGAAGTTGTATAATTCAATATAATTTCAAGTTTATAATAAAAGAGTTTTGTTTGAAAGGTATATTGATGCTGGGTTTTTAATAGCAAATATTGAAAATGTAATTTTAGGAAAAGGTAATATTTTAAGATTTTTTAATTGCAAAACCATTGAAAACTGGCTTCTGTTGAGTAAGGAGCATGCCAATATAATTGCTCATAGGTCTATGCCTACCACCTATTATGGACTAAATGTGTCTCCTCAAAATTCACACGTTGGAATCTAATTCCTCTTGTAGAGGTGGGGCCTTCGGAAAGTGGTCAGTTCATAAAGGCAGAGTTTTCATGAATGAGATTATAAACATATAAGAAGCCCAGGGAGTTTTCTCACTCTCCATTTACCATGCGATGATACAAAGAAAAGATGGCACTCTGCAAACTGGAAGAGGTCCTTCATCAGAAACCAACCATGCAGGTAGCCTCATTTCAGGATTTCAGCCCCAGAAATATTAGAAGTAAATTTCTGTTTCTCATAAGACCTAGTTTATGTTACTTTGTAGAGACATCAGTATCTCAGGACAATCAAAAAATAAAATTAAAGCTTCCTTGAAATTATAAAGTAAGTTAATGTGGTAATATAATTAGATTCATAGGAGTTAATTAAGGTTTTAATAAATGTACCCTTCAAACAAAGCTCTTTTATTATAAACTTGGAATTATATTGAGTATACAACTTCAAATACTTGAATATTCCTTCAGATAATACACAAATGCAGTTGATGTTTATTATTTGTGGATTTTGCATTTGCAAATATGTTTATAAGCCAAAATTAATCTGTAATGCTAAAATCAGAATTTGTGGCACTTTCAAGGTCATTTATGAACCTGTATAGAGCATTGAAAAACTTATATAACTATTATGTGGATTTTAAACCAAAATTTTCCAGAATTATACGTCAAATAATCCATCAGAATCTATTTTATGGAGCTTTTTGAAACAAACAAGAGCAACAACAAAGAATAGCTACATATTGGAAAGAACTCCTCTTTGAAATCAAAGCACAGTTCTATAGTTAAAAGAGTAAACCCCATAAGAAGGAATAAGATTCAATGTAAGCAAATTCTCTTCCTAAACTACTCCCATTTCCAACAGTCCTATCCTCAGTTACCATAGGGATAGGTCCCCTATCCCTTTCTTCCCATCACCACCTCAATGATAAACATTTGATACAATTGTCTTTGTGACTAAACTCTGTACCTAAATTAATTCTAATCAAGACAGAAAAAAAATCCTTATCCTTACTAGTGTGGCGCTCAGAAATTGATCTGATGATTTTAAGTGTGATCACTAGGATGTCTGGAATGAGTTAATCAAGTCAATGCCTTTCTCTCATACATGCAGAAGATGCTTTGTTTTTATGTTTGGTTTTCTTTTTTGGTTACCACCTAGAACTATTGTGTCATTTTAAAGCTTCATATTTTGTCTGGATCTCAGATGCCAGACATCTGCCTTGCTCTGCAAATCTATCCACTCATACTGTAATATGTAATTCAGCTACTCCTCTGAGATCAAGTCAATCGGCTGCTTGAAAGTATCCAATATCCATCTCAATGACCAATCAAAAACTGCATACAAAACCAGAGGTGATCACAAGTCTTTGAATAATAATTTGGTCTACTTACTGCCCACCTTCTTCAGGGAACAGGCCAACAGGTGGTTCTGTTCTTTATTTGCATGTCTGTTTTATGGTTCTACCTTAATCTCTTTTCCTACTGTTTCAACATTGCAATCCAACTCCTCCTGCACAAATATTTTAAGCAATAGGTTATGGTCAGATGTCATTTTAGAAATAGAGTAGAGACCAACTCTAGGAGAAAGTAAAACAGCAGATCTGTGAAATACATTGTCTTCATAAACCTGTAGAGAGATTTAATTCCATCTATTCTAAATCAATGAAATAAGAGCAATTACAATTATCCTCCCACCTGAGGTACTTGAAGACTTTGCTAAGTGCTTTAAAATGACAATGAGTTCTACAACCCAGGAGTGTTTATTATGTTCAAAGGATCAATCTTATTATAAAGAAAATGTCAGGTCAATTTTTAAATCCCTTTTAACTAAAAGTCAAAGAATTACTTTATGATGAATTCTTTATGGATGCAAAACTCATTTCTTTTTCTCACTTTCTAGGGTTGGCATCTTTCCTTTGATACTTACCTTATCCTTCTAGAAAAAAAAAAGAAAACATAAAATAGTTCCTCCAAATAACAAATAATTACATTTAGGAGAAGGAAGCATTGTCTTTAAATGTTATTATGTCAAGTTTCTCTGTAACTGAAACATATGAGTATATAACCACAATCGGTTAAAAAAAAAATCCTGATTTAATTCTAAAAACTAATTTCATTTTGTTTAACTCATCTTTTTGGAGGACTTATTTCTTAGTGCATTTTGAATTCGTATAATAGAATAACCCAGACCAGGAAATTTATAAAGAAAAGAAACTTATTTTATGCATAGCTTTGGAGGCTGGGAAGTCCAAATGCAGGACATCAACATCTGGAGCCTTTGTGCTGTGTCATCCCATGGCGGAAGGTAGAGTGGGCAAGAATGGAAGACAGGGACAAGCTCACTTTTGCTGTGAATGGACTCCTGTGACGATTCACTCACTCCATAATAATGACATAAATCCACTCATGCAAGCAAATCCTCCTGTGTTAGTTGCCTTTTAAAGTTACCCCCACCTCCCCAAGCATCAACACTGCTGCATTGCCACAGTCTGGCTGGGCACAAATCACGAGCCACTGAAGCAGGATCAAACTTTATTTCTGAACTCCACCAGCACACTCCACACATGCTCCCCGGGAATTCTCCCGAATGCCACGCGGCTCATCCAGGAACCAGCAACTGGAAATATCCCTCCTCCGGCACTTCCCCAACCAATGGGAACTCTCCGGGAATCCCTGGGAGAGCTCAACTTGAACTCAACGGGAACTCCTCGAGAACTCGCTGGCCTCACCTCTCAACCACTACTTCTTGCAAAAATGCCATGCATCATCCAGACTTGGCTGTGGCCCTCAACACTGCATTGGAGATCAAGTTTCTGCATGAACTTGAGACACATTCAAATCATCATTACCTCCATTTTCCTTTTCTTTTAAACTTAAAGAAATTGTTTCTACTAAATACGGGATTACATATTAGGAAGATAATTCTAAATTTCAGATATACTTGATTTTTAGTATATGAATAGAATTTTCCAGTGCATATATTAAATTTAATAAAATTCTCTACTTAAACTTTATAGCATTTTCTCTATATTCAAGTACACTGATTTGTTTTGTTTGTTTAAAAACGGCAAAGATCTAAGCTGTCATTTCAATGGCAAATACAATCTCTAGCATGGATGAATTGGTTTTCCCAAATTATTTCTGTTTCTGTTTGACAATTCTAAGCATTAACAATGTTCGGATTTGTTACCCAGCAGAGTGCTACATAGAGAGCCTGATTTTTTTCAAGACCCAAACTAAAGTACAAAGAACATTAACCACTCATGAAAATGAGGGCTTTTAAAATAGTATAACTGTTGGCTGAAACACTTTGGGTAGAAGTGTTTGGGTAGAAAATAACATTTTTCCAAGATGCTGTGATATTTTGTGCTAATATTTCACACCTAAGGTGTTGTTTTCTTCATGCAGAGGCAGCAATCGGTTGGAAAATAGAGACAACACAAACTAACACACTTTTTTTTATCTTAAGGCTTAAGCTAATTTGCTACATGGTGATTAATGCTTTAATCAAGATTGTTAGGTCTGAAAATTAATCATTTCATCAACTGAATATGGAATATATGCAGATAGAAAAATACTATAAATCAAAAGGAGGAAAGTGGAACATTTAGACATTCTAAAATTATTAATTTTTCAAAGAAACCTCTGTTCACTTTTCCTTTGGAGTTTTTCCTGCTGAAGTTCCAGCCCACTACTGAGTGGCTAGGTTGCTCTGAATAAATTGTTAACTGCTCTCACCTTTTTGTCTTTGTTACTTATAAAGTTTTACAAGACTTTATGCGCTGATGTCTTCTCTTCTCAGAAGGAGCAGCAAAGTGGTTTTCAAAGGGCTGTGGACACAGGGAGGTCTTCTCATTGGGAACCAATAGTATAACCATATGCCATTGAGCCACAAAGAATAGAGTCCATTGCTGTCTTTTGATAAAGTTCTACCAGGAGGGAGAAGAAGATAAGGAAGAGGGGAAGGAGGTAAGAGTTATATGTGTTCTAATCTCCCCTACATGAACAGAAAGCCCAGAGCAGGCAGATAAATTAAACAGGTTGAACTGAAAGTTAGAAGTAAAGGTGGAGCTTGAGGCCAATACTATCAGAGCTTCTAGGAAAAAAAAAAAAACAGCTCACAGAGCACTACCACACAGATACACTGAAGTAGGACAACTGCAACAAAGTAAAACCATTGGTGAAGCCCAAGCTTAGTTTGCCAGAAAGTCTTGGCTCCTGGGTAATGTTGAAGCCATCTACTGTTTACAGGTACTCTGGAAAAGGACACAGTTACCCAAGGCAGCTGATATTGTTGTCCTATGAAAGTATCCCTAGAGAATTGCTGAAATGTGCCTGCACATTGAGGACCTTTAGGCAAAGATTTCATTTAGACAACTTCAGTCTGAGTGACAGACAGCATCAGCAAGACAAAGATGGGCTCCTATTCAGAGGATGACCACAACTCTGCTGAGAAATAACAGCTCTGCATAGAAAAGCTCGATTGAAGTATTAACAATCACAAGGCACAAGGTTCCAAATGAGTGTGCAAAACACTCATTAGTGGGTCCCAAGCCCTCTGCTTTCCAACTCCTACCTGGGCACATAATGTAACCTGACCCCACTTATAGGCCTCCAGAAGCCCTGAGGATTGAGAGGGAAGATACAAGATGCGCATTTTCCTGGGAGAGACTTGGGTTTCTAAACAAATTATCTAAATATCACAATTACACTGTCCTAAACAGAAATAAATTTATTTCCTCTCACATAATTTCCATCTTTCAGGAATACAAAAGCTTTACTAAAAAGGGCAGATCAGTTGTAAGAAAATAAACTATTTTGCATTTCTAAATGTTAATATCCAAAATTAAGATGTCTCCATTGTACTTTTACAGTGTGGTTTGTCAGTTAAAGAAGCTAAATTAACAAATGAAAGATGTGAAGCATCAAGCACAGTGTCTGAGATTAAAAGTCCTTCAATTTATGTGGCTTCATCATTATCAGATGATTAAGGCAGACTCTCAGACCTGCTTACTGATACCTGCTTATCCTTTGTAAAGAGCTGTCTCCTACCCAGAAGTTACTGGTGGAAATATGACTGTCCATGTGCAAGGGACTGCCACAGAAAGGAATTGTAAGCATAACCATAATGAAATGGTCTGGTTATTAAATGGGTTTTTACATGATATTTTTAACACTTTTTTAATTAAATTTATGTTGGACTCTTAGGGTGATATAATTGGGCATATAGAAGCTCTCATTTGGAAATCCCCAGGACCAGAAAGATTAAACATCTCCCTTAGTAATTAAATATATTCCTATTATTGATAATTCCAATAATGCTTGGTATACATCCCAGACAACTATAATTTTTGTGAGACTGATACAACAGCATTCATGTTCAGCAATTCAGCTGTACCAGTCCTGGGAGGCAGGCACAGCCCATCAGTGTCCTCTATGGTGAAAATGGGACATGTCATCAAACTGTTCCTCCAGGGGTTTACTAATTCCTCATGGTCCTACCATCCTTCATGAGGGAATGCTGGAGGGCACATCCCCTTGATGGCCCAGGAGTTCATAAGAGATGATTCTGCAACGATTCCCTGAGGAATGGTATGGAAAAGCTCATTATTCAACTTTATTGCTTAAAAGTATTGACAGGAATTGTTTTTTGTATGGTAATATAAGGAGTAAAATTTAACAGAGGTTTTGTATCCATGGTTTCTTTTGGACAACTGAATAACTGTTACTTGATTTTGTGACTTAAAGTATACTTTTGAGAGAAGCAATTTCAATGTTTGAAGGATTTAGATTATAAAAATGATTGCTTCTTCCTGCAATCCACTTCTAACAGCACTCAAAAGTCTGCATGCAACAGCCATTTTGGCCCCGCAGAAACAGGGAACTTCCTTTAAGCAGACTATAAGTACTTGTCATAATTAAATTATTCTGAAATGAAGAACCATGCTATCTTACCTCTATTTTGTGGAGCATAGTGACCACATGAATCATGCCTGGTGGCCACAAATATAGCATGCAAAACTTCCATCTCCAGATTTAAAGTACAACAAATATGCTGACAGTCCTATAATTATTAATTTGAATTTTCAAATTATTGAGCCCATGGGAGGAACTGCCCTAGGGACAAGCATTTAATTTCTGCAAAGTTGCTATACAATTAATATGACATATATTTTGTAGGAGACCAATTGCTTGTCCAGTATAAATTCCCCTTGTCTTCATCTTTTCCAAAAAAGTGCTAATTAGTTTAAGCCAATACATGTGTAGCATTTCCCTGATCTAGTATAAGACACAAAATTTAAATATGTCCAGTCAAACTGAATAAAATAATTTTTATTTCATGCTTGAAAGAGGTAACTGGTTAGAAATACAAATTTTCAGGTCCTACTTCCGGCCTCCAATGGTAGTTATTTTTATGTGTCAACTTGCAAAGTTCATGGTGCCCAGTTATTTAACCAAATACCAATCTAGATGTTGCTATGAAGATATTGTTAAGATTAAAATTTATAAAATGGATTATCCTCCATAATGGGGGTGCAATTCATTCAATCAGTTGATGGTCTTTAAAGAAAAACTCTGAGATTACCCAAGGGAGAAAAAAAATTCTGACACAATTCCTTCAAACTTCAGCTGCAATATCAGCTCTTGCCTGGTCTCCAACCTGTCCTGTACACTTCAGACTTGCCAGCTCCCAGAAATCACATGAGCAATTTCCTTAAAATAAATCTCTTTTTATTTATACATAGTATATAAGACACAACATAGGTATATACACACATAGGCATGTACACACATAGGCATGTACACACATATGCAATACTGGTTTTATTTCTCTGGAGAAATTTGACTAATAACTCACTAAAGTGGAAACTAGTGGAACCCAAAAGTGTGTGTTTTAACAAGCCTTCCAGGAAATTCTGACATGCCTACAGTTTCCACTGAACTGTACTACATCATCTTTATTTGCATCTCATTGACATTTTAATAGAAGTTTGAAATTATACCTTGGTGGATTTGCAGTCAATCAATTTAGCTAAGGTAAAGCTGTGTTTCAGAGAATTCCCTGCATAATTCGAGGTTAGTGTTGGTCACAAAGAAAATTCCATGTGATTTGGAAAGTGGAAATGGAAGGAGAGCATCCTGCCTCACATATCTGAAGTTTGGAAGTGGCACAAGGCTTTGTTGCAGCTCACCTGTGGTGTGGCTTATCTACTGGATCACCTGATGGATGGGCAGCAGCCTGGCCCAGAGAGAGTCATTCCTGGGTCCTCTTTCTGGTTTTCTAACCTCTGGACCATGAAGAAGGTTTCCAGCTTTTCCACCATTGAAATTAGAGGGATGGAGGTGTTAAGAAACTGAAGCAGAAAATACAATGGGGGGTGGGGGGCGGGTAGTGAATTAGAAGTTCATTTGATTTGAGGAAGGGAAAGGAAGGGAGGATGGGATTAGGAAAGACAATAAAATGAATCAGATATAACTTTCCTATGTTCATATATGAATACACAACCAGTGAAACTCCACATCATGTACAACCACAAGAATGGGAAGTTAGACTACATGTATGCATAATATGTCAAAATACACTCTACTGTCATATGTATCTAAAAGAATAAATCAGAGAGAGAGAGAGAGAGAGAGAGAGAGAGAGAGAGAGAAACTAAAGCAGGTTCCTTACTGTATCCAGGTTTTCCTGCTCACCCTGGTAGTTTCCAATTTGTCCTTGTTTCTTCCATGTCACATTCTTCTTCCTTTTACATCTGAACACATAACAGTTTCACAAAAACTGTTCAGTCAGCTCCCACAGTTGTGTAATGTCAAATTCCTATAAAGTCACTTATTGTACCAAATCAGACAGGTTTATAAACAGAGTCAGTGGCCATGGTTTCATCAACTATCAAGGCTGAAAGAAAAAGAACATTTACCCTTTTTACTTGTAATGAATTCAGTCATACATCATTCTGGCTAATGAAGTATATGAACTCCCCTTGAATTTTATTCCATATAACAACGTTTGTCTTTCTTCAAGTCTCATTTCTGCCCATTTCCTTTTATTCAGATTTTTTCTTTTATCTCTCTACTTCCTTATGTTCTTGTGATTTTAGCTATTGTTCTTCATCCTACTATTTTCAGAGATTGTGAATAATTCTTTCCCTTCACTGTGCTATTACCTGTAAGATACAGAATTTCTAGTGACTGGGTCCCTTCTGAGCATTCTTTTATAAATGACATTAATTTATTTTCCAAAGTTTCTTCTATTCTTATCATCTGATCCTTACTTAGTTTTATTGCCTTTCTTCTCATATAACCTACACTTCTATTTTTGTTAAAACATGTTGGTGAGATCACAGGGAAGAACCTAAATACAAAGGAATTTAAACATCAGTGATTTTAGAATTTGTTTACATCCACTTCAATAGCCAATTTAAATAACCTTGATTTTTGAAGTTGGTAGAACTTTGGCAATTCACTTAAAATAGATATATTTTAACTTTTTATTACTAACTCATAATCTAAGATTATTAGTGAATGCCTTACAATGTCTTTAATAGTATCTTCAATGTTTCCTCTAAAACTAGAAATAACTGTAGTTAAAAATAAAGTCTTACCTATTTAACATGAGTAAATCAACTGTGGCAAAATTCATTAGTAATATTTAGTCATGTCAGGTATGTATAAATTACCTTTCTGAAATTACCTTTTCATCAATTTCATCATTTATCTGGTTACTGATAGTATTGGCAGAAGATCTGTTGTTATATTCTGTTCTTAAATATTATTAATCTATAAATTATAATATAATATAGTATGGCAAAGTAAAGTGTATTATTAATATAGTATCAGTCTATGATACACTATACTAAAAAATCAAAATCAGAATTTTTGCCATATGACCAAAACCATTCATTTCAACATTAAACTACTTACACATGGACCATTCATTTGTAACACATAGCATAACCAAATTGGATCATTTGTTTGGTCAGTCATAACACAATGATAACTTTTTTTAGATATCATAACAGAGTAGATAAAGTAAGTAGATTTAAGGGAAATGTATTCTGCCTAAATGTTTAAAAAGTAGAAATGCAGTTATGTTGGTGACCTACTTGCTATACTTACAAAAATATGAGAATTAGCCATTAAGATGGCAAATAGTATTGGTATATTTTCTATTCAGCACTGCTTCACAGATATGTCAGAGTTTTGAATTTCATAATAAGTACATGATTGATCAAAAGCCATCAGTGTGAATTGCCTTATAAATAATTTGCTCAAATCGAGAGACCCATAAAATCTTTAACTGCAATTGTCATTTTCACAATTAACACATATCTCACGCTGACATACAAACACACACATGACAAACACATGCTCTAGTACTCTCAAAAATTGCTCTTAAATAGTACTGGTAGAAAAAAAATGATCATGGTACACTGTTTTCCTAATGTTGTTTTTGTATGATATTTGCATGTGTTTTATTAAGAATTTTTGCATCTCTGTCCATCAGGTATATGAATTTTTCTTTCCTTGAATTGTCTTTGGTTGTGGAAGAGGGTGATACTTTTATAGAATGAATTTGAAAGGATTCTTTCCTTTTCTATTTCAGACAATAGTTTGAGGTGGATTGGCATTACTTCTTTCAAGCTCTGGTAGAACTCAACTGAGAGTACGTCCAGTCCTGGGCTTTTCTATATTAGAAGACTTTTAATAGCTGCTTCAATTTCATTGTTTGATATTGGTCTGTTTAAGTTTTCTATATCTTATGATTCAATTTGTGTAGGCTACTTGTATCTAGAAATTTGTCAATATCTTCAAGATTTTCTAGCTTAATGGAGTCTAAATTTTCAAAGTAGTTTTTAATGATTCTCTGGAAATCATAAGTATCAATTGTGATATTTGCTTCTTTTTCATCTCTAATTTTGTTGATTTGGGTTTTGTCTCTTTCTTTTTTCTTTTTTATTTTTTCAGGGAACTACCTCTGCTTCATTAATCCTTGTATTATCTTTTTTTTTCTTTTTTACTCTCAATTTAATTTACTTGAACTCTAATCTTAATTATTTCCTATCTTGTACTGATTTTGGTATTTGTTTTTTTCTTCTTTTTTTAGGGCCTTGAGGTATAGTGTTAGATATTTATTTAGTTTCTTTTTATTTTTTTAATGTAGTATCTTCAGTGGTATAAACTTGCATCTTAGAACTGCCTTCCTGTTGTCCCACAGATTTTGATATGTTGAATCTCTATTTTTATTTGTTTATAAGTATTTTTAAAACATTCTTCCCTGATTTCTTTTGTGATACATTCTTCATTTAAATGTATTTATTTAATATCCAGGTGTTAGTATGGTTTCTGCATTTTAAATTTCTAATTCTATTCTATTATGATCCAACAAGAAGCAAGGAATTAGCTCTATTTTTTTGGATTTTCTAAGATTTGTTTCTTGACCTATATGGTCTATATTAGAGAAAATTCCAAGTGCCACTGAGAAGAAAATGAATTTGGTTTTAGATGGATGAAATATTCTATAAATGTCTTTTAGTTCCATTTTATTAGTAGTATATTTTAGTTTTGAATATTGTTTTAGATGAGTAACTTGCAAATCCATTGATTTTCTTATGCAAAGGTCCTGAACCAATTCCCCCACAAATATCAAAGGACAATGGTAAAGAATTAAAACAAGAAGGCAGGTCATCATCAGCTGGGTACATGCACATCAGGTGACTCAAATCTTTCAATGCTCTGGGCAGGTTTGTAAATGACCATGAAAGTGCCACAAATACCAATCTTAGGATTACAGTAAATCTCGGCTTATAAACTCATTTGCAAATACAGAATCCACAAATAAGAAGCATTAACTGTATTTGTGTATTATCTGGAGGAAAATACAAGCATTTGAAGTTGAATACTCAATATAATTCCAACTTTATAATAAAAGAGCTTTTCACTCTGTCATTTGATTTATTTAGGACCAAGATTAATATCTTGCAGAACCCTGATTTGTAGGTTCAGATGAATGAATTATAGATTTTGATTAGTTTACTTTTATCTGCAAAAGTCCATCCATCTTATTTCATAAATAAATCTTTTTTATTACATTGTACAGAGTCGTAAAGAAATGGATACATGGAGAACACCATCTTTAAATCTCCAGGCAAACAGAGGAAGGAGATGGTGCCTCAAGGTCTTGGAATGTCATTATGCAGCACTGGATAATCCCAAGGAAATGTGCTTTTCAATAAATACAAATAACTACGGATAAGAAAAGGCTTATGTAGACTAATTAGTTAAACAAACAATAGTTCCATAGTGTTGCAATTGAAAATTTTAATTACAGGGAGAGGAAAATATTTTCTTATTTATATGTAGCCTGTAATTCTCTTATTTATCTAAAAATAAGTAAACTTCCTGAGCCCTCTACCATGTCTATGTTTCTACTTAGGAGTCAGAACTGTGCTGTGGATTAAAAGAATTTAGAGAAATAGTGGAAATAATTGCATTATATACAAGCATTAAAACAAGGGTTCCCCTGTTGTCTTAAAATTGTAACTCAGACACCAAATCTGAGGATATCTTCAATTTTTAAGTGAAGCACTAGACAGGCTCCAGAACCACTTACTAAGGGTTGATCAATCTACTCCAACAACTTGACTTCTTCCTCATTCAAAATAAGGATAGAGGTTCACTGAGAGGATTTTCTTGACAAGATTGGTAGCTTTAAAACTAGTTTATTTCTATTACTTCCCCAAGTGAGGAAGATAGAACACAGAGTTTCCTAAAGAAGCCAGATAGAATCTTATGCCTAGCAGGTTATTTGTAGAGAAATTTTTCAACCTATTATTTGCTACCATGAAAGCACAGTGAACGAATGCTTCTGGAAAAAAAAAATCTTTAAATATATCCTCTGGAACTGTAGAGCAAAAACTGGTGCTGAAGCTTTCTTGTCTCCTGGAGAAGTCACTAGCAAAAGGCAGTCTGAAATGACCTGCACTGGCAACATGAGGAGCTGGAAAGACCAGGAGCAGAGGAACAACGAATTCTCAGGAGTTTCCCCACGGACTCAAGCAACTGGACTCTGGAGGGTATGGAAAATATTCCCCTGAAGAAAGCAACCTGGTGGATGTGGTGATCCTTGAGCTGTGCCTTCAAAATGAAGGAGCTGAAGGATAAATGAAGGAGACTAATTCTCACCAGAACATCATATGTTTAACAGAAAATGGAGTGGGAGCATGTTCACCTAAGAACTCAATATGGCACACAGGTCTCAGCATTTCATTTCTGCTACAGGAGGGGCAAGTAGGTGACCTTACCATAATGCCAGTCATATGTCTTCCTCTAGCCATTTCTTCCCTTGTCCTGTGATGCTGAACAGGCTAGAATTCACCCAGGAATGGGAAATGACAGAGAACACAGAGATAAATGACAACAGCAAAATAATGTCCCATCGGGGCTGCCTATCCACACCCCAGGTCTGCTGTGTGGGAGAGAGGAAGGAGGAAATGTGAGGGTATCTGGCATCGAAGTTTGATTAAGTCAACCCTGGTGCTCTGGAATCAAACTGAATGATGGAAGTAATCAGACAAGCTGTGGGGAATACCTGAAATGCCACCAATTAGATGGAAGAATCACTGCACCTGGGGCAAAAAACGAACAAGGAAGCATTCTGATTCAAGTTCTATTCGTGTATCAATTACACTTAAGTATAACAGAAGTTCAACATTGCTCAAGAAGATGATATTTCAAAGAAAACAATTGGCCCTTCATCTATTAGAGGTATCTAGAAATACGCAAACACTACTTTAACACTTTTCCTTTAAGTGATAGGTACATGAAAACACACATAGACACTCATAATTTTTTGAAGGAATATGAAATTGGGAAGATTCCAAACTCTCCAAATTATGTACATTAATTGTGTGCTGTTTTGGGTTTGTTTCATGCACCAATTATACTTTAAGTAGAACTTGGGGAAAAACTGTGTAGGAAAATAGTATGTTGAACATGAAAATTAGTTCCTCCATATTTTTTCTTACTTTGAAAACATTTGTTTCCGCTGTCTATGCTTCTGAGGTGAATTTTGGAGAAATCATTATTCATACTTTCTGTTTGTTACTGTGCTTCTCAATCAGCTCTAATACTCCTTAGAAGACAGAGAATTGCATTGACCTGGAAAAGGAAGGGGAAGAACTACATGTGAGGAATTTATTATAGATTTCAGATCTTCTTGACTAAAAAAATATATATAGGAAAATGTTGTAATTACAGGTTTCTATAGAAAAAAAAGTGAACGTTGCAGAATATAAACCAGTTGGCTGATGAAATAATTCTTAATGTGTGCTTTAAAAACAAAAACAGTTCTTAATGTGTGCACACACTATACAGTTACAGAAAAGACACCACTCCTTATCTTAATTGGATAAGTTTTAAAAAAAAGATATAGTGTAGATAAGTAAATAGCTGCTGCCAACACACACACACATACACACACACAAGGGGATTTTTCTAAATATTCTTGATAGTGTAATAATGCAGAGAAATGGAAGTGAGCAGTAAATGAGAAGGCAATCTTTAAACTGGGTCTTGGAAGATTAGTAGAGTCATTTAGACAAGTAGGAAGCAGGGAGGTTAGTGAGTGTGGTGGAGCTATTTTGAAATGAATTGAAGAGCATTTTTAAAACCAGACACTCTGGAAGGAATGGAAAATGGCAGTAGTTCATCCAATTTTACGGAAAGATTGGGTGCATTCAGAGTAGGAACAGCAAATGTAAGAGCAGAGAAAGATCAAGAAGCATGCCTTTTCAAACTCTCAGGGTATGTTTTGAAACAAGGAGAAAGTGAGCAGAGCACAGAGAGCCCTATACTTCAACCAGAAAAACTCTACCTTCATGTTACACACATGCCACATTAGTACTAGTGGAAGTGTTCTGCAACTTAAAAAACAATCAGGATCCATCTGTGTATCTCAAAAAATAAGAGAAGTCACATAGGTGGACAAAAAGTAAAGCTAATAGAAAAGGCAATTTAAAAAAAAAAAAAGAAGAATTGCTAAATCACAGTCCATGAAGGACTTTGTAATGTCATGAATCTTTCATGAGACTCTTCCTCCTTGACATTTTCTGTTTCCTGTTTTTCTCTTATCAAAAATTTCTTCTTGATATTCTGTTTCTTTGACAACTCTTCTGCAGCCCACACCCTTAATATTAGCTTATAAATTCATTTTTTACTAAAAATCTGATTTCCAAAGGATGAAAAAAAAGAATCAAAGCCTATCTGCATATAGGAATTCCTGCTCTATTGAAAGGGACAAATATTGACCTGATAACTCACCATTCATTATGCCAAGGGTGCTCTCAGTTGCATGAACAGCCTTATTGTTACCTAGAGAATGAAACAACTAACTTAAATGAAAGATCATGGTCTCTGGGTTAAGTGAGACTTGTATTCAGATCCCAACTCTGCTGTTTCCTATATAAGCCTCTGCTCTTTCTTTCTTTCTTTCTTTCTTCCTTTCTTTCTTTCTTTCTTTCTTTCTTTCTTTCTTTCTTTCTTTCTCTTTCTTCCTTTCTTTCTCTTTCTCCTTCCTTCCTTCCTTCCTTCCTTCCTTCCTTCTTTCTTTCTTTCTTTCTTTTTTCTCAACATCATCTATGTGTTGGTCTTCTCTCTTGTGTAACAATGATGGAAGCACCTGCTTTGTTGCACTACAGTGAAGACCAAGTGTTAAGTATGTAAAGAGCTTGGCAGTGCTTGCCACAGATAAACACTGGATACATAACAGTGTTGGTGATGTTGAAGATGAGAAATAATGGGGACAAAAAATGGATGAATCAAAGAAAGTTTCACAGAGGAGATAAAATTTGAATTTCGAGGGTGACTGCTCTGTTCCCAAGGTTCTCTCCTCTGACTATTTCAGGTTACCCTAGCCAAGCTCACTTTGAGAAATGATATCCCCTACTGCCATAACTTAAAATCTCAATGAAGCTACTTTCTCCTAAAGTGACAAAATGAGATGTAATATTTCTTTTGAGTTTCCTTTCTACTATACTTCTCTATCATGTATCCTATAACAACAACAAACTCAAACTCTTTAAATATGATCTCATAACATTTCACTATTCCCACATTGTTTCTCTCTTCCTGTGCTCTCTTAGGTAATGAAGAAATTCCAGAGCCATGTTGGACTCATCTCCCTTAGCTCCTCTGTTTTCTTCATTTAAAGCACCAACAAAGTCCGTTGATTCTGTGTCAAATTTGTCTTCCAAATTCTGTTCTACCTCTCCAAATTCATTCATCATCATTGCCTGAACTTCTGGCATAGCATCCCAGATGTTTTCAACATTCAGAATTTTCTTTCCTGAGCAAATGACCAATTATGTTTATTCATTCATTCCACAGACTAATGGGTAGAGATGTCAGGAATTCCTCCACGTGCAAGAAAATCAATAATGTATATATCCAACCTACTGAAGCATTTCTTTGTATTATCACAGTATAATTTTTGCAAACCTAATCACGTCAATTCTGATAAAAGTTCAATCAATTCTGTATTGCAGAGAATGACTTAGCATGTTTTAAAAGCCCTCACATTAAGGAGCCAGTTTATTTAAAGAAACTTTTTCTCTAAACCTTTGCGTTTCCTGCTAATGAAACTATTCTCCAGTCTCCAAGTAGTCCATGTTCTTCTTGACCTCTGCACATGGCAGTTTGCGTTTCTGCTTTTGCCTCTATCCCTGTCTAGGGAAGGGTATGACTTTAAATGACCAGCTTAATATCTTCTTCCTGAAAATGAAATCACATCTTCCTCGGGCTTTAGTTCTATCACCCATCTTCAAGCCCTCTGGATTTTATTTTCTGATCATTTAGCTTAAGATATTCTGATAACTATCAATGGAAAATAATCATTTACTTCTCCCTAAACAACTTACCACTTTTGATCTTGCTTAAAACTTTCCCTATTGATGTTCAAATATTATCAAATATTGCTGTTCAAAAATTGATCTATATTTGGGGAAATTATTAGACATACAGAGAATTTTATCCTCTTTCAAAATATCATTTCTGAAAGAAAAAACAATTTTATTAGTTAAAAAATACTTAAATCTTATTGATTGCTCAAAACATTACAATGATCTTGACATCATGTTTCATACATTTGATTCAAGTGGGGTATGAATTCTTATTTTTACCACGTGTACAGATTGCAGGATCACATTGGTTATACATCCGCATTTATACATACTGCCATACTAGTGTCTGTTGTATTCTGCTGCCTTTCCTATCCCCTTCCTATCCCCTCACCCCTCCGCTCCCCTCCCATCATCTCTCTCTACCCCATCTACTGTAACTCATTTCTCTCTTTTTTCCCCCTTTCCCCTCACACTCTCGTATATGTAATTTTGTATAACAATGAGGGTCTCCTTCCATCTTCCATGCAATTCCCCTAAAAAAAAAAAATTTGACCTATGGCAAGGAATTCCCTATGGTTGTATACAGACAGACAATGAGGGCTCTAATGTGCTAACATTAAAAGTTTCATTTCCATTAAAAAATACCTAAATCTTAATTATAGCATCAGTATTAAATATTCAATAATTAATTATTTACCTGATTGTATGACTATTCAATTCTGTTTCTAAATACATTCACCTAATTTCTTCAAATGAAGGAAATTTATTGAATGAAATTAAATTTCTCCCTATGTAGTATAAACTTATATCAGATTCATTTGTTCCTTCAACAAATATTCTTTGCATGGTTACCCCTCTACTAAGCACATTGCACAATAGTAGTATAGTGATCAAAATATAAAGGTTTGCTACCAAGGTCCTCACAATTTAGTTGAAAATTGAGGAAAGAAATTTTAAAATCAGTATAATATAGTAACTTTTATAAAGCAAAGTCTGTAGAGCAAACAGTTGTAGTCCAAGAGCTGAGTTTATAAAATAGAGGCAGACATGTAGATCCTGGAGAAGAATGTCCCAGATCAGGGAAGGACAGATGTCAAAGCTGTGCAAACATAGAAGATAGCATGAGAGTCTTTGAGCTCAAGCCAGATGTGTACATGAATTGAACTGTGGGGTCCATTCTAAACTGTATATTCCTTGAACTCAGAGAAGGCATCTCTAATCCATCTTCACTACCACCACAGTGCATTGTGTATTAGATGCTCAACAAGCATTTCTTGAATAGACAAATAACAACAATAGGTATTCATTAAGAAATTATAGTTCTCAAATTATTTGAAAATTCTAATTTAGGGTTAAGAATTAGGGACAGAAGCTTAAATGTTCATACCAATGTTTAGACTGATCTTTAAAGATTACTTGTTGTAGATTATCAAATAAATTTTACAAAAGGTGCTACCATGGAGGATATCAAGATTAGATTAAATTTGTTGTGCACCAGGGCTTTTTAAAAAAATTTCTAGACAAAATTAATTAATGATGTCAAGATAAAACTTACATGGAAGAGATGCATACCGGTACAGGGAATACTCATCAATTAGACAAATAAATGCATTTATTTATATATCTGTGTGTTTGAGAAAGTGTGTTCATATGTGTATATATCTTTGAATTGTAATATTAATACCTTCACTTATTATAAGTCTTGCCTCATAAAGTGGTCCAGTAATGATTTGTAAGAGCTTGTCAATTCTACAATTCAGTCTGGGAACAGTCCTATACCATCAGGCAATGGAGTCACAGCTCATACTTTCTTTTAAAACTCAGAAATTTTAACTGGAACTTGGTGGCAGATACTTGTAATCCCAGAGACTCAGGTGGTTGAGGCAGGAGGATTGCAAATTCAAGGCTAGCCTCAGCAATTTAGTGAGGCCCTGAACAAACTTAGTGAAACCCACTCTCAAGATACGAAGAAGAAAAAAAAAAGGTGAGCATGGTGGCCCATACCAATAATCCCAGCAGCTCAGGAAGTGAGACAGGAGGATTGTGAGTTCAAAGCCAGTCTCAGCAATTTATCAGTCCCTAAGCAACTCAGCAAGACTCTGTCTCTAAATAAAATACAAAAAAAAAAAAAAAAGGCTGGGGATATGACTCAGTGGTTAAATGCCCAGGGTTCAATCCCTGATACCAAAAAACAATAAAAGAAGAAGAGGTTAGGGATGTGGCTCAGTGTTAAAGCACCCAGGCTTCAAACCCCTAAACAAAGGGGGGGGGGGAGAGAGAGAGAGAGAGAGAGAGATAGAAGAGAGAGAGAGAGATTCCTGAAGGAGCCCACAGGCAGCAGGCCAATAAAGATTGGCTGGTGAAAACAAAGTTTAGCCACTCTGTGCAGGACATGGATGTTGGAGTCAGTGAGACCTGAGTTCAAATTCTACATCTAGATTGAGTGATTTTCGGTAAAGGAAAACCTCATCCCTTCATTTCTCCTGATAGGCAGAGATGAGTCTCACTCATCCTTCAGATTTGACTGGTCACCATCCTGCAAGGCAGTAGTTGCAAGGTTGGCTCTTGACCTTTCTCCCATCCTCCATTCTCCCTTGCCTCAAAATTGACTTCTCCCTTCCTTAAAAGGAACTTTCACCCAGTTACTCAGGCAAAAATCCTGTACATTGTTCTTGCCCTTTCTCTTTTGTTCAAACTGGATTTAATTCATCAAGGAGTCCTGCCAGTAACACCCTTGAAATCAATCCTGCATCCAAGCACTCCTCCCACACTCCAACACAGCCATCGTAATCCTAATTCCCATGGCTACCTCGACTACTATCATCATCTCCCTGCATCCTCTCTAGTCATCCCACACCTGACATTTTTTATGACAGTAACTTTTAAAATATAAACAGATGATGTCATTGCTTACTCAAAATCCTACAGGGATTTTTTCACCTCAATCAGAAAAAAAAAATAAAAATCCTACCCAACATCACATGGCCTGGCCCTGGTCCATCCTTGGCAAGGTCTCAGAGGTCTTTTCCACAGATTGCTATCACAATCACCACACTGGCTTTTCTGCTCTCACTTGCGATGCCAAGCACACACTGACCATGGGCCCTTTACACCCACTGTTGCCTCACATCTCTCCAGATGTCACTTCTTGCCCTCACTCAGGTCAGGGTTCCCCTGTCTTCCCCAGAGAATCCTCACCTGCCTATTTCCTCAGGGGAGCCCCTCTTCCTTACTCTATTTCCTGCTAAGTTGCTCTTATCCCTAACACTATGCAGGTACATGTTCATCTATGGTATGCATCCCTTAATGGATAACAAAATATATAATAAATAGCAGGTTTGAGGTATCTTCTTTAATATCCCCAATGTTAATTATAGTGCCTTGCACATGAATGGGGTTTTGTAAGTGTCAATTGAATGAGCAAAGTGGCCTCTGAATTATCCCCTCACCCTACTCACTAGATATACATATATGTGTGTATATACACATATATACATATGGTATATATGTATATGTGTGTATATATATATATATATATATATATATATATATATTTCTGAGTTATTTCTTTTTTTAGGATAAGAAGACCTCATCTAGCTTGTTCATCAATATATGTTCATGGTAAATCCCAAAATCTATTGAATAATAAATGTTCAATAAACATTGCTTAGTACAGTAGTGGTTGATCATAGGGTCCAGGGCCCATTCAGTACTAAAAATATGGGAGCCAGGATGATAATAATAACAGCTATTTTTATTCTATGCAAATGGAAACTTCTTAACTAGTGCCTGTCTAAGGAGAAGAAAAAGTCAATTAAGAAGTAAATATAGGTGTGAAAAACAAGCCATTTGTCATTTCTATTTTAATTTCAGAAGACACGATCAACTTAATTTAGATTTATCATCCATAGGTAGTCACTCTGAGACAAAGGAGATGCCTGCAGTTTATTTTCAGCATGCTGAGAAATATTGTTACCAGCCAAGAAAAATAACAAAAATAAGCAGCATTGTACTTATTTCCTTTATTTATCTTTTATTTTTTTGCTGTACTGGGTAGTGAAACCAATACCTCCCACATGCTGGTAAGTGTTCCACCACTGAGCAATATCCCAGGCCCTGTTTTTGTTTGTTTTTTATGGTTCTTTTTTTTAACATTTTATTTGGAGACAGAGTCTCACTAAGTTGCTCAGTCTGGCCTCAAACTCACAGTCTTCCTGTCTCAGCCTCCCAAATAGTTGGGATTACAGATGAAGGTCTTTCTCTTCCTACAACACTGAGCACTGATAAGAAATACTCTTATTTTCTAGAGTTATTATGTTCAACAAAGGGGTTAATTTAAAGTATATTTATAGAATGCTTTTGACTAAATAGAAAAAAGGAGAGAAGTACACTACCTGAATGATTGAAAAGCAATTGTCAACCCATCAGGAAAGTTGTCAAGAGATTACAGTGTTGTTCCAGGGGAGGAATAGGGGTTGGTGACCCCAGAAGGAGCTACATCAAATGACTGTGTAAGCTACAAAGTAAAATCTGAATCGTGAGCCCCTCTAACACAGCATAATTTTGAATTGTTGTTTAAGGTATTCAGAAAGTTATCTGAGTATTATATTAGAATATGCAGGATTGGGGCATTTAATTTTTGTTTTTTCATGGAAATTGCTACTAATGTAAGTTACCAGAATCCCAGATCCTTATGTCCTCCCCTGTCTTCTAAACAATGCAAGCATTCATAATTAAAACTTGTATATGTTTTCATATTACAAGTCCAAATTATAAGAGGGAATGTCTGATATCTTCATTATCTAGTATTTGACTATCAACAGATCTTCACTAAAGAATATATGTAAATTTTAAAATGCATATGTGTATTATTTGATGAAACGGAGGTGCAAAGGATTTTATTGATTATTTCAGGCATATAAGGATTCTTATTTCCTTATTTATGAGTTATCTAAACTGTTTCAGGAAAAGATGTGCATATTTTTATGCAACAATTTATATTCTAGTGTGCAGGCGTACCTGCATGTAAAAACAAACCATCAAACCTAAGAAAAACGAGGAGGGGCTAGCATTGTAGCTCAGGGATAGAGCACATGCTTAGCACATGCAAGGACCTGGCTCTGTGGCCAATCCCCAGCACCAAAGGGGAAAAAAGGAAAGGAAAGGAAGCCCTTGAATGACACAAGAATACAGTAATCAATTAATAAATGCAATGGTGGAAAACAACATTTGTTCGTGTTGTCACATAATATTAGTATAAATCACGTAAATAAACACAAAATAGTAGCTTCTATTGCTGTTTGCCTGTTTTAATTTCCCGGTTTCTGATATAATATGAAAAAAAATCATATTTAAAACAACCTGAAAGATCTAAAGAAAACAAGTCTGTAACCTGATCATACTAAATACTCTTGCCCTCAAGTTACCGTTTGGGAAAGATATATCTCAGCCTACATTCTGAAAGATAATTTCTAAAGCTCTGGTTATTGCCTTTATTTTTATCTCTTTCTTTTCCTTTCTCATTACTAATGGCCTTGGGAATAAGTTAAAACTCACATTGAATAGGGACCATTATTAAACAATTTTAGACACCTGACATGCCGACATGACCAAAATATTTCCTAAATATACACTTCCTATTCTCAGATTGAAGTTCAGATCTAAGTTCAACGCTCTAAACTGGCAGCTGTAGTATCTTTATAGATTCCAAGGGCAAGGCTATGAATTTTTTACTTTTAGATGTATTTTTTTTACTGTTCGTAAAAGTCGGATCTCATAAATCTGCTAGTTTCAAAAAACCTGCAGCTTTTTGAATAGTGGCCCTTGTATTTCGATTTAAACCAAATGGGACCAAACTTATTACTTCTATTCTGAAAGGTCATTTTTCATCAAGATTGTATTAGAAAATAAATCATTTAAAACCATCCTTTGGATGGTTCCTTGCATGAATGTCTTAAGAAGAACACGTAATCAGAGCTGCTCTGCAAAGCAAAACTTGTTAATCCAACGTGGTCTGAAGCTGCCACCTTCTGGCACATAGGTAATATTCTTCTAAATTCAGCATTCTGCTGAAGTGCCCTAGCATAATTAGAACAACCTGCACAGCATCTCCATCAATATCAAAGGAGTTCTCAGAGTACGAAAAAGGCAAAATGCCAACGTTGTGCATTTGTGTGTGTGTGTGTGTGTGTGTGTGTGTATGAAATATTAGAACACTATTAACAGGAACAGGATGCAGGGGTAAAGTTTCAGGAAGCAGGGAAGTTTCTATTAAAATCAGGCAAGTTATAGCAGCTAAAATGGGCATTCTCATCTGCCTTTGGAAACTGGAAATTTGGATAGGCTGGATACTTTATTTATAATTTTTTTTCAATATTCTCTCACTTCAGCAGAATAAATCACAACTTGGTACTTTGTCAATAGCCTGTTTGAACCTAATCAAATCAATTCCTTACCAAACAAGCAGATATTAAACTCAGAAAATATTTATAAATATAAACTAAAATATTAATAGATATCTGTAGTGCAAATGTTTTTAAATAACACCCATATTGTTAAAATATTTTAAGTGCATTTATCAACATTTGTGATTGATAAAGGTAAACTGGAGTGTCTTTGATTATATTGATAATTCATGATAGATGATGGTTTTTCATGTTGAAGCAAATTCTGAATTTAGAAGTATAGCCCAGGGTCCTAGTAAATGGGTCAATTGTGAAAATTCCCCAAATTCCACAAATCACCACTCTGTGTTTCTGACAAAGCCATTTTCTTTAATAAATAAAGAGCTTTACTATTTTTCCACTTGACTACCTTTCATATAATGCTTTTCTCCAGTGAAATATAGCAGGGTTAAATACTTAGAATGTATATAGTAGCTCCAAGAAAAGACACTGGCAACATCTTCTGAGGTGCTGAGTAATTAAACAGACCTACAGTGCCTGCTGGAATTACAGAACATAAGCAAAGATTAATGAGGCCCGAAAATATAAGGTCCCACAGCCTCCAAACAACACGCAAGTTGCCTCACCTCAGCTTTCTCTATGTTGAACAGCTGCCCATTTCTAAGGCAAGCAAAATTGGTATGTTCCTGCTTGGATTTAGAAAACCATTTGATAAAAACTATGATAAAGAAATTAGTTTTAAATAAATATCCTCAACTGTATTTTTTGATCTCTAGACCATGATAGTAGTTCTTGACTTCTATCCTGGATTTTGAAACATGCCTGAGTGGGCACGGGTATTATGAGTCTGTTTCTTTTTTTTTTTTTTCTAATTTTTCTTTAATGTTCTTAAATTCAATTTTTTAATCTTTTATTGATTTTATTTTTTTAAATACACAACAGCAGTGGAATGCATTATGATTCTTATTACATATATAGAGTACAATTTTTCATATCTCTGTATATAAAGTATGTTCACACCAATTTATACCTTTATATATGTAATTTGTTGGGTTTTTTGCATTACAATTCTTAATACACATACAGACCACAGTTTTTCATATCTCTGTTTGTATATAAAGTATGTTGAACCCCAATTCAAGTCTTCATACATGTACTTGAGTCTGTTTCTTAATTTCCTTCCTAATCTGGGAGAGCAAGGATCTAGCTCTTATACATAGTCTTATTGATCAGGGACCATCAGTCAAAATAGGAAATATGGCACAGCTTTTTGTTATTATTTCTCTGGTGTAGCTGGGACTAAGGAGGGGTAGAATGCTTCTGGTGGCCAAAAGCTTTGAAGGTTTGCAATAACTTCATGAAGGAAACAATGACTGCAATGAAAAAAGATTTTCACATTAATTCTAGATTCATGGTTGTTGCATTAGCCAAATAGTTATCCAAAGAAGACATGGGAAAACTGATTTGTTCTTAATTATAGATAGTTGTAGGGTCACACAAAAACCCCATGTTAATACACTTTTAGCAAAACTTTACTTATTTCATGTGTCTTTTCTTGTTATCAAAAATGGGAACTTCTTAGAATTATGACATGTTTTAGCCCTTTTTTTACATAACTTTTAATTTAGGATTCTTGCATGTTTATTTTCAGTTCAGGATTTTGGGATTATCTGACTCCTTTCCATAAACATTGACTAAACTCAAACCACTCAGCTGTAAAATAATAGAGAATTTTAATGCTTGAATAAGCTTCAATACGTGCTCATATTGAAAACACTGTAAAGTCTAATTAATGCCAGACACTATTCTATGAATGTTTCATCTAATTTCAGTGTGTGCTTAGGTTGCCTTCAAGACGATATCACACCTTCCATTTTCTATAGGTGCTGAGAATTATTGGGGCCACCTTTTCCTTTCACTCTCTTTCTCTCTCTCACTCTCTGAAATCTGATAAAAATTTATGCTAGCCAATAAGCTAGAATATTTCGTTAATATTTCAACTTCCAGAGTCTATTAAATTAGTGTGCATTAGGTACAGTATACATTTAATAATATATGCTGTGTTCATTATAAACATCTGTGAATATTATATCCTTATAGGCATGTAGTGGAAAGGATATTGCTTTGGCCCAAACTATCCTAACTTGAGTGAGTTGATAGGTCAAATAGTGTCCTCTATAACTGCTTCCCTCAAAATCTGATGGAGCCCTGCATGTTAATGTGACAGAATTCCAGACGAGTCTGATGACTAAATTCCCATATTGACTTACCTCTAGCCACCATGTCTCTGTCATTTCTGCTAAGAAGTCCTACCATGAACAGTTTTCTGTATAAGGGACCACCAATACTTGCTTTGAACCAACTAACCAGATGGTGAATATTAGCCTTGCCTCAGTAAATGCACGGCTTGCTTGCCTTTTGTATTTTGGTGATGTGGCTCCCAAAGACGTCATACTACTATTTTCATCATCAAGACCAAGATTACCATCCAGTTTGGGGCTTGGTACTCCACTGGCTTCAAGGTTTACATTCATTACCAATCTTCCTCTGTGGTACCCAGTGAAGCCTTGGCCAAGGCATAGCAAGGTTTGTACCTGCTGAGAAATACCCATTGCTGATGCCTGGGCTGACCAGGACCACAAATTTGACCTAATGCCAAGAGTACCTTTTTTCACTGACATGAAGGTGAGAGGATGGAAAGAGTGTTTTCTAAGGCCCATGAGGATGTGGCTTCCCTAGAGAGGGTTATAAGGAGGTTAATACGGATTCTTTTGAAGGTCAAACTGAAGGAGGAGGCAAACACTAAAGTGACAAAGTCAGAAAGATACTGTTTTTACAGTAAGTTTACTCTATTTTAAACACTGAAATTCATGATTTGTTCACTCAATTTTTATGTAATAATGTATGTTCTTATATAAGATTAATGACCTATGCTTTAAGACACAAAAGTTTGGACAGATCTGAGCTGTCCACTTCTCTAATGGAAAATAGAGGGTTCTCTGTCTTTAAAAAAAAAAAAGAAGAAGAAGAAAGAAAGAGAAAAGAAAAGAAAGGAAAATATTACTTTGAAAATATTTATTAAAAATCTATTGTCAAATGTAAGAGTATATATTCTTAAATGTCCTCCAATTAACAAACTCTTGAATTTCTACTAGTTAGAAGTGTTTAGAAACCATTAACAGAGACTCTAATCCTTCTGTCCCTCCTAAAAATTATAATCATATTTTCTTAATTTCCAATAAAAGTTCTTTTAATTATTTTATTTTATATAAATATCAATAAAATTAACTTAGTTCCATATGATATTCTGAGTAATCATATATATTCCCCCCCTCAATTATATTTCCCCTCCTCATTGAGAAGTAAAAGAGAAATTTTGTGTGTGTGTATGTGTGTGTGTGAAAGAGAGAGAGATTATGTTGAGTTCAGAATTTTAAAAAAATGTATTTAAATAATCAAATAATAAATTAACATAAAATAGATAATTGAAAGTAATTTAAATCCTTACATTTTTGTTTTATTCCCTAAATACTTTTAGTGTGCTATAAATTTTCTGTTAATTTGTTAAATGTGTTCCTTAATTAGAAGCAGACTAATTTTTATTTAAATTAGTAAAATCATTATAAATATACTTTTATTGAATTGGTTTCTTAAAACATGGATAAGATAAGGGATAGTGGATAAAAGATAAAGAGATATCATGTATTGATAAGGTTTCTCACTAGGAAACAAATCTCCTGAGCAAGCACCACCAATATATAGAAATGTATTTATTTATGCATCATAAGTGTAGCAATTAGTTAATATATTTTTATAAATCATAAGATAAATGTTCAATTTACAATAGTTGAAAAGTGATGCAATACATAAAAATTATTTCAATTATTATTTAAATGTATCAACTACTTCAAAAAAAGTTTGTTGAGTAGAGACATTATTTTTTAATCTAGGTTTTTTAACTCTGTGATAAAACAATTCAAAATCTATTTATCAGAAAGGCTTATTTGGACCCGTAGTTTGATAACCACAATAGCTAGAAAAACTCTCAGACTCAAACAGATGTACCTCATTATCCAATGTTCTTACTTAATATAATATTTTTTTTCCATTTCAGCAACAAACTAATCAAAAAGATTTGTCAGAATATAGCTAGCAACAATCTCCCTGAAAACAATCAATTGTTCTGACAACTACTTATAATATAGTTTGTGCAAATAATCACAAAACAACAACAACAAAAATCTCATCATTTGTTCAAATAGATTAAAAATTTCTATTTTTGAACTTTTTAAATATGCATATATGATAGATTTTTCTATTCTCAACTTCATTTTGGATCAAAATCACTAAGAGATCCAAGTTTCCAAACATCTCTCTTTAAAATGCTGCTTCTCCAGGGCACAAGTTCTTCCCAGGGTCATTCTTTTTTCACTCATTGCTAACATGTCACAGATAAGTATATTTTAAACATCTTCTAACATAAAATTCCCAATGTCAACGAGAAAATCAGAACTTTTGGACCACTTATTTTCCTAAACTATATATTGTGCAAAATAATTTTTATAAAAGCCCTCAACCTCTCACAGAGTGTGTTGAGATGTCTACTATTTACAAAATGTAGTTCACTTACTGGGGCACATTTAGACTGGAATATCTTAAAACATGAGGCAAGTAAAGAAAGCAGAGGGTCAGCTCTTTCCTTCAAGGCTTCACTCAGGGTGCTGCCTGTACTCCACTATGGTAAGTGACCATAGGACACACCAGCCAATGGAATGGAGCTACAGCAATCTATATAGCTCAGCAATACTGTATTAGCAATACTGTTCTCTAGAGGAACAGAATCAACAGGAAGTATAATTATAAAAAGGGAACTTATTAGGCTGGCTTACACTACCAGAAGCTGGGTAGCCCACAATGGCTGTCTGCAGATTGGAGAGCTGGGAGAACCAGTAGCTGCACAGTCCAATAGGCTGAAGCCCCAGAACAAGAGGGATCAATGGTGGTACCCTAGTCTGAGAGGTAAGCCTTCTAGAGAATTACTGTCAGAGTCTCCTTTGAAAGAGTAAGAATTGAGAATCAGATATCTTCAGATGATCACAGCAGCAATCAAGAAACCATTGAAGAAGAATTAGATTTCATCTGGTGCTGCTTCTTTGTTCTTCCAAATTTTATTACACCCAGGCCATCATCCTACTATTCAGTGCTATCCATGCTTAGGGAGGGTCTCCATTTCAGTTAGCTATGCCACATGTCAATCATTCATAGACACACCCTCATTGACACACCTAATCCTGGGCATCTCTTAATCCAATCAAGTTTGACAATTCAAATGGACCATTACAAATACTATCAATATAGTCTAGTAATGATGAATTTCTTTTATCTAAAATAAAAGATCTCATTTCTAATATTTCTTTAAATACCCCAATAGAACATTTTCCCTGCTTATTAAAAAGTCACACCCTTATATAATCAATAAACATTAATATCCCATATTCTACAATTATGAAAACTCAATTAACAAATAAATCATTAACATGTGATTCACCTTTGTACAAGTTCTGCATCTTCAGAGATCTTCAGTGATTTACACCGCAGAACAAATACTCTAACCCTATCATAGATCCTTAATGTTTTATGACAAACACTGTGACCTCTTCTAAGTACACGTTGTAAGTTCCCTTTTGAATAATCTTTTGGGATTTTGCTAACATAAAAGTCTAAGGTACTGGTTTCCTCCCTTACTAAAGTGCCATAGTCTCATACTCCCCTCATGACCTGCTCACTGAAAGCCATAGCTTAAGGTTGTCTTCAGTGCAGGTAGAAGGACAGCCTGTAATTGTGATTTGCAAGAACTGGAGAGTAAAGGCTGCAGCTTGCTGATAAACACAATCCTGCCATCCTGAACACAGTTCTTAAAAACAGGTAAGTCCTACATTTCAAAGAGAATCTTGTGCTATTTTTCCCTGTGACAATACTATTGTAGAGGATAAGGGAAGGTTTCTTTGCTTGGAGGTCTACTTGTCTAGAAAATGGTTTAACTCTTTAAGAATAATATACCTATTACCTTTAAAGAATTGTCACAATAGTCCTTCAATCTCATTTGCTAAGTGATAGGAGAGCTCTTTAAATGAATAAAATAAAAATTGAAATGTGAATGGGTGGTTCTGAAACCTGAGCCTTGTTTAGTAATTTTGCTGTGTTCCTTTTTCCATCACAAATGGTGAAAAGGGCACATCTGACTGAAAAATCCATTAGAATGAATATCAGATTCAACAATACAATAACAAGGAGATAAAGATGCATAATTTAGCTGACAGCCAAGTTTGGTTATTTGATGCTTGTCGGCTCCTAGAAACCTTATCTTTATTAGGAAGACCTACTAAAAGATTCTTCAATGACTTCCTATCACAACACAAGCATTATTTTGCATTTAATGTGATTTCCTGCTGTCTGGGGAAAAAATGAAAACGAGTTCAAATCAAGATGTGAAATGATGTGAAAGGAATATCAAAAAGCCAATGGCCAAGCTTTAAAAACTGTTTTTATTGCCTAGTTACATCACAAAAAATGATGAGAAATACTTAAGGACATTAAATAAAATAGATATATAACAGACTTTTAAAAATGATTACATACTTCAAACAAGGAAAAATGGAATTTCCTAAATTTGGGGGGAAAGATGGGAAAAAAATCCAATATAGGTTGAATGAATTCTATATAAACAACAGACTCATTCCTCATCACCAAGAATGTGAATCGAGATTGCATGATAAATCATTCCCATTCAATCTATTTCCTGCAAGCATAAACAAGAACACAACAAATAGCAAAGAAATTATTGCCAGACTATATTTCCAGACCTCTTGAAAGTTATTTCGCACACTATGCGACAAATATCAAATCTCATAGGAAATAAGAGAGACAGAAATAAGACCATTGCTGTGATAATTTAGTTTTAAACTTTGTGAAAATTGAAGAGTTAATAAACAATGGTACAGGTTCTCAGAAGAACACTATCTTAAAAGACATGATCAGGCCAAATTTTCTTTCATGGTGACATAATTATGCTCCTCTTGTTGAGTGATTTCCAGGGTGTGACCAGGTATACTCTGAAGTAACCTCAGATGATTTGTCCAGGCCACCTTACCCAAGTCTCAAGACTACAAGGATCGGGCATGAGTACTTCCATACTTTGAGGCCCTTGACTATGTATTTTAGAAAGATATATAAAGTTCAAATGAATCAAAAGTGATAAAGAGTATATTGGCAAGGTACATTTGTTTTGTTGTTGTTGTTGTTGTTTGATTATATATTGTGTTGGTTTTATAGTTAACTATATTAAAAAACTAATTTTCTGAAAATATCAAAAATATTCCTCAAAGAAAAGTTGTGTTTTCATATGTATTCAATCACACAATAAATTTTCATTTACTACCTATTTGGGGACAAAGATCTTGCTTGTTTGACACAGAAAGATCCAGTTAACAACACCTAGTCTTTGATGCAGGGAATCTTTATTCTAGAATGAGAAACCAACAAGTGTGCAGGCAACTCAGTAAGTACTATAATTTATGTAATAAAGGACAACTGGGCATGTTTTTAAAAATTATTCAGTTTTTATTAAAGATGGGATTAGTCAGGGCAGATGTTCTAGTCTACGTGATTCTTATAAGACTATTAAAACAGAGAGAGTTCCAGGTTACACAACTTGTTTGTATAGCTGGAAGCCTATCCCATTGAATGGATGGACACAGCAGAAACTTCAGTGTGGCCAATGCATAGATATTGAGAGGGGAACATGGTGAAAGATAAACTAAAGAGGTCAGCACCAGCCTTAAACTGACATTGTTCAGTGTGAACTTTATCTTGAGAGAAGAATGGGCCTCAAAAACTTTTAGTGATATGCATTATTATGTGTATCATACAAAAAAGAATTTGGAATTTGGTGATCCTATGTGGTCTTTCAAGGTGATTTAGTGTCTCATTCAGGGTTCTTCCAGGAATTATGGCACACTTGAACTGGGTAACTGAGTTGAACACGGGTACTGTTGGCAAAGGTGAGTTCAGATATCAAGACATCAGCAAGGTATCTATCTCAGTATGAAGACCTTATTATCCCTAGATTTAAAGACCAAGGGGAGAGAGTAATTACCAAGATGCAAAAAGAAAATATGTGGAGAGAATCATATCACAGTTGGTAAAGAGAAGCCTCTTGACTCAGCAGTAAGAGTTCAAGGAAAATCAATACATTGGTTCCATTTTGCATTGGTTGACTTCCACTATATGCTAGAGAATGTCAAGGTATAAGGGAGCCCTTAAATGCTGTCATAAGACAAAAACATGGTAGGAAAGGTGAAGAGAGGATCTGAAGCAAATACGACAAGCAGGAAATCAAGAACAGAGCTTGGACTTACATCTAGTCCACTGTCCACAATTCCTAGATAAGTAGACATAGTAGAAAAGATATTCAATTAGGAATAACAAAAATTACCTTGATAGGCTAGTGCTCCTTTACCATTTTATGAATAAGTTTAACAGTATTTGAAGAGTAGACTTATTTGAAAAATAAAAGAAAAATATACATTCCTAGATATTTTAAGAATGGTGCCACAGAATTTGAGCAGTACAATGTGCTCTTATGTTCTCCTAAAATTACAATGGGCCCTGCCCAGTGGCACACATCTGTAGTCCCGGGTGCTTGGGAGGTTGAGGCAGGAGAAATGTGAAAAAGTTATCTATTAAGGAACTCAGTGAGATCCTATCTCTAAATAAAATCCAAAAGTGCTGGTGAAGTGGCTCAGTGATTGAGTGTTCCTGAGATCCATCCCCAGTATCAAAAAAAATACAATGGTTTTAGTGCTGTAAACAATTATTATAAAGAATGAGTTTATATTTACTTTAAATGGAAATAACTATTAGAAAATTTTGAATTTCATAATAGAATTTCTAAGATAATTAGGATTCATTTACTTTATTGATAAACTAATTTACTAGTATAAAGTGTCTTAAGGAATTAAGAAAATTTGTTTTCATTATTTCCTTTCTCCATTAGAATGCTAAAGTATGCTTTTCTATCTTTAATATTAAATGCTTAACTTCTTATATTGATTTTAAGATGAATTTAACCAAGTTTTTAATCACATACTTTATTTTCTAAAGATGATAATTAGCCCAATACAATGCACTATGATAAAATTGGGGGGGAAAAGCTACAGACAAGTAATCAATTTTTAAGCAGTATCATTCTTAACAAATTACATAACTTCCAGAAGGATAACAAAATTTATGTACAAAACAGTGAATGGATGTACTTGACTGAGAGACCAAAGATAGTTACTTTATTTCTGGGAAGGAAAAACTAGCTAGTAGACATGTTCCATTTACCTACCTCCCCTAGACATCAGTTTCTCTCTTTGGAAATTGAGAGAGCTAACTTAGATGATTCCTTTATTTTTCTTCTCCAGTTCTGAAATCCTTTAAACCCTGAATAAGTAGAACATCTAAGTCTACAACTAAATATATTATACCAGTAATACAGTAAACAAGCATCCCTGGATTCCCCCACTTAGGTGTTATTACAAACTTTAAACCATAAGTAGGAATCTACTTGGATGTTAAAATGGGAAAATAATATTAAATTCTTTATAGAATTGCTGGGAGAATTAAATTTTTAAAAACTAAGTGAAGTGAGTCTGAAAATAAGTAGTACTTATACATAAGAAATAAATATCACTGCCACTCCAGGAGTCTCAAAGATTTGCAGTAAATATTCCCTACCCTATTTCTGTAGTTCCTTGATGATAACAGTTTTTATCTCACTGAGTTGTTCCTAGTCCCTCAGGGACTATGTTTGCTGAAGAAATTACATGTGTTTTACAGTTTCCCTATGTTTGATCAGTAAGTGCCATCATGTTCACTAGAGTAAGAATGAAAAGCACAAACACGGAACGCTACTGAGGATAAAGTGGCAGACAAGAGATGCTGTTGGCTTCCTCCTGAATTCTCCTCCGCCAACCTCACTCCAAAGATGTCTTCAAAACAGAGAAAAGTTTACAAATTGGAAAAGCTAGTGAAACACTGTAAGAATTCCCAGGGAGACAGTGTGTGTTTGTATTTGGGTTATGTATTTGAAGGGTCATGACCACAGCAGTAAAATGACAGGTGATACTGGAAGACTTTTCCTGAGAAAACTTTTGTCATCGTTACTTTTTTCTTTCACCTGCATTTCCCCGAGCAGGATCATCATCTATCCCTTTGCTACAGAAAAAGCTGAAAACACTACCTGTGATATCCCTGCTTTGACTAGGGAAGGGAGAAGAGGCTGAGGTGACATGGATTCCAATGGGATGGTAAGAAAAAGGGAGGGGAAAGTATTTCTGATGGCCTCCAAGGAATCCCTCTACCACTTCTGCACCAGCACTATGTCTCAATAAAATCATAAAAATTGGCACTAACCTAAGCAGCCGGGTCTCTAAAGAGGGAGAAAATGGAGAATAACGAATCTCAGATTATATTTCCAGGGATTATATATTATATTCTTAACACTCCAAGATCAGGCAAAGATAGGAACTAGAGTTTAGCCCTTTGGGAGGACCACGTTATGATACTGGTACATGCAGAGAAATGTGAGTTCTCAGTCAGTGGGGGACAGGGGAATGACAAGACTTCTAACATCATCAGACAAAAATCACAAAACAAAATCATCATACCAAAAATCCCTGTAAACAAAAAAGCTAAACCTGAGTTCCAAATTGAACAATAATTGAAATAATGAAAAGAGAATAAAATCATAGCATTTGCAGTTAAATGGATGAAGTTAGAGAAGACAAATGCTAAGTGGAATTAGCCAATTCCAAAAAAACCAAATGCTGAATGTTTTCTCTGATATAAGGAGGCTGATTCACAGTGGGGTAGGGAGAGGGAGCATGGGAGAAATAGAGGAACTCTAGATAGGGCAGAGGGATGAAAGGGGAAGGGAGGAGGCATGAGGTCAGAAATGATGGTGGAATGTGATGGACATTATTATCCAAGGTACATGTATGAAGACACGAATTGGTGTGAATATACTTTGTATACAACAAGAGATATGAAAAATTGTGCTGTATATGTGTAATAAGAATTGTAATGCTGGGGCTAGGGTTGTGGCTTAGTGGTAGAGTGCTAGCCTAGCTCTTGTGAGGCCCTGAGTTCGATCCTCAGAACCACAGAAAAATAAATAAATAAAGGTATTGTGTCCAACTACAACTAAAAAGTAAATATTAAAAAAAAGAATTGTAATGCATTCTGCTGTCACATATAAATAAAAAATAATAATTAAAACAATACTGGCAATCCATATTCTCAAAGAAAAAGAAAGACCCATCTCATGAATAGGATTTATCAGAGGAAAATAGAAAATATAGGATATAGAAACATTAATCTTTACATAGAATCAAACAGAAGTGTTGAATAACTAAATTAACACAGCAGAAGAATGTGTCAATGAGCTGGGAGAATCAGATAAAGAAATTTCCCAGGAAGTATCAGGAAGGGATGAAGAAACTATAACAAGTTAGGGCATAAGCACATAGGGGGATAAAAATAGAACTGTTAAAAATCTTTTTTTTTTGTACAGACAGTCAAGGGAAATAAAATAATGAAGTTGAAGAAATATGTGAAAAAAATGATCTCAGAAATTCCCATAAAAATTTTTAAAAAGTAACATGAGAGAAGAGGTGGAAAGTTTAGATATTTACAAATTGTCAAATAGAAGACATAAGAATAATAAAACCTAAACAGAAACAATGAAAATTTAAGAATTTCAAAATTAAGAGAAACTTGTAAACACTTTCAGAAAATTAAAGAAAGAGAATAAATTTTCTCTTTGGCAATATGGATTTCTCAATGGTAATATGGATTGAAAGGAGAAAAATAGTGTAATATATGCCAGGCACATAAAGAGAATAATGAGCAATTCAGAACTCAATGTCTAACTAAAGCAGCATTTGAATACTAGAATAAAAAAGACATCCATTATCATGACACAGCCAGGGCATTCTCTCATGGAACATCTTTGAAAAACATCTTACAATATTTTCACAAGAAAAGGAATCAGTCCAAAAAATATGCTAGAAATATGGATAAGTAAATAGCAGAAAAATGCAACTCATTCTGCATCTGGGTCACAGTGGGATTGTGAAAGCTCATTCCTTCCCTTGGCACTCATTCATCCCAGGACTTTACTACTAGCTCTGTCACTGCACTGCCAGGCAGCCATGAAATGGGAGCCAACTCAGGGCAAGGATACTTGAGAAATCTGAGTCATATAAAACTTAATGAAGAATGTCTATTACATGAATTATTCTCAACAAGTGGTATATTTAACACATAAATTTCACCTTATAAATTTTACTCCAAATAAGTAAAATTAATGAAGTATCATTTCTAGTTCAATGATAGACACACAGCAGCTGTTAATAAACATCAGGTTATTTTTCCTACATATTTATCTATGATTTGAGATTCAGCAAACAAGAGGCCTGCATCAAAGAACTGCTAAATCAAAAGAACATCTGTGAACTTCTAAGGGTGTTAATTTTCATCACAAATAGTAGTCAAATTCCTCTTTTGGCTCTAAACTGGACTAGAGCCATGCCCTAATACTAATCTAGGTTTTCTCTTCCTCTAAGATACCACAGAAAAGGTTTAAAAACCCAAAAATTACCAATTCATTTAGCCTTATATTTTAGAGCACATACACTAAAGTCTGAAGAAATATCTGAAAAATTTTTATTTTCCTGATAAAATACTCCCTCTCTTTTCACACTCCAAAATGTGCACATTAAACTACAAATACCTATTTTTCTATATATAGACATATATAAATACATATAGGTATTCCATACTTATAACACATGACAAAAATGTGACATAGATAACCATCTGAATAATTTAGAATCTGATGTTAATTTCATTACAGTTATTATTATGGCATATATCTAGATTCTACTTTTGTTATTCAAGCCTCTTACCTTACTTTAAAAGAAAGAAAAATGTCCTATTGGTCTGGGAAGATTTAGGAGACTTGGTTTGTGTCTTATCACTATCCTTTGCAATTCTTTAGAGATGACCATATGTTCCACATTTTTTAAAGCATATGCATTTTAATTTATAATTTAAAAATACATTTAGATTTTAAAAACAGAATTATGTATTAGCTATTTCCCCAAAAGAATTCACATTCAGAACTTTAGAGTAAAAGAGTTGCAAGAGGATGGAACAAGTTGTCAATTTTCTTGCATTGTTTGAAAAATAATAAAAAAGTTTCAAAGGATATAAAAAATTGAATAGCACTATTAACTGCCCCAGTCTGGCTGGGCACAAAATCACGAGCCACCACACACCTGTAGATTCAAACAGCAACTCTTTATTCCCGAACTCACACCAGCCGTCTACAATCACGTTCTGGGGAAATCCATGTTCTCTGCCCAAATCCACCTCCACTGGGCTTCTGTCTCCCAAAAAAATACTGTCTGAATCCCGTGAGAATTCAAGGGGAACTCAGGCAGCAGGATACGCCCTATTCCCAGCAGGAATAACCTTAAACCTGGAACGCCCTAAACCCGGATTATCCTAAACCGGGAACACCCTAAACCCGGATCCGCCCTGGTCCTTGAGCAAGGTCACCTTAGATGCAATGTCACTACAAAATGTCCTTTTTCCAGGAGTCCTTCCACTAAGCAACATGGGGTACGCTGGCAAGGAAATTGTCATACCTACTTGGCTAATGGCTCCCAGCAATTAACCAACTTTATTTCTTCAATATCAGTAGATCATTCCACCCAAAATATGAAGAACCTACATTCTTTTCAACTGCACATGGAAATTTATTGAAATCAAACATATTTTAGTTCATAAATCTGGCATAAAGTCACTTGATGGGACTGAAATCATACAGAGTATGCCTGATGATGACAAGCATAGTAGAAAATATCTGAATTTAAATTACATGGAGAAAATGAAAAACATAACTTTAACAGGTAATACACAAAGAAATGGAAAAATATGAAGAGTATTATACCTACAAAAGAAATTGAATCTATAGTTAAAAGTCTTCCATAAGAAAAATTCAAGCCTCACACTGATTTACCAGTGAATTCTATCAAACATTTAAGTAATATTTCAGAAATTCTTCCAGACAATAAAAAAGAGGAGACAGTTTGCAGTTCAATTTATGAATTCAGTATAATATTGAAAAATATCTGTCAAGGACAATGACAATAAAATAACAGGTAAACATTTCTCGTGAATATAGATCCAAAAATTCTAAACAAATATAAGCATGATAATTCAGTGATGAACAATAAGAAATGATACATAACAAGCTTATTCACTAAATGCAAATTGGGTTTAGAATTTCAAAAATAAATCAATGTAATTCACCACATTACCTGAATGAAAGTAAAAATGTATATGATAATTTTGAGTCTCAAAAAGATTCATTCTCTAGTTATGACCTTTAAAAAAGTGGCAGCAAATTAACAAGAAAAGTTCTTAAATTTATTAAATGTACCTCCTGAACATCTACAAGTAATATAGTTATTGGTGAAACATTCGATGCCTGTCCATGCATTTAAGAACAAGACAAGCTTTCTGTTGCCATTTTTTAGTCAGCAATGTGTCTGGAGGCCTCACTGGTGCATTAAGTCTAGAAAAGGAAATAGAAGGTAAAGATTGAAAGGAACAACAAAAAATTGACTTTATACATTCGTCTGCATAGGAAATTTTCTTTTAAAAAACATAATATTAGAATCAATAAGGAAATTTAGCAAAGTAGCTGAATTTAAAATCAGTATATGTAAATAATGCATTGAAGTTCCATATACTAGAGACGAAAATAAAAAAATTCTAAATAAAATTTTAAATGAAAATGTTAAATATCATTTAAAAATCCCACTATTATGATATGAATTTATGACTAAATATTGTGAAAGACATCTGCAACCATTGACTTAATGATCACAAATTTACCTGAGAAAAATTTTTAAAAATCCAAATAAATGGGAAGTATAGAGCAAATGAAAAGTCCTACAGATTTCCGGTAAGAGTCTAAATTTGTATAGGAAAACACTTTCACGATAGTGCATTTGCTGGTATATAGATGATGTTCACACTTATATATTTATATATATATATATATATATATATAAATATATATAAATGTTCATTCATAGTAGCACACTTTCAATACCCCCAAACAACAAACAATACAATTACCCACCTAAAGTAGAATAGTTAATAGTTTTATCCAGTGGTATGTATGAAGTATTATGGAGTATAATATACAATGAGTTTAATCCGTAAGTATGATGTTGGTTTATCATTAAAAATAATCCAATTATTGATTTAATATATGTAACTATTTATTATACAGCAACAACCAAGATGATAACCTCTGATACATACAACAACATGGAATAATCTCACAGATACATATTGAGTAAAAGAGTTTAGAAAATTCAATTCAATTTGGAATAGCATATTTACAAGGAAGAGAAATGTGGGAGTCTTTGAGGGCGAGCAGGAAATGTTCTGAATATTTCTCTACTACTGGTTATATAGGTGAATACACATGGAAAATTCATCAAGTTCTACACCTAAAATTTACGTACTTTAATAGGTAAAGATTATTCATCATTTTTTAAAAATCCTGAGGGTGAGGCAGTAGAAGTAAACAATTTATCTATTTGCTCAGTGATGGCATGTCCCAAAGACCATCTCAGTGTGCTTTCACCTGGTATTGATAATAATATTTCAGTTCTAGATTATTCCTTATATGAGAATAGAGCATCCAATCCCAAGACCTGTTTTTCATTATAGCCTCTGTCTCTACTCACTGCTTTCCCTGTGATACACATGCAGCACAAACATAAAAGGCAAACATGAATGATAAGCATTATAACATAACCAGAAAACAGCACATTTTTTAAAAAGATAGTATTTTCTTTCCCTTTCTAACAATACATGCTAATGTTGAGATTAATATGAAGATTTTACATCATATTGTTCCTTTCTTTCCATAGCAAAGTTATGTCTATAATATGTGTTGTAGTATGCTTCCTCGGGGTGCTATGAATTTCTTCTAAAATACAAGTCAAAGAAGATGATAGAACTACATTGACAATGGACAAATAGCAAAAGTTTGAACAGTGTTTAGCTTCCATTAAAGGCGAGTAACACAAATTTGGGAGAAAATATTTGATTTTTCACCTTGTTTCAAAATAAATACGGTTCAAGAAACAATAGCTAAAATACATAATTAAAATATATCTCCCTGGAGTTCAGGAATGGTGCAAGTCAAATTCGTTTATATAATTCAACCGTTTTAAATAAATTGCGAATCAGAGACTGATATTCTAAAGTCAGTACTAATGGTATGTTTCTATTATAATTACTTCTGGGCTATATAGCATAAACAGTGTCTTTTTTGCTTGGATCTGGCGCAAAGAAAGGTTGCATATAAAATAGATAGGCAATTAGCATTAAAAGCAGCTGAACCTGAAGAATAAGAGAGGCCCTTGTATTACCCAATCAGAAAGAAATGGCCTAATTCCAATATGAGTCTTAAATTGTGATTCACAGAGACAGACACAAAATTACTAGCATTGATTCGTGATTAAACTGCTGCTCACATGAGCAACTGCATGAAGTATATTTCTTGGATGAGTAGCAGCAGGAATATATTCATTTTATGATAGGAAATTATTTTCCTCAGCAGTGACTGGAGAGGTCAGCTAACCAAACATAAATTCAAATGGCTGGTGGACAGAGTGGTAATGCCTGTAATCCCAGTGGCTTGGGAGGCTGAGACAGGAGAATTTTGAGTTCAAAGCCAGCCTCAGCCACAGTGAGGCACTAAGCAACTCAGTGAGACTCTGTCTCTAAATAAAATACAAAATAGGGATGGGGATGTGGCTCAGTGGTCAATTGCCCCTGAGAGTTCAATCCCCTGATACCACCCCCCCAAAAAATTCAAATGACTGATAAAGCACTTGAGAAGCTTAAAATTGTGCTAAAGAAGAAGAAAGGGCTATTCCCAAGGGTGACACTATCTACTAGCATGACTCTATGATGATGGATCAATTTTTAAAACTGCAATGACCCACTCTTAAAAATTAATTAAAAAGGAGACTGTGAAAGATATGTGGCAAAAGGATCTTATAACAATCACAATAACATGTCTAAATTACCCACATAATTCCTCTATATCTCTAGTTTACATTGACTAAGTTGTGTATGTGTGTGGGGGTGGGTGGGTGTGTCTTCAAGTGAAAGATAATATGGAGAGGTGCTTCCTCTGTTATGACCCATCTCCATACTTTTTCTCCTATTGAGATCCTTTTAAGATAAATATCATTTATTTTAAAAATAAATCAAGTCTTATTTTACAAATAAATTTAATCCCCAAAAAACAGTCTGGGAAATTGTTGCTGTATCTCAAATGAAGAAAAGGGTAATATACTTCCTCAGGATAACAATAATTGTTCTTAAACTTCTTGAAAAGGAATTTTTACGTTGACAAATACATCTATGGTTCTTCATTTGCAATGATCAAAACATCCTACCTCTACCAGAATTTATGGAGATAGCAAATGCCTTTAGAGTGTTTTCAAAAGGTATAGCCTTTCTAGCCAGCTACAATTCGAAGGCAGAAAGAGTGGGAACCTTCTCAGCAGATGGGATGGCATAATGTGGCTGGGACTAGGGATTTGCATGAATATGAATTACAAATAGCACAGATAACATGGTGTTCAAAAGCTGTTAAGAATCTTGAATGTCAAAGTCATTTAGCTGACATTTAGAGGGACATAATTACCTTAAGAACATGGAAATGGGTTGGTCTAAATTGCATGGGCAGAGAATCACAGGACACACAATGGCATTGCTTTGGCAATAATTGTGACAAGCGGGCAAGGCCAAGTAAGCCAAGAATGGCACACATTAATGCAGTGACATTTTTTCAATGTGTGCTGCCCTTTCAGCAATATGCATATGAGGCCTAAATAACCTCTGACCCATTATAAAAAAAATAACAAGAGAAAGGAAGAAAAAACTACCATAAGCTCTATCACCAGCAGTCTTAAAAAAATAAAATAAAATGAGTGCTTTTACATTATGCAGAATTATATTTTTCAAACATTTAAACTTCACTTAGCAATTTTAGACCCCCCAAATTCATCATGTGTAGAGTGACTTGCAACTTACTGAATGGTACCTAGAGTATTCATTGAGAAGAATAACAGTTCCTGACTTCGAAATATGATACTGTTGACTAAATCTCCTCTATGTGTAACATAAATAATTAACCTAAAAATCATATATGTAATTAGAAAGAAATGTTTTCCATCAATTTCTCATTTATTAAAATGTATGAGCTATATATTTGAAATGTGAGGCTCTGTGAGAGTCTTAGGAAGTATACCAGACATTGTACACAAAGTAAGAGGTCAGACTGTGTCTCCCTCAGGAGATAATTTACCATACATGGGGAGGACATAAAATAAGAGCATATTTTATGCCCTAATTTTTACCATTGATGCTATCTATGCCTTCACTATCAAGGGTGATATAAAAGGACACGGCAAGAAAGTAATGCTCCATTAACATTTCATCAGATAATCACAGATCATTTCGGAAATATTGATTAAAATTCAACACTGGTGATGCAATGAACACTTTAATATCTACCCACTAAAAGGAAATTTTCGAACCCTAATTAATATTTCATTTTCAAAACTGAATGAGATCCTTGATTCCTTTACTAGATCAATATCCCAAGGCTGTAATAACATTTCAAGCCCCAGCAAGTAGACTTCAATTTACACTTCTATTTACCTCCACTCTGATGCCAGTCCTGATGGGCCCAGACTCACTGATCACCATTTCCTCCTATTTTCAATAGCACCTGTGGTCTATTCTGCACCATTTAACACTTATTTACTCTTGTATTGTTTGCTGCTCTCTCATATATATACATCAATAATTTCTCCTTAGTGGAAATACATAAATTATTTATGGGAGGATTAATAACATATTCAGGATATAATAGTTACAGATAGAACTTGTTGATAGCTTATAAAGATACTGATTGCTGTGTGGTAATGAAAACAAGCTTCAATTGCTTCTTATATTTAGGGACTATACTAAAATCTGGACTAAAACAAAACACTAGCAGTTCCTTCTATAAAAGAGATCATGGACTATGCAGTCAGAAGCATAGATAGATGGATACATAGTTAGAAAGTAAAGTAATTGACAGACACAAATGATGAAGACCAGTAAAATGAAGTTTAGCAAGTGAAGTGGAAGATCCAAGAGGCATCACTTCACAATGAAGTCTATTTATTAAGTGTAAAATATTTCAAGGTCAAATCTCAAGAATCTTTCAAGATCATGCAAAATAACATTGATGTAACATTTGAAAGAATGACAAAAATAAAACCATGTTAGCTGATCTCTAATTTTATTTACTGAGTTAACAAAATAGTGAATTCACTATAAAATAATTTTACAGTATTCTGATCAAAAGAATTTGATTCATTTTGAAATACGATGATCCAAATCAAAACAGGTTCATTTGTTTAACGAATAAACTTTGAGCATGTACTTTGAGCCAGACAAGATAAAAGTGTTTGAGGGAAAACAAGCAAGAATTTCAAGTGTGTCCTTGGGACACTTGCACTGTTTTTCTTTGATTGTGCTTATTTTGGCTCAGTATAAATCTAAAATTCAAATTATAAAAGTTGCATTTTCCTTACATTTGTAATAATGTAAACATATAGTAGAAAATTAGAAAACAGATAAAAGTATCAATAACAATAAAACTATCTCTTTAATACTTAATTTTTATTTTTTTCCTAGATATCTTTTTATTTAAATGTAAATAACAATGCCCAGCACTTTCAGGGAATCAATATATATTTGCCCGAAGGAAAAAACATGTCAACATTTTAAAATCTGAGGTCTCCCTGTATATAAATTTATGTCATGTTTTCTATAGCTTGATGTTTAAAATTGTTTCCCATAAATCTTCACAAACATGATTATTAAGGTCTTCATATCTTCCAAATTCATTCAACAAATAATTATTCAGGATTTGCTGTGTTCATGACACTATTTTAAATGCCTATGATACAGCAGGGAACCAGGAAGATGAGATCCCTTACCCTCAGGGAACTTGCAATGGCTCTATGACTTTTTCATAATTAATTCATTTATTTACTCTTTTTGAACACAGATTTATTACATATCACTAGCATAAGGAAGTGTGGTAAAAGTCTTCTATAATTATGTAATTAAACACCTGCATTATTGCCTAATGATAGAGTTCTTGAAATAAGTCATATGTATGTACAGTTTGATGTTTCAGATATATTTTGCAAAAATCACTCTAAAGGTGAATTCAATATCCACATGCCCACCTGCTGTGTAAGAATGATCACAGCATTATACACTGAGGGCTTTATATCTTTTTTAAAAGCCTTTATAAATTTAGTAGACAAAATGTAACATCTCAAATTGTCTTTATTGATTACAAGATTGCATAGATTTTCATAAATTCACTGGTAATTTCTATTTCTTTATTTAAACTCTCTGTAAAAAGCATGTACCTATTACTCCATTGATGAAATCTGTAATGAATTGGTAAGTGAATTTGTGTGCTTTTTGTCTGTAAAGTTTATAAATATTTCTTTTTGATTTATAATGGAAAAGGACTTTCCTATTTATGTCAAATATTCACCTTTGTTCTATAGATTTATTTTACAACTTTATCCACTATTTTTTCTTATTAACATCACATACAACAAACATCTAACTTGATTTTCTCTCATATTGTCACCATTTACAGCAGCAGCAGTGTCATGAACATACTTCTTAATATCCACTAGGGGTGTGTGTGTGTGTGTGTGTGTGTGCCATAACTCACTGCAGTAAGTAGAACTTCTAAAACAATATAATAGTACTAATAACCAGTCAGCTTATCTCACTTTTATTTAAATAAAAATTACTGAATAATTGCAGTTTGAACTATAATATTAGCTACTGGCTTATACATTTTTTACAGAGCTTAAGAAAAGGTTTTCTGTTTTTAGTTCATCAGTATTTCATTTTTTTATCAGAAATGGGTATTATATTTCTTTAAATGTCTTTAAGCATTTATTAAGAACTCCATTAAGTTTTTTTTTAATTTTTAGCTACCTATACAAAATATTAATCATCTTTCTAAAATTAAATTTCTATTTGTATATCTAAACAAATTCTTTACTAAAATTTATTATTCATTATGCAGCTGGAATTTCCTTGTCATTTTACTTTGGACTTTTTGGTACCTGTATATCTACCAAAGATTGATCTATAGTTTTATTTTTATGAAATGTCTTTATGAGGTTTTAGGATTGACATTTCCAGAGCTTTATGAAATAAATTTGAATGAATCAAACTTTTTAATGTTCAACTGTGATTTTAAATGCTAATGGTTTTCAGTGGTCTTAAATCACTGCCTGAACTTAAGAATATCTTGCCAGTAATACAGGGGAAATTTTGTCAAGAATAGTAAAGTATCTGAAAATATCCGGCAGAATAGTAAAATTCTATGTAGCTTGTTTCTTTAAGAAAAAGAAGAGTTGGAACCAGGATAACTTTCCCTTTCTTACAAATTTCTAAGCAACATAAAAATTGTTTATCAGGGTGCCCAAACTTCTCATCAAGTACAGACACTTTTGGACACCCCCACACCAAGAAAATTAAGAGTTGTTGTTTTAAAAAATATTATTATTTTGCATGGCACATCTCAGTCTCAGGAAATCAGTAACCATAAATTCATATATTAATTCACTTTAGGCCACAGGGTTCTCTTTAATGTATAGCCAAACAGACATCAGAAAAGACAGTCCACATAGAACAGATTTCACACCTGCTTTTCCATATCAAAATAATACTTGCTTTATTTTGCATTGTTTTTTGTAACTGTACTCAACAGTATGTCACTTCCAGCCAGGAGTTATATGAAATAAATTTACATTTCAGTGTTAAAAATAATACTTTTACCTTCTTCCTTTTAAATAACTAATGTATATTATACATTTTATACTTGTTCATTAGGATTATTTCAGAAAAAAATTAATTGCTGTGAATATAGAATTGATAAAATAGTGTGAAGGTGAGGTATCATTTAAGTAGTAGGCAATTATGTTTAAAAGTAATAATATTTCTCTAATTCTCTGCATTTATTTCAAGGTACTACTTTCTTCTTAATGCCTTTAAATCTCAGATAACTAACTTCATGTCTCTGACTGGAAGTTTCACTGTGGCATGACAAACTTAATTAAAAAGGAGATATGGTGCTGTTGAACTTTTGCAAACACAACATTTTCAAGTGTAAATGGGTGACTCTCAACCTTGTGAAGAAAAGACAATACTGCTTTGTCTGTCTTGCAGGTCATGGGTTGCTTGTACATATCGTGCGTACATGACTGACGTCACTTGGCTCAATGAACAATGCCAACTTATCAAGCATCCATGAGAACTGCATCTATGAATTCATTCAATTATTTTCTTTTGCACAGATTTCCTTGGAATTTTTCTTCCATTTTTAAAACACAGAGTGACTTTAATTTTCTTACTTTGGAATTTTCCTATTTTACTTTATCAGTGCGATAAAGTAATTCCCTTCATGTCTTTTGATATGCATTTTCCCCATATGTTAATGGTTCAGGGAAATAAGAGATTTTTTGGATCTAGTATTTGTGTAGCTTACTATAATTTGTTGTTGATAGAAGGTATTAGCATTATAGATCACACTAATGACCTGATTTCAGATCTCTTTATTTACCTATCTAAATTTAGGCTAGCTAATCTATTTAAATCTATTGAATATTTTTAAATTAACAGTAACAATAGTAACAGACCCAATATTCATAGGATTGTGGTGAAATTAAAAAAGATTTTATTTGTAAACAGTTTCATATTACCAAGCACATTGTTGGTGCTTATTAAATGTTAACATTATAATAATCATTATTTTTTGGCATCAAGTACCAACATGAGGAAAGGCAGTATGTCCTATTATTTAAAAAAAAAGAAACTACAATAATAATCTAAATCTTTTTGGCAGTTAAATTTTATGCACCTGTCTTAAAATTTCTCATGTGCACAATTTCCAGAAACGTTTCGCAATTCCTTACTTTTATCTCTTCATATTTATAGAAAGAACACTAGAATGCTATAGGCATATTATGCCTGATTTTAAATAAATCATTTTGATGTTCTTACAATTTATCTTCTAAAACCTAAAATAATGAGGACTGAATTAAAGTTAAGTGCTGTTCAGTGGGCTGCCAGAATTTTCAATGAGTTATTTCTAAGCAAGCAATATCCACATAGAAGAAAAACTAAAAAAACTGAATTGTATGTTTAGGTACTAAAGTTGTGTCACATTTTTTAATAAAGTAATAGTAGGTATGCAAATCATATTCATAGGTGACACCAATGAATATAAATAGTAAAAAAAATGGGTTAGAATTATCAAACTATAAAATTGGGAAAATTTGTGCAAGTAAAATCTATCAGAGAAAATCAGATACCGAAAGGAGAAAAGAAATCTGATGGAAGAGGTTTCTCTGTTAACTTGCACATGTGAAGAATACTTTAGCTTTAGATTTACTATAAACTCACTTGTTCATGAGACTGAAAAAAAAATACAATACAATATTAGGTTTTATTTTAACTGAAGAATAGGATATAGAATAATGATCATGGGCCAGAACTTCTGGCACATACCTATAATTCCAGCAACTAGGGAGATGGAGACAGGATGATCTCAAATTTGAGGTCAGGCTATCTATCTCAAAATAAAAGTCTTTTTAAAAAGAACTAGGAGTGTAGCTCAGGGGTAAATACTTCTGGTTGCAATCCCAAGGGTGGAAAAAAAAAAAAACAGAAATGTGCTGGAAATCTCATATTATTCCATGCTGGAGAGAAAAACACCTAAAGAATTAGATATAGTTCTGTAAACCACGATTTAAGTGTAACATTCACCGTGGAAGTATGTTGGATGGATATTAACAAAATGGGCTATGTATGAACATGGAATGATTTAAAAGACTCTAGAACATTGTTGAAAACCTGTAAAATACGCTATTATCTCAGTATGACACCTCTTGAGAGAAATTTCTTTTATTATTATTGATAGGAAAATTTTCCACACCCATCAGTGGAAGTTTTTAACTTGAATGGACAAAGAAATATATTTAACTGGTCGTGTTTCCTCTTTACTTCTATTACTTAGAAACTCGGAATTCACTCATCCATTTATTCAATGAATATTTATTATATTTCAGACGATTTTGCTTTGTAGGTACTGGGGATGCAACAGTGAAAATGACATGAAAAAAAACTTTCTCTTGTGGAACATGCATTCTGATGGGCCTGGGGGACAGAAAGAAAGATATAAAACAAGCAAGTAAACACTTGGGTGAAATAACTTCAGAAGACTGAGATTTACCAAGAGAATTAAACAGGTTGACGTGATTGAGAGAGTCTGGGATTTATAGTAGACATTAAAGTTGAGTCCTGACTAATTCAGGATAACTGCCAGATCTCTGAAGTTGAGCTACTAAGCAAGGGGATCAGCGAGTACAAAAGCCCTAAAAAAGGCAAGAAACTGGACTATTGATGGACAAAAACTAAACAAACAAAACAACTCCAAAAAAAACTAAGGAGAGGCTATAAAAATGCCCAAACTCAGTGAACATACAGGGAAGGGTCCGGAAGAAAGGCCACAAGAGATCCTGCAGGTCCTGGGGTACTATGGAGTAATTAGGATTTTATTCCAGGTGTGAAGAAAACCATGGGACAGCATGATCTGTTTCTTGACTTCAAAGTGATCCATCATTCTATAAACCTGCCAGCTCCTCAGAAGCCTGTGATTTATGTATGTGAGCATATGCATTCCTAGTTCCTCTCACCTTGATCTTCTGTTCTGATTTCTTTACTGTCTAGTATTAATAGTAAATTTATTATTTATTTTTTTAAACTTAGCTTATATGTATATCCTGACAAGTTGATTCAAATCTTACCAAAGAAAAATTAAATGAATTATGATTTCTTCATATTTTTGAGAGAGATTAATTTCAAAGACAGAAATTTGACTTTAAAAGCTTATCAACTCTGGGATTTGAAGGATCTCTTACATCTAACTTCTTAAAGATATTCTGGCTTTTCTCTGGCAAATCGGATAGAATCTCTTCAATTCATTTCAGCTTTCAGAAACACATAGAAAATGATGTAGTTATTCCAACTGTTTGGCAAATATTCCCAAAGCCTGGCTGACTCAAAGGAGAGGAAAGAAACAGAGAAAAGACAAATAAGAATTATTATTTCAAGGATGTATTGTGCTAAAATTTTATAATTTCTGCCTAAAAGTATTATCTTACTCAAAGAATAATCTGATAATTCTGTTAACAAATCACTAGCTAACCACCCACATTTCTTTTGCATTTTCCTTAGCATAGATTAATTTTTATGATCAATGTTATTCCATTTAAAAGAAAATGTATAAAAATATATATTGGCAAATTAATGGAGAAAGTTAAAAAGATACAGATTGCTTTTTATACTAAGAAACAGAAGGAATAAAACTATCCATAGGTCAGAAAATGAATATAAATTCTGAAGTTTATGAGCTTCAGAGGAATTGATCTACATTTTTTTTCCATTTCTACCTTCAGTCTTCTGTTATTACATGAAGAACCAATATCTATAGTTCTTTGAATGTTCTTCTTGGAACCTTTGTGTTACCTTCTATAAACAGGCCAACCACCACTTCCCATTAAGGAATAATTATTTTTTATAACCATTAGATAAAACCACGGGTGATGTTCAAAATGTTTAGTAGCAATAAGATAGATGCACCAATCAGGCAGACACATAAAAAGAGCAGGGTGCTAAAAGTGCTTAACAGCACCAGTCATTAAACCTGTATCTGTTGGATCATGAAACATAGGAAGTGTGCTCAGAAAGTTTTTGACAGGGTAGAGCAATCAAATCATGAGTCAAATATTAGCAAAGTGTTCCAGTCCTTTAGCAACTAATAACAACTCTACCTGCTTGTAGCAGATGATCACTAACCACACGGATACCATTCTGTGATCTAGGAAAGTTGAAGAAGGTAAAATCAAGCATTTCTTCTCCCTATAATAAGAATGGAAAACAATAGCCTGGCACAGTGGCACATGACTGTAATCATACCAAATTGGGAGAATGAGGCAGCCTCCTCAAGTTCAAAGTCAAACTCAGCAATTTAGTAACTAAGACCCTCAGCAACTTAGCAAGATCCTCTCTCAAAATAACAATTAAAGGACTGAAAATGTCACTCAGTGATAAAGGGCTCCTGGGTTCAGCCAGCAGTACCAGAGAGAGAGGGAAAGAGAGAGAGAGGTGGGGGGGGAGGAAATGGAAAAATTAAATTACCATCTAACAAATGATATAATAGTGATGTGATTTTTATATTCAATGTTAAAGCATAGTCTACGTATTCTATCTTATGCAGTATTTTAGCATATTTTACATTAAATGCTCATTCTTCAAAAAGAACCATCTGATCTCATTAATAATAAAGTTAATAAAGTTAGCCTTGTAAGTTAGACATTTTTCAAATGCCTATGTCTGTTTCCTTCAAATCACATATCACAACTTTCAACGTTTAATCTGTTTGTTTGTTTTTGTTTAAATGTCAAGATTGAGGATTTGCATTTTTACTTGGTGTGTGTGTGTGTGTTATCATGGTTCTTCAACTAGAGTGGAAGTTTCTTGAAACTAGGATCCCTTTTGCACTATACATACTTGTGTTCCCTTTGTATTCACAGTAACTAACACATAGGTGATTAAAATTTTGTTAAATAAAATAATCAGTTTGTTTCATTAAGCAAAATTAATGCCATAGTCTTCATTCCCATTTTGATGGTCGTTTACTTCTCTTTTAGCTATGTGCCATTTATTAATGTCTTAAGCTCCTTGAGAATAGGGAGCACTTTTCATTTGGTTTGTGCTCCCTTCTGCTAGACAGTGCCAGGCCCACAGATGGAGGTATTAAATGTTAGCTGAAATGACAATGGTAGACACAGAGAACTGCCACTATTGCTGCTTTACAACAAAGACAGGATTATTTGGCCAGATTTTGAGATGCTTAACCACTCAAAGGCTGCATTTCAATTTCAAAACATTGGGTTTATTCCAGGATCATATGAGTTACAATGAAAAAAAAAAAGAAGACAGGAATGCAAACCATTTCTGCCTGGAAGCATGATCTTATTCTAAAAGTCATATGAAAACTCCAACAGCAAGTCACTGAAAAATCACAGGAATTGCTGTGCAATTATGCATTTCGAACACTTTGCATCAAGAGTCAAAGAAGTAGCAAAATGGTCTGATTCTGGTGTGAATTCCAACTTCATGAAGTTGGATGATTGATTAGAATGTCTAAGGAGCATACAAATTGCTTAAAACCTTCTCCACTTCAGGTAACTAGAAAAGAACCTGAGCTCTTGCTTTTAAGGATTTACATCTGGGACACAGAAGAAAATCCTGTTAATTTTTTAATGATGTTGCACAGCACAGCATCCATAAGAATGCAATGATTTGGTGAGAGCCCTATATGGATATGCATGCCAGCAGGTAAAAGCACCCTATGATTTGCTGACCGCTATTACATGCTGACTAAAACCAAGTCATGCAGTTGGGCCTTTGCCCTTCAGTTGAGGAGCAATAAATATATCAGTTCTATTCATATCAAATTGTCCACATCCTTTGAGAATAATCTGGAATGATAATAACTATATTATCATTATAATGATACCCTTTTTACATTATAATTTAAAAAATTACATTGTTCTTCACAATATATACATGTGATTTATGTGGACATAAACATCGCATTTATGTTGAATACACTGTTATAATTAACAGATTTAGGTCCATGCATTGTGGAGCACATCTGTAATCCCAGAGGCTTGGGAGCTGAGGCAGGAAGATTGGGAGTTCAAAGCCAGCCTCAGCAAAAGCAAGTCTCTAAACAACTCCATGAGACCTTGTCTCTAAAATACAAAATAGGGCTGGGGATGTGGCTCATTGGTCAAGTGCCCTGAGTTCATTCCCCACTACAGAAAAAAAAAAAAAGAATAACAGATTTAGCATATAAAAAATGAAGGACTCCTGGATCAATTTAAGTATTAATAAGCAGTGAAAACTTTAAATTTAAAATTTAATTCCCACATACTATATTTACACTAAAATTATTTGTTGTTTATCTGAAATTCAGAGTCCTGTATTTTACCTGGCAAATCTGTTCTAACTTCGAATTTCAATTAGTTATTTAACCAGCCTTACTTCTCTAAAAAGAGTGAGAGGACAGTGACTTTATATTTCACAGGAAAAATTTTACCATATTTTTTATTGTGATAAAACATACAACATAAATTTTACCATGTTAAACATTTTTAGATGTACATTACAGTGGCATTCAGTACATTCACCAAGAGTGAATTCACCTTTTTGCACAATCACCACTACCCAAAACTCTTTTCCTTACATAATAACATATCAAACAAACAACTATTATCTATTTGCCACCCATCCCCCCCCCTCTGGCACCCACTATTCTCTCGCCTATATGATTTTTATTGTTCTTAGTATAATCATCCCCCCTTATCTGCACATAACACTTTTCAAGACACCCTGGTAGATGTCTGAAATCACAGGTAGTACAGAAGACAATATATAATGTGATTTTTTTCCTATACATGCCTACCTATGATAAAGTATGATTTTATAAATTAGGCACAATAAGAGATTAACCATAACTAATAATAAAATAGAGAAATTATAGCAAATCTATAAAATTATTTAAAATTTAAGAAATTTATTTCTAGAATTTCCATTTAATACTTTTGAACTGTGGCTGACTGAAAGAACCTGAAACCATGGAGAGTGAATTTGTGGATAAGAGGGGACTAACTCCACTTTATCCAAACGGGGTGGTACATTATCTGGGTTTTGTGACTGTCTCATTTCATTTAGCATATCATCCTCAGGGTTCATCCATATTGTAACATATATCCTAACTCTCTTTCTTTTCAAGTGTAAAAAGTATTCCATTGTACATATGTACCAGTTTTTGCTTATCCATTCATCTGTCAGTGGGCACTAGGGTAGCTTCTATATTTTAGCTATCATGAATAACGTCACCATGAAATAGTTGTATAAAATCTGTTTCAAATACTGTTTTCTGGTCTTTTGAATATATATCCAAAAATGGAATTGATGAATTTTATGATAATTCTAATTGAAATTTTTGAGGAAACACCATGCTATTTTCCCATGGCACAAAGTCAATTAGAGTCTCTTTCCCTCCATCTGTTTTCTTTTTTTTGGTTTTCAAATATTAATTTTCATTATTCTCTTTTCAACTTCACTCATTTTTCTGCCTGCACAAACACCTTTGAATTCCTGTAGCACATTTTTCATTTTAGGTTGCTGGAACTTCCAGTTGCAGAATTTCCTTCCATTTTTTAACTGTATCTTTATTAATATTTTCATTTTTTTCAAACATCATTTTCTTGACTTTTCCCCACCTCCCTTTAGTTATTTGAGCATCTTAAAGACAATTGTTTTAAAGGTCTTTAAGAGGTTCACATCAAATCTCTGCATAGAGTTTTTATTTATTTATTTATTTATTTATTTATTTATTTATTTATTTATTTATTTTTCTTTGAAAGGATCATGCTTTCCCATTTCTTTTGTTGTTTTTAAAAACTGGATATTGGAATATATTGATATGGTAACTGTAAAAAACTGAAAACTACACTCCCCCTTTCTCCAGAGTTTGCTAGTTTTTGTTTTTGGTTTATGTTTTTACTTTTTATTGTTATCTGGTTTTTCTGTTCTGAGGATCAACCTAAATTGTAAACTTACACTCTTTCTAGTGCTTTTCTGAACCTTCTCATTCCTTTGGACCCGAGTGACAATTTTATAATTTTTTCAATATATGCAGTGGCTTTTGAATATCCTCATCTTCAATGTAGGGCTTGCAGAATGCAAAATAGGAAAACACGAAGACAGGAAAATGTGCTAGTGATTGACATCCCCTGGTGGTCACTTTAACCAGAGGAAGAGGACTTACAATAATGGATGAAGTTATAATAATAAAGACCACCATATGTTTGCACCTCTTGAATTTTAAGCAGCAATCTGTGATGACAGCACAGATCCTTGATAGCTAAAGGATAGTGTCCATTTTGTTCACTCTGATTTACATAAGCTATGTTCAAGCTGATCCATGAACATTTGAACAGCTACCTGCCACAGGTGTGTAGAGTGGAAGATTGGTAGCTTCTATTTTGTAACAGCTGAAATTGACCAAAAGTTACTACATTTTGCCTTTCAAGCCTTTTCCTGGAAGATGTGAGCCATCAATAAACTCCATAGTCCCAAAATGATGGTACTAGATAGATTTTCTTCAAGTGCAACCATTATCTACATGGGAAGAATGATTCCTGGTGTTTTGTATTTTGGTATCTTCCCTGCAATTTTAAAAAAGATAATTAACTGAAGTATTAGAGGGTTTTCTGGCATAGATGGAAAATCAGAAGTCAACTTAAACATACTTTTTAAGAGTCAAGATTAGGTTAAGTGTTAACAATGCCCAAATCTCCTAATACAAAAGGGCTCATTTTCCACATATGCTGCCTTAGTTGTGATTCCATTCATTGTCTTTGGTAAACCAGACTGTGGGGTATTATAGTTCTACCATGTTAACATGGTGTGTCCTTCATAAAAGAGAAGCACAAAAAAAAGATATGAAATGCGCCATTAAATACTTCAGAATGGAAGTGATGCACTTCATTTTCACAGAGAATCCACAGTAAAACTTATACATAGAGGCGTACAAAAGGACAGAGAAATAATCTTAGGCTGGGGTTGTGGCTCAGTGGTAGAGTGCTCCCCTAGCATGTATGAGGCACTGGGTTCTATCCTTAGCACCACATAAAAATAAAAATAAAGATATTGTGTCTACCGAAAACTAAAAAATAAATATTAAAAAATTCTATAATGGATTCTACAAATCATGTAAGTACTCATTGGTTAAAACTTTTTCCTAATGTGGCAATATCTTCTAGGATGTCACAGGTATATCATCAAAATTTGTTTTTAAAGGCCTCCAGTGACTTGGGGTTCATAGACTCATTATTAAAGGCTTTCTTCTTTGTTAATCTTGTTGAACTAAAATCTGCTTCTTTATAATTCCTAACATTTGATGCATCCTGTGACTATCACTATCAAAGTTTATATTGTATTTAAAAAATTAACAGCAATCACCATAGAAAATAAGGTACAAAATAAGAAGACATGATTATTTTAAGAATTAAGAGCAAATAAATACTCAAAAAATAGTTTACTTTTAATATTTATGAAATATCATGATATACTCTGTCAATTATAGTTTACTTTTAAAGTCTTAATATTTATGAAATATCATGATACATTCTAAGTCAATTATAGTTTTTTCTTTGTTTAGACTATAAATTACTCTTCAGAAGAGGGGTCTAGAAATATCATGAGATTTAATGCCTTTCTTTTCTTTTTTTTTCTGGTTGTTTTGTGTATGCAACACACTTATTTTGGAAAGATAAGCTTTATTCAGGAAATTTCTAACTAGAATAAAGCATAATAACAGGCAAATTTTAGGATAAATATTTAATTTATTAGCCATATTAAAGTAATTTTCGTATCACGTTGTTTTGAAAAATAACCAATGGTGATGATGGAAACACTATTTTAGGACTTATTTTTGTTTTTTCACTGAGAGATTTGAAATAATGATGAGAATGCTTAATATACACCTTGCACAGCTAGAGAACATAAATCATTTTGTAATTGAGTGACTATTCATCTATTCAAAAGAAGAATTGTCTTCGCTTCCCATTTGATCTTTCCTGCTGATTAGTAGCTGGGTTTAATTTTATCTCCCATCAGGTTCCTATTTTGTTTCTTAAACCTTTCATGAATGTTGGAGGAAAAGCATTGAGCACTTCAGAAAGAATACAGGGCTCTATTTTTACTGACCTACTTATAATTCTGCATAAGAAGATAAGCTACTAGGAGAGCTCATTTCAAAACATATAAAAAGATTTAACAATGACCACTGACTAAATGGAGACTCAAATAGTACCACCACAGTATCACCAAAGGATTGGGAAAGGAGTTCAATAATAAAAAATATTTATTTTGTCTATAATTGTTAATACAAGATATTCACACGGCTCATCAATAAAATATGTGTCCTATAAACCAGTTTCTGAGTTTTGTCAACATCAATATGATTGCTTTTTATAGTTCCTTCTCTGCTCCTCCTATCCCATACCCTCCCTTTAGTCAACCTACTTATTTCAAATTGTGTAATAGCACAATCACAGCAGCTTTAATGTATGGAGATAGTGTTGGAAGTGAGACTGAGAAAATACATTCAATCCTAGTTTGCTTATTGGTATATGAACTTCAGCAAATCATTTCAATTTTCTGAACTTCCAAAAACAGGTTAACTGTCTTACAGAGCTGATTTGAAGAAGAAATCTAAGATAGTATCAGTCTAATTTGATGTTCACAGAGATAAAAGGACTACTAATGAATGGTTAAGCAGGTAGGGCTTCACTATCAGCAGACTAGATAAAGAGAATTACAAAACAAGCAAAAGCCAAATGTAAAAACTGAAAAACAGAAATTCATGAATCATTGAAAGTATAAATACAAAATAAGCAGTGCTACTAGGTCATTTCCTAACAAAAATAGAAGGTCTTTCTCCTATATAATTTATATCAGCATGTTCTCACAAATCATACTTAAGAATTTTTATAAACATTAAAGATAAGAAATCACCTTTGGAAAATTGACCAAAGTTTTTTTTGGAAATTCTGAGAATAATAGATGTGAATTAACATGCATGACAACATTTATGATGGGCATCTAGGCTACTCTAACTGCTCTGCTTTCTCAATGTGACCCATAAGAAAACTAACACATTCTTTTTCTGATACTTTTCTCCATGAATATGCATTTCTACCTAAAGAATTCTACTTTCTACCAATCCCCTCATACTGAACACTCCAGGAAAACAATGAAGTGCAGTAATTATGTTATATTACCAACAATTTCTGCACCCCTCTGCTGTGACTCTAACATAGAAGGGCAGGATGATAGAATACTCCCAATGAAACACTAAAACTTGCTCAGTTGAAGAAAAAATTTATGTTAATCTCTGCTTAATTTAAATTTAAATGGTATTTCTCAACTATACAGAACCCACAGGGTAACAATAATTGTGAGTGCCTCTTCTAATCTACCAGTCCATGCCTGAGAACCATCACTGTGTGTGAACCCACATCCTCTTGGCGTAGTCCTTCCTGGTCATCTTACCTGCACTCTCCTTGCCCTTCTCCTTGAAGACCTCTTACCTCTCCCAGGACTTCCTTGTTTCCTTCTTCTTCATTTCCACCCATGGTACATTTTCTAACGTCTATTCTGCAACACAGATTATCAGATTGGAGTAGTGAGAAAGTGGGGGGTTTAGTGAAAACCCTTGGTGAATTTTGGTGTTTTTTTTGTGTGTGTGTGAAGAAGTACAAAAGAAAGGGCAGTCTCTACCCTTGCCTGACTTTTGGGAGCTTACCTAAAAAGTAAACAGACATCCTTAGTATGAAAAGATGTTTTCTTGCTAAATTTGAATTTCATTACCAAAGTTCCCTTAGGTATTACAAGTTTCAGGGTACAAACTAAATAGAATATGTATGAGTGTGTAATGTAGAAGGAGAGAAGGGGAAGGACTAATAACCCTTCTAAATAAATAAATAAATTGATAATAAGGAACAATAGCAATAATCATACATGTGCTGATAATGTTTATTTTATTTCTCTGAATTCATTAATTTTAGCTACTAAAATGTCTCACTTTCCCCCACTACAAACTGGAAAAGTATAACAAGCTAATTCATTTTAAAAAGAAAAATTTATTTGAAGTGTACCTAAACCAGTGTGTTCTTTCTCTATTCATTACTGAATATGAGTTTCATTCCATTTTGTAAATAAAGTTGCCACTGATTGTGATAAATCTACCAAGTCTCATTTCTCCATCTGCATATTCCCAGTTTTAACTTTTTTAATTAAGGACTTTAGACCATTGAAGCTGCAAGTTAGCTCTCAATATGCATGGGGTTACTTTTGTGATCAAAATGATGGTGTTAGGAAAACCCTTAGAGGGCTCTCTTGGTGGATAAGTCAGCCTTCCCTGGAAGTCTATGAACTTCCCTCTCAGAGCTTTTCCTATCACCTGCTCTTGCATCCCTTGCTTCCATTTTTTCAATAAGTTCTCTTGATGCACTCCTTCCCTACTGGAATGCTTTCCTGACATTACCCAAATTTAATTTTGTTTTGTTTTGTTTTTTCCTGGTCTCAGAATTATCTGACGTCTTTTAGTAGTGCAGGCAGCTTCTACAAAATCCCATTAAAAATTAAAAATGAACAACTTTCTCCAGATGCACAACTCCAAATTCCTGGAGTTTCCCTTCAGTTAGCAGTATTTAATTTTGAGTAGCAACCAATTTAAGTGACAATTTAGTGAAGACATTTGTAGAAATTAACAGAAATATCTGTCTGGTGGTCCTAATAAGACAGTCACAACCCTTGTAAATCTTTCACAGCTTACCACTGCATTATTTATGAATAGGGATCAACAGTGTTATAAAGTACGAAATGTGATTTTGCCAGTCCTGAGATGTCTTCTTAGGCTTTGGGCTTGTTGCTCAGTGGAGGGTTACTAAGAGATAATAATTGGTTACTTGCAGGTGGAAAGGTCCCTGGCTTTTCTAGCCAGTTGGGTAGTTCCTCAAAATTGTATAACCTAGGCTTGCATTTCACTTGTGATTTTTAGCCAACTTATATTTGTCTAATGTGTTTCCAAACTCCTTGCCTGCTTTGGTGCTTCATCCTCAGTGTAGACAGTTTTTATAATGTCACTAACGCAAAGACCCCTTGTTCTTAATGACCTTACAAATACATGATGTCTGTTCCAATTATGCATTCAAATAACAAAAGTACAAGCACAGAATATTATCTTGGAATCATAGCACTACTATAATCTCCAACCCTCAATACTACACTTCCCTCACATCCTAGCCCAAACAAGAACACTGTTCATGTATCAACCATTAGGTATAAACATGCATTTAAGAATGCTGTCAGACCCCTTCTAATGAATGGTGTGAGCATAGCAAAAAGGGGAAAAAATCAAGCAAGACAAAAGAATCCCTAATGAAATCTAGATCTCACAAATATGATGAGTCTTTTATCTGTAATTTTAATCCATATATATATATATAGTTGCATAATAATTATGCTGTCTATTTGGGAGCTTTCAAAATAGCCAGTGGTTTCTCTGTGGAGTAGAGATTTGTTGTCAATCACTAAACATATTTTCTCTCTTTTTTTTGGCAAATATATATTATATTTCTTAACCTCCCTTAAAGTAGGATAAGACAAAATGAGTCATTCTAACCAATGGAGCTTTGTAGGAAATGATGTAAGGTACTTGCAAATCTGGCCTGTGAAAAATCTCCCACATAATAGTTCTCCATGCTTCTTTCACTACCTTAATGCAAACATGCATGGTGGTTTTTGAAGGCAAGTGTTATAGATAAAAGGTTCACAATGGCAGGAATATGGTCCTTGCACTTAGTGGAAAAACACTGCTCTTAGAAACATCTATTATAGACTTCATATAAGAAAAAAATAACAATTAATATGATCTACGAATGTTTGAGATGTGTTTGTAACTACAACTAGAGTAAAATGTGTAGATAGATAGACAGATGGACAGTCAGGTATCCTTACATTTTGCACAATATGTCATGTTGAAAGAAGAGAAAGAAGAAATATCACTATCTAGCCTCCAATTTCACTTCAACCATGATGCCAGAAAGGTGTGATACAGATGCTGTAGGGCTCCTTCATGTCTTTAACTAAGGCAATAACTCAGAAATAAGCCTCAATATCCATTTTAAACACACATTAAATTAGATTCAGAGAATTAATTCCAGAGCCTGATTAAGACAACCAATAAAGCAGTGACTTGCAAATATTATAGGTATGCATGTTTACATATAGATACACTATATATATATATATATATATATATATATATGTAAAGAAATTATATATAATATGTATTACTTAGTATGTAACATTGATATAACTAGAATGTATTTATTATATATTATATAACTACTGTAAGTAGTATTATAACATCCCATACTTTAGCCTTTTTAAAGTAGTAAGAGAAGTGTTCATTCAGTATTCATTCAGTATATATTGATATTTTCTTACTGTAGAAAGCTCTGACTTCTCAGTTTTTCTTTTTATGGTAATTTTATTACTATCTCTATACCTTAGATTACAAATATAATAGATGTGAGAGCATAAGTTGTATCAACATTACTGATATAGTTATACAAGCTTGATACGTTTTTGTTTCCCTTATTATTAAAAACTATGGTCTAAAAAGCCAAGAGAGACAACTAGCTCAAAATACATGGTAAAATATGTGCATATCTATAACTACTATTCTATATTTGCATATTTAATTATTTCATAAGCATTTACAACATGATGCATATACTACTCAGCTTTTCCAAAACATCAGTCCCTTGTCCATGCTCTTGCACATAGTACATGGTAAATAAGAGAATGATAACCATAAACATGTGTTGAGAAATGTTGAAATAACTGCAATTTTATTTTCACTAATACCATAGTACAGACAAGCTTTGGAAGAAGCACAACAATTTAAAATGGAGAAAAAAAGGCACTATTAAATTCCATTCCAAACACAAATTATTTTTATTTTGACTTTGATGATTCAAGCACATATACACAGAAATTTCTCGATAGGGAAATCTTACAAGGTCATTTGCTAAGATGAGCAGAATATAAATATTAAATAAAGTAAATATTTTAAGTACTTTAAACTTAATTTAGCAATTGAGAATTTCACTGAGCACAAATCAAATTCTTGCTAACTGGCCCTATGCCAGTGTTTGCAATTTGGTGTTGAGTTTTGAAAGCTAAAAATAATAATAGCAGAGTTTATCAGAGACCATGATCTGAAAAATATTCTGCTCTAAAATAGAATTGTTATGTTTGACTGAATCTCTACTCAGTGACACAAAGACACAGACTATATACTTGTCCCATTTGCTTTCACTGAATTTAAGCTTTTCCATGAGATATAACCACATGACTGGCCCAACAAATGACCTCAGTTGTCTTAATGCCTGTGGAATTCTAGTTATTAATCTAAGCTTAGTGCAACCAAGGATATAATTTAATAACATGTAATCCAATTGAACAATTAACATATTCAGTATCATTTGCTATAAATGATCACAAAAGATTAATATTCATTATCAATGTCCATGGAAAATACAGACACTTCTAAAATGCTTTCTCTTCAAATTAACCTAAATTCTTGCTCTTCATCACTTAGATATTGGACTAATTCTTTCATAAATAATAATCACAAGACTTCAAAAAATGGGAATAAGGGATTAATTCCTTTTCCTGAGATATGATCTAAGCATCAACTATGAATATAAGACATGCACACCAATGATATCGACCTTTTGATCTTATTATGTTGCTAATGTATATATTCTGAACAACACATTTAATTCTCTGTTAATCACTGTTTCTTATACCTAATTCCTGTTATCTTTAAAGCTGCTCCCATGGTTTAAGAGTGAATAAATTCTGAGTTAAAATTTATGCAGTTCATCAGTATCATTTATCTAAGACTCTTTGAGTATTTTCTATTATTAACTTGTAAGAAGTAATTACTCATTTTCAACTTGTAACAAGTAATTATTCATGTTTATGAATGCATTATCTGGTTCACCTTATAGACAGATGATGTAGGCAAATGCTTTAGACTTGGTACATTTTCCTATCATAAGAAAAAAATCACTATAAAATTTTTTCATTAGAAATGATTTCTACAATGGATTATGAACTATATTGTGCATAAATTTTAACATTCATTTCTGTTGTGTGGTGTGAGTAATTATACTAGATTATGGTAAGACAAAAAAGTAGGATTTAGTTCATTTTTCTTCATGTTTTTTCACCAGCCTCCTACATTAAAAAAACACCTGTAAACTGGAGAATGATATTATGGGGTAGGGTTTGCCACTGGTAGTCAAATGCTAGGATTTTCACAATTAATAGAGCATATCATTTCAGAAGTTTCTCTTTCTTTGGTATTTATAATTCTTATTATTTATTACTACTGATGATATTGATTGAATGTTATTACTTTTGATTGGTAATACTGAAAGCATTATGTAAAATGCATCCCTGTAATACTAAGATAGTTTTAAATTGGGTATTAATCTCAGTATCTTATCTCCTTTAAGATAACAACCTTGAATTTGTTTATTTAATCTAGTATTGATTGATGTCTGAATTTTAATAGGTATTTTTATCTAGGCTTACTTATCCCAATGATATACATTTGTTACCTTAATTTTGCAGATGAGGAAATGAGTTTCAGAGAAATAAAGGTACTCGCTTCCTTAGACAAATCTCATCCATTTAATGACTTAACTATGGCACTCTTTGCATTCCCCAGTCTTGTTGTCTTAGAATGTTGTATGTAGGACACAGAGCAGAATGTCCTAAGCTAACTGTAGAAATTAGACAACAAAAAATTGTAATAGGAAAAGCCTCAGTTATTTTTTTCTCAACATAACATAACACTGTGTATTTATATCTGTACAGATGAGTGTACATGAGATTATATAGTTTTAAAGTAACATTTTTAAATAAACATTTTATTTTGGAATCGTTTTAGAATTATAGAAAACTTGCAAAGATAATACAGAGTTTCCATATGTCCTTCATCCACTTTTCTTTAATGTTAACACACATTACTTTGGTATATTTGTCAAAACTAAGAAACCAGCATTGGTACATTGCTACTAACTTTATTCAAGAGATAAAAATGATAATCTGGCAAAAAATCTCACCAAAAAAACTATCTAAAGATTATTTTATACCCATTATTTTTCACAATTAACTTCACATTAAATGAATAAGAAGCCTTGAGACATTGATAGATGAGTATTTGAAGCCACTTGAATTTGCAAAGCACTTTAAAATTAAGCACCCCAAACTTGAAGACAAATGCCCAGTATTTAAATTTATGCAACATTCAATCTAGAACTTTTCAGAATTTTACAAAATTAAAGTTTACAACAATCTTTTGTTATATGATGTAAATTGACGATGACTGATAAGCATCTAGTCAAAATATTGATCCTTGATTAAAAATAAGAAAATTCATTAATAGTAAAAAGAGAAGTGACCTAAACAAAGTAGTTACATTGGAATATCTCACTTATAAAATGTATCTATGAAAAACATCACCATTAATATTAATGTTTCATGATATTTATCCAGTGGAATAGTTCAGGAAGTATACTAGTCTCCTCAGATTTCTCTGAGAGGCTACACTCTAAGACTTCCAGTGGAGATCTGAAACTGCAGATAGTCCTCAACCTTATACTTACTGTGTTTTGCTCTATTCATTTTTATCCTTGATCTTAACAACATCAAAGTACTTTTTCTTTTCCTTTTAAATCAATAATAACTACCTTTCAGTAATAGAAAACACTTTCTGAATGCTTTGCAGCATAACCAAATTAGTATCACCAAATTACTGGTAACCAGTATCACCACTATTCTTGCACTTTGGGGCCATTATTTAGTAAAATAAGGGTTATTTAAACATTCCCCCACATGATTTAACCACCTCTGAAAACATGATGACTACTAAGCAACTAGTGTACTAGTAGCATATACAATGTATATAAAAAGGACAAAGGTATGATTCATACCCCAATGGTTTCATCATTGTACTCATAATGGCACACATCTAAAATTTATGAATTGTTTATTTCTGGAATTTTCCACTTACTGAGAGCATAGATGGTCATAATAATTGAAATCACGGACAGTGAAAGCAAGGATGCAGGAGGACTGTTGTACATAAAATTGCCAATTATGTCTATTAATAAAAGTGTTAGAGAGCTTGTGAACCAATAAGCAATGTTGAACACTGCCAATAGAAATAAAACAAAGGGGTACTTCACTTTGGAAGACACTTTAGAATTACCTTGCAAATATTCACAAGCCCTATGGCAAACAATCCCTCTAGTTATTTGTCATGAAGAAATTCACATGTGTTTACCAGGAAATACTTAGACTTTATACATAAAACTTTATTCATAAAACAAAAGAAATGGTTAAGTATATTGTTGTATATTCTTACAGTGATAAACTAAACTGCCATAATAAAATACTATAAAAAAACTACTACAGTATTTTATGTGCAACAACTTGGGAACACATTAGAGACATAGTATTAGTGAAAAAAATGTAGACTCTGGAGCCAATTTTTATAATGATGCCATCTTTTTGTGATTCCAATGACCCAAATATTCCAGAAGAAAAAAATAAAAGGAAATTTTCCTTATATATTGGATAAGTTATCACAATTGTTCTATCTTTTGAAGAATTTTAAATAAATTCTGTTATGTGTTACTTATTAATACTGTACATACTATATCATGGATTATAGTATTATTTCATTATGTATATACAATAATAGGTTGTTATATACATAACAAACCAAAAATAAATAAAATAATAACAGAAAGAATGACATTTTAGATTCATATTCACATAAAAACCATGAATTGATATGGTTGTAATAAATCATGTTGACTTCATAAACAAGGGATGGTAAGCAGAAGATTTCTCTTATTCTTTCTGGCAGTGATTCATAGACAATAGTGTTAGTTGTCATTTTTGTGGTAACCAGATCCTCAATTGTTTTATATAGTTTTTTGGGGACAATTTTATAGCTTAGAAACAAGTAGGTAGCCAAGATTGATCATGAACTCTGGCAACATTTGCCTAATAATTATGTATTCCAAATGTAAGTTTATATTTGAAGATTGGTTTCACATGCATGAGCTTTCAACTTCAGGAGAAAGTGCCTTTTGAAATATATATATTATCCTCAGGGACATTGCCTTACCACTGCTTGCAGAGAAAGTAGGAAATAAGAAACCATTTAATGGGCATGTTCCAAAAAAAAAAATGAAAGCCTTAGTGACTCCATGGTGCTTTGCCACAGAGATGAACACAGCCTGGAAGGAGGTAATGGAGTCAAAGTACCCACCTCTAAAGTGAACAGGCACCCGGAGAGTCACTGCTGTGTGACTGGGTATAATTGAATCTCATGTCTTTTCCACTACTACAATAATTCTCTCTGGAAATTCTAAGAATGACAACATGTGTTTTCAAGACAGAACACAATCAAAAGGTACCATCGGGTACAATTAGGAACCCAACCTTTGTATCACTAAGAAAAAGTAATTACTCTTGTTTCATCCTCTAAAGATATAGCATTCAAAGAAAAAAATAAAAATTAAAAAATTAAAAAAATCTCTACAATGAAAACAAAAGGTCTGTAGTTTCTCTGACTTATCTTCCAAATTACTGCTTATGACCTTTTCTTAAAACTTTAAGCATCATAAGGAAATCAGTGGGAAGGGAATCATGTGCTGATCAAGTAGTTAAAGGGCAGAAAAATCCAGTGATGTGAAAAGGGATTAGTGAAGGGTGGAGAAGAGGACCAGCCCCTCCCAGCTTGGGAGAGCAGGTCTGGGATTAGTTTTCAGGGCAGAAACCCACATATAATTAACAGCTCTGACATCAGAGGACAAGCAAATAAAACCCACTCAACTCCTAGGGAAGTTTGGCAGAGAAACGTCTCAGGAATTTAAGGTACTGGAGAGATGTTCTATGGAGATTGGGTGCATTCTAATCAAAACTCCACTAGGGTGAGGGACTTTAAACTGTAGAAATTATCTTGCTGGAAATCTCCCAATTCTCCCTTCAGATCACTGGTGAAATGTGGTGATCTGCTAATTGATGCTGTTTATAAGATATATTCAGGATAAGTAATTCTTATGTAAATAGAAATGTAAAATGAAGAAAGTTCAATTACTAGGATAGTGGATATAGTTGTTAAGGCATATAAACTTTTCAAAGGTAACTATCTAATTTTACTATGTGCTTGAAATGCCATTTATCTATAAATGTATATAGGTAGGTAATATTTGCATGTATAAAGGTATGTATAAGGTAGGTTGGAAAGGGTTCACACCCTTTTTAAAAGTACTTACATAATTCCATTTGTTTTGTTTTCTTTCATTCAGTTGGATTTTTATCTACGCGCCTCCATTTCCTCTATGCAAAGGACAGCAAACCATATCTATGTCCTGCACTTTGGCTTCCAGCAGAATGAAAGCTTCTAACCTCCTCTGTCTGGGACTGATCTTCCCCTTGCTGCTTTTTCAACAGGCCTGGGCTCAATTCCCACGAGAATGTGCTACTGCTGAGGCTTTGAGAAGTGGTGTGTGTTGCCCAGACCTGTCCCCTTTATCTGGGCCTGGGACTGACCCCTGTGGCTCCTCATCAGGGAGGGGCAGGTGTGAGGCAGTGACTGCAGACTCCAGACCCCACAGCCGCCAGTACCCCCACGATGGCAGAGATGATCGGGAGGGCTGGCCCCTGAGGTTCTTCAATAGGACATGCCAGTGCAATGGCAATTTCTCAGGACATAATTGTGGGAGTTGCCGTCCTGGGTGGAGAGGAGTGGGCTGCAATCAGAGGACTCTCACAGGTAAGTGGGGATAGGAATTGCGATGCAGTCTTGAGTGAGACTCAAGGTTCTTTCTAGATTCTAAAATTATTGGAGCTGGAGGAATACCTGAAAATCATAACTCCACCTTGCTTTTCCCAATTGAACAAAGTAAGGCTTAGAAAGTAAGAACAAAGTAAGAAGTTTGGAATTGAAGCTCAGACCTTATGACAAATAATATTTTCTTTCCATTTGTTGAGCAACCTCCATCTGCTAGAAACTGTGCTAGAGTCAAGGTACTTGTATTAATTGTTACATATGAGATTCAGAAAGGTCTAACCACATGTCTGTTACTTGGTAAACCTGGAATTCACACTGAGCTTTATCTAGCTCTAATATTTCAGCTTCTTCAACTACCCCTGCTGGCTTACAAAGAAATTTCCCACAGTAATGATAAAATCCATTTTAGATGAGAAGCTGGGCCGGCAACCTAAGGAACATCATATAACAAAGCATTAAATAGGAACAGCCAGAGTACTTCATTGTTTTCAATGTGTCAGACACAGGACCAGAGGTTTAGCAAAATACTTATTGAATCTTTATCATGAGCTAGACTTGGTTTAATTGTTTTTATGCATGTGCTCCTTGATCTGAACAATTCTGTAAAGCAGGTATTATTTATATCCACATTTTACAGAAGAAAAAATGAGCTCACAAAAATATGACCAAAGTCACAGGTTAATTCAGGGGTCTTAACCACTGGACAATACTATATACCTTGTTTTTGCAAGACTTATGATGATAAAAAGTAGAAAATTCCAATAAAAAAGCTAACACTGGGCCAAAATAAATATGTCAGGATAATAGAATCATAGAAACAACAAGGAAAGTTAGAGAAAGCTAATAGAAAACCTAGAATAAATTGGGGAGAAAAAAAGAAAAGAAAGCAGGAAGAGAAGGAAAATAAAAAGAAACAAAAGAGGCTGGAAGGAGTTTTAGTTAAGGTATTTTTTTAAGTACACAGGTTGAACATCCATTTTCCAAAAATCCCAAACCTGAACTGCTCTAAAATCCAAAATTATTTGATCCCTGACATAATGCCACAAGTAGAAAATTACATGCCATGAAAAACTTTGTTTTATGCAATAAAAATATTAAAACTATTGTCAAGTTGGGCATGGTAGCACATGTCTATAATACCAGGGGCTCAGGAGTCTGAAACAGGAGGATTGGGAGTTCAAAGCCAGCCTCAGCAAAAGGGAGGCACTAAGAAACTCAGTGAAATCCTGTCTCTAAATAAAATACAAAATAGGGATGGGAATATGGCTCAGTAGTCGAATGTCACTGAGTTCAATTTCCTGGTAACGCCCCCTTCAAAAAACACTATTGTCAAAAATACCTTCAGCTTATAAGATATACATTAAAGAAATTGATTCTGTCTTTTGGATATATATCCCAAACCCAAATATTTCAAAATCCAAAGTTGAAAACATGTCTGGTTCTAATAATTTCAGATAAGGGATGCTCAATATGTAAAATAACTGAAAACAGATTTTAACATAGATATTGCATATACAACCATCATTGGGTGAGTGGGACACAGTGTGTTACAGCATGATTATGCTGCTTCTCTACCCATTCCCTCAAGGCAGATGCTTTCATATCTCTATCTTTTATCCCTCAAGTCAGGAGAAATCTTCTGGAGTTAAGTGCAGAAGAAAAGAACCACTTTGTCCAGGCCCTGGATATGGCAAAGCGCACAACTCACCCTCAATTCGTCATTGCTACCAGGAGATCAGAAGAAATACTGGGACCAGATGGCAACACACCACAATTTGAGAACATTTCCATTTATAACTACTTTGTTTGGACACACTATTATTCAGTCAAAAAGACTTTCTTGGGGGCAGGGCAGGAGAGCTTTGGTGGGGTGGATTTCTCTCATGAAGGACCAGCTTTTCTTACCTGGCACAGGTACCACCTACTGCAGCTGGAGAGAGACATGCAGGTATGCATACCGCCATTTAATTTTCAGATTCTTTACAGATGAGATGCCCTGTTTAGAAGTCATTTTAATTCAATGATTTTCCAAAACACCATAATACATAATGATAGAGTAATTTTATGTTATTAATCTGCCTGTAACACTGAGTTGTTTCTCCCCTACTGAATTCATATTAACTAAATTTGGTCTTTTGTGAAATAACAAAGCCAATTAAGACATCTTTAGGTGTGGATGAAAGATATGGAGATATTCTACAACTCCATAATTGAAAAAATGTCTCTAGTGAAATATGAAACAAAAAAGTCCCATTTGGCACATCTTCTCTACCAAATGTAAGTAAATGCCTCTCTTGATCTGGATGAAGTGAGTGTATATATACTTGTTCTCCTCACTTCCTGAGTCCTGAATATGTGCTTCATCATACCAATTGCTGACTTTTTCCAATATGATGTAGAGTTTAAATAATGGAAAAAGTTTCCATTTAGATTGTTTTATTTTCACTAATATATATATTTTATTTCATTAATATATATATATATATATTTTCCCAGCTACCACTTTGGGGCTTATACCAGAAGCCTGTCTCAACTATCTCAAAACATCATATCAATGGATATGTTAATTTACTTGAATGTAATAATCATTATACACACACACACACACACACACCTATATGTATGTGTTTGTGTATAAAAATATTTTAAAACATCATGTAGTACACCTTAAATATATACAATTTCTAACCCCCCCAAAAAAAAAACCCACATCAATCAAGCATTATTTTTAATTATAAGACCTCTAGGTTTTTTGGTTTTAGCATAAAATAGACCTCAAGTCAGGCATAGTTATCTCATGCTTATTTTGTTTTAAGCAAATGCACTCAAAACACACTAAAGAATCTGGTAACATAAATGATTTATTATCCGTTCTTTTTCCAACTGCTCTGTTTCTTAAGAAAAGTATTGTAATTTTAAACTAAAAATTTAAATGATTAGATCTCAGCTAGGAAATCCATATGCTACACTTGTTTCCTATATAAAATAATAGTAATGAATTTCTCCCCCAAAGTAAAAATCAACCTAAAATGATATGAAAATAGAAACGTTGTTTTTGCAGGAATGCTTGTGCCAGCATTATTTCAGGTGGGAAAATGGTTAGAAGAGATATAATTAACCCTCTAACTTAAAAAATATATTTGTTTGAAAGTAGTCTATCCTTACACAGTTTGAGAGTGATTAAATGAATTCATCTGGTACTCCAAACATCATATTTTATAGCTCTGATTACAAGTTAGACAGTTAGTAGATTATGAGTAGATAAATCTGTCATTTGTAATTGACTCCGGATTTTCATGCTTTTTTATTCCCATGGGCACACCAAAATGAAAGGGCAGTTAGAAACTATCTAAAAGCTTCAATTTTGCCTAGGAAAACTTCAACCATGTTGATTTACATTTTTAAAACCCAGCAGCATTAGGCATTCAACGAATTACAATTTAAGCGTATTATACAGTTGAAATGCCACAGGAATGTTCTCTGGCTCCCAAATGTCAGTTGCTGAACCACAGTCTGATTCTTAATGATCCCTTAGAAGCTGTCAGTAATTTTGGCGAAATGCAATGATGGCTTCTAAACGAGGACTACAGACCCTTGGAGATCAATAACTTGGAGCCTAGAAAAGCTTTCGGCCTTCTAAAACAACAAAGCATAAGAAAAGTTTTCCTAGAAAGGGATTTAAAATGAAAAGGCATAAAGTACTGAGTGCTTGGGAAGTAAGAGAAAATAATGGCAATGCTGCACTTAAATTTCATCCTCTGTACAGAACTCCTCAAAGGCCAAAAGAGATGAGAAATAAGTAAATGAACTCAGCATTTTTTGGGGGTGGGGTGATACCAGGGATTGAACTCAGAGTCACTTGACCACTGAGCCACATCCCCAGACTATTTTGTATATTACTTAGAGACAGGGTCTCACTGAGTTGCTTAGTGCAACTTTTACTGAGGCTGGCTTTGAACTCAGGATCCTCCTGCCTCATCCTCTGGAGTTTCTGGGATTACAGGTGTGAGCCAGCGCCCCCACGTATTTTTTAAAATGTAAAATAAGCTATAAATGATTATTAGATCTTTGTTCAAAAGAACAATAGGCACAAAGATTTATTCTACTTCTATTTAGCATTCCTTTGTTCATGAGTCTCTCAGGCAGAAGCCTCAGTCTTGGTAGTTTAGATTCTGCAGTGGGGGTCTCTAAACAAAACACCCTTAGGGCCCATGTAGATAATGTAAATGTGAAAAGACCATGACCTGTTACCAAGCCAGAATCTAATTTTCTATAGTCATTCAAATTAAATTAAAAACAGAAACAAAACAAATATAGGGATTCCACAAAACACATTTCAAGGTCAAATCTGGAACTAGACTACAATTTAATGATGTTTAAATTAAAGACAGAAAGATGGAAGAAGATGGAAATGTCAAGTAGTGGATGCTATTATGGATAAATTTTGGAATAAGCAATAGAAATATGATTACCTGTCCAAAAAAAGAGGAAAGAAGTTTTTCTTCCAAATTATTTACAAAAATTTCTGCATGATGATTTGAATTTTATTCTCTTTCATGCCTATGTAGATTCTTTGAGTAAATTGCATGCCTTGTTATCTAAGGTATTTAACTTGTCTGGGACTTTCTGTCACCAATGAGAGACTAACTGGTTCCTTAGTAGCTAAAGAGAGTTAATAGAAATAGACAATCAGAGAGTAAAACAAGCAAAGAGGAAGAGTGCAACTGAGCCAGAGAACACTAACAGAGTTTCTGTGACCTAGGAAATGTTGCAGGAGCCTTCTTTCTCCCTTCCTTACTGGAATTTTGCAACTGGGAAGAACATCTGTGATATCTGCACTGATGACTTGATGGGATCAAGAAGCAACTTCGATTCCACTCTTGTAAGCCCCAACTCTGTCTTTTCTCAATGGCGAGTGGTCTGTGAATCCTTGGAAGATTATGACACCCTGGGGACACTTTGTAACAGTAAGTTCCAAGTGACAACTAGTAGTCAGAACTCCTTGTTAGATAAAGATATTAAATATGCTATAAACATGGTGCATGGAAGATCCTTCATTCCATTAAGGACTTCAGAATAAAAGTTACTATCCCCATAGAGGATCCATGTACAGATCCTCACCTGAGCACCTGGGATGTTCAAGGCCACCTCCAAAGTGATCCCAGGAAACAGATGTGGCCTATTTATCTTCACATCATTTTTCTTGAGTAATTCAGTCAGTATATTGCTAACTTCCTTATTTTTAGCAATGTCCAGTTGTATAAATTAATCCTCTTAGTATATCCAGTTCTGCTTAGTAGTCATGTGTCTTGAGTTGGAATTTCACAGAAATATTTCAGAAGAAAATCTGAAGTATGCAAAAAAGATTTGGAAATGCTCTGAGAGGAGAAAAAAGAAGAAAGGGAGGGAGGGAGAAAACACAAAAACTTTTGTGGTTATTCAATAGAGTTAAAAGCCAAAGGTGATAAAGGGGACATTTTTCAAAAAAGGAAGGTACCATATAGGTGCTGCCCACCAGTGAGCCACATTGCGTCCCTCCTGAGGTTAACCTGAGAGAATTCTTGACCAGTTTCCCTAGCATTCTTTCTCCAGGAAACTGATGTCCCTTTCACAGTATAAGTTTCTGTAATTTGTGAATCTATTCTTGAGCTTCCTTGGATGATATTACTTATCTCTGTACTGTTAACATTAGGTCTTAAATATCTAAGTCTCCTACCCCAACTTATCTTTCTTCTTCAGGCATTTTGGGCTATTTTGATCATTTGCTCTTCCATATAAAAACTAGAAGCATGGGTATATATATTCAGAACAATTTTCTACACAGATTTTCCTTCATTAAGTGTTAAATTATTTTATAAGTTTAAAAAGAGAATATTCTAATAATGTGCAAGGCACTGAAAAAAAAAATCCTCTACAGCAACAGTTTGATTCCCAGCACTGAAAAACAAAACAAAAATACTCCAACAAAGCAAAACAAACAAACAAACAAAAAAAAAAAACGAGGAAGAGACAGAGAAAGTAACCTTAAATAGAACAGAAGGAAATAGGTGTATAATTTTCACCATTGAAAGAGTATTTAGCTGTTTATAGAAATAAAAATATGTGATACTATATAATATAATTATATAATAAAATTATATATAACTATATATAATTATATAATATATTTTTCCTCTATGGAACTTTAAAAATTAGAATAAATTTGTATTTTTTGTCAGGCTGAGTTATTCTACCTGTGGCAGAGAAATTAAGTGGAAGCGCATACCAAAGCTGTTATATTTGGACTTCAGAGTTTTCCATGCATTTTCTAATAATATTTATGATTGGGTGCCCCAAAAAAGGACAATTCAATAAAGTGAAGATGTTTTATTTTCATCACAGTTTTTCTTATAAATAGAACAAGTCTCAAAATTCAAAGACATAGTTTTATGACAAATTAATAATTATTTGCTGTGAAACAAACTTTAAGATTACCCTGGTCTCAGTTCAATATATAAAAACCAAATATTTTATTTATTAGTTAAGCTAAAGAAAAGGGGAAACTAAACTTTTATTGAACACATTATATATCTCATAGTGTGTGAAATGCTTTAGTATCTTTAATCCTCATAGCAATTATTTCTTCTCTCTACTTTTCCTCTTGGAAAATCCTATTTATTCTTGTGGTTTCATTGATCATCTTTGTAGGAAACCCATACATATTATATCAGATCAATACTTCCTCAGCTATCTCATTGTTTATATTCTTCTTGCACTCCACTTGGTTGATTGAAAAAGTGATTTATTGACATGTAACATTCTTCGAGCTACTAAAATATTATCTTTGATTAATCAAATGAAAAATAGTTCTTTTTATGCCATATTGCTCAAATCTATTTTTTTCCTTCAAATACTCAGAATTTTCCATTCATTCTTGGAAATTCCACAGAACTCTGATACGCTGGATGTGAATATTTGTTCATGTTTAAAAAATTTAAAAATAACTGGAGACAGTTAAATAAATAGCCTTAAATATTTTCTTTACTCTCGAAATTCTTTACTATGAAATTCCACAAGGGAAAATTAGGATATAGTACTTAGAAATTCAAGTTTATCCATACGTTTTTGGGGAGGGGGATTTATTGATAACTCCCTAAACAGTAATCCTCAAAATATCAGCTCAGATTGATAATTTAACTAGTGATTTTGGAAAATTTTGGGTGATGATGTAACCCCAATAAATGCGCATATACTTTCCAATCTCAGTATAGGTGTATTTTTTCTTTATATATTATATAAAGTTCATTATGCTAATTCATCAGGTAGTAATAATTATGTTAATTACTATGCAATACAGGAAGTTTTATGAACAAAGTAAGTGGAATGTGAGTTGAAGTTGCAGTACTCTCTCTCCCAGTCCAATTATATTCTTGTCCCTTTAGGGCACATATTTTTCTCTCTGGAGACCAGTGGGACAGACTGATGCAAAATGCTCCTAGTCAATCTCCTCTCCTCCCACCGGTCTACTTTCTTCCTAATGAATTAAATATAACTTTCTGTTCCTGCTACTTGATGTCTTCACAATAAGGCTCTGGTCTAGCTTCCCTTTGTTCCCCACAGTCCACTATACTCCTCTATTGCCACATATTCCTGGAAGGCTCTTCTCCAAACAAGCATTTTTTACATCCATCAAGAGCCTTCCCAATCAACAACACACACCAAACAATTGCTGTAAATGCCAGGCACTGTGAAGGCCAAGGAGCACACTGCTGAGCAAGGACAGAAGAGTTCTTCTGAGAAGGTTTCTGTATAAATAGAAGAGAGCGGCTGGACCCCTCATTATTTCCTCTGCCTAAAATGATTTACTTTGTAAAATTCCTCCTAGTTCTATGGAAATTCTTTTCAACCCATCAGAGTTCTTTATAAATCTCTTGTTTATGAAATCGTTTTGGAGCCATCTGACTGGAAATAATTTCTCTCTCTCTCTCTCTCTCTCTCTCTCTCTCTCTCTCTCTCTCTCCCTCTCTCGTTCTCTTTCTCCCTGCATCATCCTTCCTCTCTTCTTCACTCCCTTAAAGTTCCTATCATATTATCTATCCCTAGTAACACAGCTCTTTGTTTACCTATTTGTTCCTACTCTTCAGAAACTTGAATTATTTATCACATTAATTGATGAAAAAGCTGAAGAATGTGTACTTATTGAAATGCACACTACTTTACAAAGTGATTGGGGATTTTTTTCCCCCCTTAGGCCTCTGAAGACTTGAAACAAATGGCATTTTGGTGTGAAATTGTGTGTGTGTGTGTGTGTGTGTGTGTGTGTGTGTGTGAGAGAGAGAGAGAGAGAGAGAGAGAGAGAGAGAGAGAGAGAAATATAGAATTTATTGCAGAATTTAGGTTTGGGAGATAATTTCAGCAAAATCCAATTTTTTATGGAATTCTCACTTTGTTATATTCTCATGAAAAAAAAATTAAAATTTGTTTCCTACCAAGGAAAACCTATTTTTCAGTGTTCATGTTGTGTATAAAGTTTTAGAGCTGGGGGTGGTGGCACATACCTGCAATCTCAACTACTCCAGAGGCTGAGACAGGAGGAACACAAGTTCAAGGCCAGCTTTATCCTGTCACAAAAAATAAAAGGACCCACAATGTAGCTCAGATACAGATAGTTGAGCTTGATACAATTCCTAGTCCAAACAAACAAGCAAACAATAACAACAGAACATTTAGAGAGTAAGGACAAGACCTCTGGGCATCCTATAAATGTTTGTCCTCTTTTTTCCCCAGGCACGGAGGGTGGGCCAATCAGGAGAAATCCAGCTGGAAATGTGGGCCGACCCATGGTGCAGCGTCTTCCCGCACCACAGGATGTCGCTGAGTGCTTGGAAGTTGGTGTATTTGACACACCTCCTTTTTATTCCAATTCTACAAACAGTTTCCGGAACACAGTGGAAGGCAAGTAAACTAAATCCGTGCTTTGGAGAGGAAGCTGCCAGGTTCAAAATCAGGTCTCTCTGAAAAGGCTTTGAATGGCATATTGGTCCTGTGAGTTCCTATGAAATGAGTACTGGTAGCATTTACTCACAATTTTATGCTCAAAAAAAGAAGCTTCTTGAAGTGTCAGACTATGAAACTCCATGTAATAATTACAGAGGAAGACACTGAAAATTATTTCCCACTCTTAAACACAAAAAAAAAACCCTTAAAGTCAAATTTCTGGCAGCAACCTGGCCATTATGTGCGACTATATCCAAGTCTAGCCCTGGCAAAAAATATTCAAGAATTGACATTTACTTTTTAAAAACAATGTTCTTTAATAAGTCAAAATAACAATTTAAAGTAATTTCAAACGATTAGTTGACATTCTCTAAAACCCGGTTTAGGCTTGTTATATATAGGTTTTATCATCCTGTAACTTTTTAAAAACACTTACTAAAAAATTGACTTATCTTCTTCTGACTTTTAATTTGAGCTTTCTTGCTCACCAACATTTTTCAAGTATCTCAAAGCTGAGAAAACTGAAATCGAAAGAAGTGAAAGGCTTTCCTGAGATATTTAGCTACTTAGTAACAGAACACAGATTCAAATCCAAATTTTCTAAGTCCAATGTCTTGAAATAATAAATTTTGATACTCTAAATCATACTTGATATATATTTAAAATTTTAAAGGACGATAATTACATGTAACTTTAATATAAACTTCTTATTGTTCAAATTTTCCTTAAAGACAGCATTGCACACATTAGAGGATGTGCTCTACTACCCTGCCACCCAGAAAATGAGTACAGGTCTCTCTCCTGTGATCTGAGATACTTGATAGATAAACATGATAATTAATTCTCTCCCCTTTTATTATCAAAAGCATATGTCATTCTTATCTACTTTAAGTGTGTTTTAAATTTAATAACTACATAAATGCAATCATTTGGAGATGATTCCCTAGATAACTACTATATATTGACTAAACTAGAATTTATAAACTAAGTAGACTGATTTCTAAGAGAATATACAGATTGTTTTATTAATGCCTAATAGAAGATAAATTATACTGATTTCCTGGCAGCAGAATGTATGAAAATTCATACATTTCATGTACATTATAAACAATCTTTAAATATTTCCTGTTATCAAAATATAAAGGAATAAATGCATGAAAGATGAATAAATGAATGAATGGCTTTATCTATACAACATTCTTCAAGCCATTCAAACACATATAACTCTTCACTTATATTTGCAATCTTCTTGGCATCTATCTTCATTTTCTCCTTAATATAGTGAAATATTTATCAAAAATCCTATAAATGTTTTGACAGTAGATTTTCCAGATGTTTAAAACTAGTACAGAAATGGTAGGAAAGTGCTGAGACATATTAAATTCCCTACAAAAAAAATAATTTTCTAAAAATAAACATGCTGACAGTCATTGAAAAAGAGTTGAGGTTGGAGACAAAAGTAACATCTGGCATTTTAAGTTTCAGGACAAACAAAGTGGTGTTCTTCCAATTGTGTCAGCAATTTTTAGTGACACTTGGAGATCTCTACTATCTTTATTTTCATGTAGAACAATGTCTGCCTTGTCAAGATAGAATGTTGTATAAATTTTGACTGACATGCTTGGCAGGTCATTATTTTTAACCTAGAGGTTACCTTTAGAATGTCATGCCACTAGTTTAAAACTAACCTAGTTCTGGATATAGCAAGCACATGTCATCAGCCATTGGAACAGAGAAGTCATGCTATTATATTAATGCAAAATTTGGCCTGAAAAACGTTGGATAACTGTTTCTCAACATGATCACTGCTATTGATTTGAAAAGTGAAATATGTGCAGCATTTTCTACTGTTCTCATCCTTACTTTTAAATCTAGGTTACAGTGATCCGACAGGGAAGTATGACCCTGCTGTTCGGAGTCTTCACAATTTGGCCCATCTATTCCTGAATGGGACAGGAGGACAAACCCATTTGTCTCCAAATGACCCCATTTTTGTCCTTCTGCATACTTTCACTGATGCTGTCTTTGATGAATGGCTGAGGAGATATAATGCTGGTGAGACACTTTCATATGCTTTTCTAAGTCTCCACGAAGGGGATTGCTCTATGGCACTGTTATCAGTTTAAGCTAGCACTCGACACACATAAAATACCCTTCAAAATAAGGATAAAATAGCTGCACTCTCTAGCCATTGCCAGATATTCAAAGCCACTCTGAAAGTGCAGGAGCTTCTCAGGATAGTTACTTTAAGATGACATTTATTCATTGGGACTAACCAGATAATGCCTTCTCATTTTTGCTATGAAAAAATGATTATCATGTCTCCCAACTTTTTCTTCCCATATCTTCCAACCAATATTCTCATTGCTTTTTAACATAAATGGGAAAACCTAACAGAGCTCTTTTTTGGTGCCCCCCCAAACTAAATATTCCACACCTGATTTAATCCACAGTTCTGAGTTTTGTTTATTTTATGCCCTTACATAAAATTGAAATTTTGTTAAATTAAAAAGTTAATGTTGATTTTTATACTATACCATAGAAAATCTCTTTTAAAAAGTTCATTTCAGTCAATGCATTGTTTAAATATTATTAGAAAGACCTCTTTTTCTGCATCCCTACTCAGCTGAGAGTCTTGTGTTACTTTTTGAAAGATGAAAATACTTCAAATAGTTAATATTTTGAAAGTGATCTACATTTTGGCTTCTGTGCTTTTAGTTCATCATGCACATAAACATGGTATCTGAGGTTAATTAACCATTGATTTGTCAGTTCTTAATTTTATGTGTGTGCATGTGTTTGTGTGAATAGTAAAAGTCTCTATTCCAACCTGCTCAGTACCACTAATTGATGAGTTGGTAAACAGTCTACTGAATTGGAAAATTTTTAACAAACAAGCAACTTACACATAAATATTGTTCAGTTGTCAGTGAATTATGAATTCATTGATTGGGGTTCTACTTCATATTTCATGTGTATTTATATTAAAAAAACTGTAATCACAACAAAGTGTCTAATTTTTGCAGTATCAGCTTCTAAAAAGTAAAAAAAAAAAAGACAATAAGACTTTTGTGATGCAAACTGAGTACTGGGTTTCCATGATTCCCTCACCCCTTATGATTATCTTGCCCACTCCCTAATCTATTTAGTCATTCATTTTTAACAAAACTTTCCAAAGTGCTCAACTTATTTCTTATAGAAGAAACGTCATTTTTTTCAATCATAATTATCACTTTGTGTATATTTAACTGTATTATTTTGTTATAGTAACAAGTAAACTGGAATTAACAAGGTAAGGAATTAACAAACCCAAGTTTTGTTAAACATATACTTCTAAAAACTAACCAGCAGTGTATAAATTATGCTTATCTAGCCATTCACAATGCCATGTATGTTAATAAACTTTTCAAAGAAAATGGAGAATTTTAGGTAATCTGGCAAGTCTCTTTAAGTGGAGTTTTCTTTCAGTGATGAAAATTGTTCTTTTGCTTTTCATATCTTGATTGAAAAATAATTACTTCACATTCATAGCAATTGGTTAAAGTTCTCTAGATTCAATAGTCATTGATGAACCAGAAAAAAAATAGCTTTATTTTATTTTCCTGACGCTCCTTTTGTTTGAGCTATACCTAGCATAAAGTTTCTCGTTACCTGGTAAGTAGTGGAAAGAAAAGTATTATAAATAAAAAATAGAAAATTAGTCTACAGCATATTCCTGAGAAAATGTGGCCAAAAAATTAAAAGGTAATTTGTAAAGTAATGTCATAAAACAACTATCATATGGATAAAGGAAAATAAAAATATTAGAGGAATTTCTAAAATTTTCCATAAATCAGAGCTCTTCATGAAAATAAATCTAGGAGCAGAGAATGAAATTACTTTTTATATGGATCAAAGATCTCTATAAATATATTGAAGGTTATTTCAAATTCATAGGATTATAGAATTAATTACTAACATCAGAATGGGATAACAATTACATTTTATAGTCAAAGGAAATTACAGTCATTCACTTGTAATATCCATTATGGAATTTTCTTAATAGACATGAGATAGTCTAACACAGACCATCCAACTCTAATTACAATAGCATTAATTTCTATTTACTAAATTGTAGGTCTGTGTAACATATAATTCAATTCTTTCTCTTTTTTCCCAACTGACAATTATGAGTTAATATTTAAACATAGTAGCCCAAAAGTTTAGTGCATTTCTCAGAAGGCAGTTAATACATTTCCCAGAACAATTACTACTTCACCTCTTGAGCCATGAGAGAAATGAAGTAATCACACACATCTATATGAATCCTTCACAAACATTATTTGGGAACACCTACTATTTCCTGGGAAGTATTCTAGGTTCCAGAAGTAGGATACAAAACTCAGACCTGCCTGGTAGTAGAAATGACCATAAGTAAGTGTAAATATACTATGTTATGTTAGATTGTAAAACAGATAGTACATTTGATTGTAAAAGTCTATGTAGACAAAATCAAAACACAGATAGGGAGTACTGTGTAGATACATGGAGGAAGATTGTTCCAAACAAAAAAGGAGAAAGGAGCCCAATGTGGTTGGAGCAGAGGAGGAAGTAGGTAGAGAATGGTAAGAGATACTAAGGTCAGAGGGAAAACAGTGCAGAAACTCAAGATCCTTCAGTTTAAGAGAGATGGGGAGCATTGGAAAGATTTTCACGTAGAGAAGTTACATGGCAATCCAGTTGCTGCTACTGTTATTTTTACTATGATTCTTCCAATGGATTTCACTTCATCACACAGGTGGAACTGAATTGGGTTGAGGTTGGTCAAGTCAGGATTCACAAGAAAGATGAAATGAGAAGTTTGAAAATTTACCTGAATTATTACCAGGTGTGGTGGCACACGCCTGTAATCCCAAAGGTTCAGGAGGCTGAGACAGGAAAATCACAAGTTCAAGGCCAGCCTCAGCAACTTAGAAAGGCCCTAAGCAACTTAGTGAGACCCTGTCTCAAAATTATAAAAATAAGAACAATAAGGGCTAGGGATGGAGCTCAATGCAAAACATCTCTGGGCTCAATCCCCAGTACCAGAAAAAAAAAATTACCTGAATTATTAACCTGAATGTGTAACTTTAACAAATAACTACTAAAAATGTGCTGGATTATGAGCTCCTTGAGGGCAGGAATGTTACCTTTTCATTGCTAAAATGCCAGTGTCTATGCCATTGCCTGTCACCAGTAGGCACTCAGAACGTTTTATCAAATAAATATTCAATTAGCTTTAACACAGTGAATATAAAGTCGCCAAAATGTAAACACCACTTGCCAAGTCTGTGATCATTGTTCTTCAAACAGTGTGATTTATAGGATCACAATAACTGTTGAGGTAATACACATCTTGCAAATAGAAAATATAAAACCCAACTGGCCTTCTCAAACATTCTAGCCCTTAAAAATATATTCTCATTAGTGACCTGCACAAGCCCATTTTGTGACATTCCATTTGGTATTTAATTATAATCCCATATAAATAGAGAAAAACAAAGAACAGCAAAACAAAGAACAACCTTTTGCCACAGAGAACCAATTATTTCCTTTATCCCTAAAGAAAGAAATTCACTAATGAATGATATGTGTTCACTAATGAATGATAATGTTAATGATATAAATTCCTCATATATAAATACCTTATACTTAGAAACAGGAGAGAGGGAATGAAGCAAATTAGATTGCAGGAACTTGATGAAAATTTTTAATTATTTTTTGATAACAATAAAACCTGAAATAATATAGATTTCTCTAAAAGTAAACATAAAGAAATGAAAAATATCAAACAAATTTGTCGTTAAGAACAATCTCCAATAAATACATCATCTCTCAAATTTGAAATACAGATGACACTACAGTAAGTCATAGATGTATCTTTTCTTTGACTTTGAAAAATGTTTTATGCATTTTAAATTATCTGCCATAATTTTAAAAATAAAATAACTATAATCATCATAGATAATATGATACTAAAATTCCTCTGTTCATAAAAATTTTACATGTGTATTAAATGATATTATTATGTGCATTCAAAGCATGTGAACCGTTTTATGTAATTTATGTAATTTTCTGTTCTGCTATAGTGAAATTTTATGTCTTAATTCATTGTGAAATATGAAAAAAAATTTTACATTCTCTGTTAATATTGAACACCTAAAAATATAATAATCACATTAATATTACCTTCGTATTTATTAACCAGTTGTCTTTGGAATATATTAGATATATCCACATTCCCACTGGAAAATGCTCCTATTGGACATAATAGACAGTACAATATGGTGCCATTCTGGCCTCCAGTTACCAATACAGAGATGTTTGTTACTGCTCCAGACAACCTGGGATACGCTTATGAAGTTCAATGGCCAAGTGAGTGTTAAAAATGTATTTTTAATGTGGTATTTTCCAAAAGCAAGCTTGTTGTCTCTAAAGTAAAATAATCACAATATTCTGAAGCAAACCTTTTCATTGGATATGAAACTTTCATTTGGACTTTTGTTTGGGGATAAAGAGATGGAATTTAACATTTATTGAGAACTCACTCTGATGTGCTATTGAGCTGATTATTCAGCACTCTGTCTCATTTAAACTTCACAAGTCTTTGAGGTAAGTATTACAATTCTTGCTTCACAATTAAAGAAGCTGATGTTTAAAGAGGTTTGATTGTCAAAGATCTCATTTCCAATAAGTGGGAAGAATGAGTTGTCAGCTTATATTTATAAATGAAGAGGGATCAAGATATTCTTAAGCTTTTCTTTCTGAGATTTTGAAATTCAAAGCTTTCCTATTCAATTTTAAATCTCAACAAGCATCATTTCTTCAACTTAAAAATGGAAATGAAAATAACTGTAGACTACTAAATGAAAATAACTAAATAAATGAAAATAACTGCAGACTACTAAAGAAGTTAGAAAGTGCCTTCCAGATTACAAATGCTGCATTAAGCAATGTGGTCCATTGAAATTAAATTTGAAGATTTCTGTTAAAGTGATTACAACAATACCTTATTCAAGTTGTCCATGTTTTAGTGACAAATATATTTAGTGACAAATATATAATATATTTTTAACTCTCATTTTCTTTTTCAAATAGGTCGGGATTTCAGTATATCTGAGATTGTAACCATAGCAGTAATTGCTGCTTTATTACTGGTGGCAGTTGTTTTTGTGGGTGCTTCTTGTCTGATTCGTGCCAGAAACAAAATGGATGAAGCTAATCAGCCTCTCCTCACTGATCAGTATCAACACTATGCTGACGAATATGAAAAAATCCAGAATCCTAATCAGTCCAGGGTCTGATAATAAGAAACCTATTCCTGTATGCATTAGTATCAGAGAAAATCCTGTTGGAAAAATAGTAGATTGACTTATCAACTGTATTTTCTTTTACTTTGTTATTTTCTTTGTTATACAGACATATATTAGATTAAAGCATCATTCTTCAGAGCAGAGAAGAATAATTTGGACTCTTTTAAATAGATTATAATTATGAGCTCTATTTAAAATAGTAGGCTGAATCAATTCTATAATATTTGATGGGATAGTGTGATGATCTTTAGCATGCTTCAAAGGTTGACTATATAAGATATTATGCTTTAAATATAAATAAAAATAAAGTTTGACATAAGATCTCTGTTTAAAATACACGAGTGGGCATTTCTACACTTTTAAAATGTAAATGTATTTCCATTTTTGATATTGGTCCACAGATATAAAGGCAACCACATTTATTGGTCAAAACTAATTATGTGGAGTTATAAATAAATTAGATCTTAATTCACTTTTTCAAATTGGTGTTGTCATTTGGTTTCAGCTTATATTATTTAGTCTCAGAGTTTTAGTCAGTTTTGCATTTCTGAGACCCAAAGTCCTGACAAGAACAACTTACTGGAGCAAAAATTTATTCTGGCTCAGCTTTTCAGAGGTTCAGTTCACTGTTGGCCAACTCAGGACATGGCAACCAGAAAGCAAAGAGAGAATTCCCTCACCAGGGCTAGATACAAACTCCAAATATATAGCCTCCAGTGATCTGCTTCCTCCAGCCATCCCTTACCTGCCTACAATTATAACCCAGTAAACCCATAGGATTAATCCACTGATTAGGTTATAATTCTCATAATATTATCATTTTACCTCTGAATCTTCTTGCATTGTGTCACACATGAATGTGGGGGGACACCTCATATCTAAACCATAATAGTCAGGTTCAAGGCCCAAACAAAATCACAGTCTTTGTCACATTTTGGAGAGATAAAGCTTTCCTTTGCTAAGAGAGGACTGCTGTTGTCTGTTTACCACTGTGTTCCCCTACCTCCAATTCACTGAAAGGGAATGGAATTCACTACCCATTCATACATTTCATCTCTTAATTCCACTTCTAGCATCTTAGAAGTCTACAAAGAAAGCATAAAAGTAGAGAACATGCTTCCTAGTATTCACAGATAGTGTTCTATTCTCTGTATTTCATTCAAATAGCATATATTATCATTTGCCAACCTTGTATTTATTTTCAAAATAAAATATTATTTATTTCATTCTCTGCTTCTATCCAGTTTTGCAGTTATGCTATTTTCCCCTGTTTTTCTATGTTTGTTTGTTTGATTTTGTTTTGTTTGTGGTGTTGGGGCTTGAACCCAGAGCCTCATGAATGCTATGCAAGCACTCTACCACTGACTCACATTCCCAGCCCTTCCTTCTGTTCTAACTTGAAGTACTTTTTCTCTTTTTGTGTTCTATAAAATAATATTCCCAAGATGAACTATATACATTGATCTTAAATGAACAAACATTGAAATTAAAATTGGAAAAAAGAAATACTAACTATAATAACCTTAACCTATAGAAAATGGCTAATTTGATATTCCCAACCCAATATACAGAAACAAAATTAAAGTCATATGACTCTAATTTGTTACTAGTTTTCTTTATATTAACCAATCCTAAGGCTATGTACATAAGATAAACAGACAGAATATATTAAAGAGCTTGATATAAAAATAGGATTTTTTAAACTTTCAAATAACATTACTCAATTAATTTTTTTAGAAATACATTTGATTTATCAACATGCTATATATTCATGGATTTTCAGAGAAATTATTGTGAACTGTAAGATTTATTTTTTACATAGAACAGCAATGAAACTGAACACCCCCACTTCATAGTTTTGGATATTTAGTAATTACTTATTCCAGAAACATTTATTAAGCTTATACTAAGTATCAGTGATAGTTCAAGGCACAATGGAATTTTGGAGGAGAAAATCAAGACTGTAAAATTGAGAAGGTCATATTTGACTTGGGCCTCAATGAATGCCAATGGATTTACCAAATATAAAGTAGAGAAGGGCATTCTGTTCAGAAGTGACAAAATGAGTAAAGGCACAGAAGTTTGAAAGAGCATGGAACATTCAAAAATATAAAGTAGGTCAGTGTGGTTAGAACATAGATTTCATGGAGGGGAATAGGAAGATATGTTGGGACTAAAACCAGGATATCCTATATGCAATGCTAAAGAATTTGGAATTCATTCTACAGAAAAGGCAGAACAGGAGAAAGTCATAAATAAGCTGTTTTAGAAAGATAATGGTGGTTGTGATACCCGTACATAATGTTGATGAGGAATGGTTTGAGTAGAGACTAACAGGCTAGTTAATATGTAATAGCTTGTGGGAGAAGAGAAGAGGACCTGTCCCAAAATATAAACATTAATTGCAAATAACTCTAAGAGAAAGCTGCACTTATCATATTATGATTCATGTGAAGTGTGTCACTGTATTTTTCTTACATTCAAAGACTTTCATTTATTGTATTGCTCTATAATACCTTATGAGTTATCTTGATCGGGCAACCATTGCTCTTCCTATAATAAGGTAAATTATTCATAACAAATAATACTCATCTGTTGCCTTGGAATTTTTTTCATTGTTCTTAGTTCTCCAGTTCTCTTATAAAACATAGTATTTGGTATTATTATGCACTCACTGGAAAGCAAATTTCACACCACTTTAAATTTACTCTTTCCAGTTACATAAATACCAATTGCATGCCAATGCACAAACTGAACTCAGCTTTATGGTTTAAATGGAGTGAGAAAAAATGCCGAAATGTATCTTCCTATACAATCAAAAATAAAAAGTGATTATGTTTGTAGCCCTCAGTTATATCCTGTCTTTATTCCCAGAAGCAGATTTCAGAGCTAGTGTAAACATAAATATCCTTGAACTTTAAAAATTAGATACAGGAAAAAAGAGAAGTTTGAGGCGATTAAAGTTCTGAATACAATTCAGAAGAGTCAATAATGCGACATATTTTTTGTTCTTTGCTGAATTCTGGTGAAAAAATTTTGTCCATTGAACAATCAATGTACAATGATGTTGGGCAGAGAGCTAACATGTAATAAGAAGAAAAACTATTTAACAATATTGACAAATTAAATATCATAATACAGATGAAATTTCACAAGAAAAAATGCAGAATATAATAATTCAGAAACATCACTGCAAAATACTTGTAGAGGAAAGTAGGAACTACCATGATTCTTGACTAAATAACCAGAAGATTTTAGTGAATTTCAAGTTTGCTATATAACAAAAAGTGTAAGACAATAAAAAAGAAAATGTGTATGCAACTGATAAAGGAGTGTATTGCTTGTGCATTGGACTTCATTAATACATTAGCAGAAATCTGAGATGCCCAAGTCACATCTAGAATATTTATTCAACTCTAAGACCACTTTCAAGGAAATACCAAAAATTTGGAATGTGCAACTTCATCTTAAGTGATATAATTACTAGAACAAGTGAGAAACTTGGAAGGCACCCTTAAATTCTACTGTTTTTTTTCAATTATCTGGTCAAATTAATTAATATTTTTGTTAATATGGCCAATATCTATTGGTGCTATATGCTAAACACTAAACCTATCATCTAAGGCAATGATTCTCAGTTAGAGGGTAATTTTTCCCAAGGGAACATGTGGCAAGGTTGGGAGAGACATTTGGCTGTCATAGCAGGGGTTGGCAGTTCATTAGCATCTAATGGTTAGAGGCCATGGTTGTTGCTAACTAGCCTATAAAGTATAGGACAGCCCTACATCAAGAAATTATCCAGTCAAAAGATCAAAAGTGCTAAAGTTCAGAAAATCTGATGTAAGGCTACAAAGGTTAATAAGTCAAATAAAACTCTTGGCCCAAAGAGTTTAGTATCTATTTGGAGCAACCAACAAGCATCAATATATCTATTAGGAATCCACTATTTTCATATACAATATGATGTTTAAAGGATATAGAGCTAAAGGTAGGAAAGGCAGTAAAATGGATCCTCAGGGTCTCAGGCTCTTTCTAATTTCTTTTACAACCTTGAGTATGTAGTTTTTTGCTTTTTTATTAATAATGTCAGGGCCATAAAATAGCTTCTATATCTTTAAACACTGTATCCTTTCCATGTGGAAATTTTCCATTTTATTCAGAATGTATATCTTCCCCCAAATATTGATTATATCTCAAGGGAATTTTATCATATGGCAAGAGAATATAGAAAATTGAGAAATTAGTTTATTTCCTTGGGTTGATTGGTCTGTAATGGTTGAGTAGATTGGTTACTGTCCTGAATAAAATCAGAATTACAATAGTAAAAGATAAGGGAAAATGAATGATGTCTCCCAACCTACAAGCTGCCTTTAAATTTACTTGATTGTTTCCTTTGCTGTGCAGAAGCTTTTGGATTTGATAGAGTCTCACTTGTCTATTTTTTGCTTTTGTTGCTTGTGCTTTTTATGTTATAGCTAGGAAATCATTGCCAAACAAAATATCAAGCAGCTGTATCCTATGATTTTATGTGTTTTACAATTACAGGCCTTAAGCATAACTCTTCAATCCATTTGGAGATTTCTTTTGTGTTTTGCCTACTGTTGAGAGTCCTATTTCATTCTTTTGCAGGGTAATATGCAGTTTTCCACCCATTTCTTGTAGAGACTATTATATCCCCATTGTGCATTCTGGCTGTATTGAAGATGAGTGAATTGGATACATATTGGTTTACTTCTGAGCTCCTTGTTCCATTTCCTATTTGTAGGCCAGCACCATACAGTTTTGATTACTGCAGTTTTATTATATATGTATATATAACAGTGTGATGCCTCCACTTTTTGTTTTATCAAGATTGCTTTGGCTATTTGGAGTCTTTTGTGGTTCCAACTAAATATTAAGATTGTTGTTTCTATTTTTTTAAATATATTATTGACATTTTTAATTTACTTGAATCTGTTGATGGCTTTGATTGGTATGTACATTTTAGCAATATTAATTTTCCTAACTCATGAACATAGAAAATTTTTCCATTTATTTGTAGCTTCAATTTCTTTAATTAATGTTTTGCAGTTTTCATTGTGTAGAACTTCCATCTTGGTTAAATTTTTTCCTAAGTAATTAGTTCTTTGGATGTTACTATAAATGCTGTTTTTTGTTTACTTTATTTTTGGATAGTTTACTGATAGTGTAGAGAAATGCCACTTATTTTTGTATGTTGATTTTGTATCCTGAAACTTTACTAAATTGGTTTATTAGTTCTAACAGTTTTTTTGAGGAGTGCTTTCTACATTTACAATTGTGTCTTCTGCAAACTAAGATATTTTTACTATTTCCTTTCCAGTTGGATGACTTTATTTTTTTTTGCCTGCTTAATTGCTCTGGCTCAGCCTTCTGCTACCTCATGTAATAGAAAAGGTGTGAATGGACAACCTTGTTTCATATTAGTATTAGAGAAAAGTGTTCAGTTTTTCCCCTCATTTGTGATGTCATCTATGAGCTTTTCATATGCCTTTATTATGTTGTTTTTTTCTGTATCTGATTTTCTATATCATTTCATTTTCTATATCTGTTGAGAGTTTACTTTACCACTGAGCTACATCCCCAGGCCTTTTAATTTTTTTAATTTTGAGATAGTGCCTCATCTCACTAAGTTGGTGAAGCTGGACTCCAACTTGTGATCCTCCTACTCAACCTCCATATATAGTCACTAGGACTACAGATGGGCACCACCATGCCAGTTTGATCATGTCATTTTTATCTTTCATCCTGCCAACATGTGATACCATACTAGTTGACTGTCCGCGTTGAACCAACAATGGATGATTTATACATCTACTTTTGTGAGGGATACCAGCCTATAGTTTTCTTTGCTTGTGATGTCTTTCTCTATATTTATATCAGGATGGTACTGGCCTCATATACTTAGTTTGGAAATGTTCCTATTTGAGTGAGAATTTAAAGACTGGTTTGAATTCTTTTTTAAGTAGAATTTACCTATTAAACCATCTTGATCTGGGCTTTTCTTTGTGGGCATATTTTTTTATTTCTGCATCAATCTCTATTTGTTGTTGATCTGTTTAGGCTATTTTTTCTTGATTCAGTCTTTGTACATTGTTTGTTTCTAGCAATTTATTTGATCCTTTTTGGATATGCAACCTGTTAGGTTACAATAATTCATAAAATTCCCTTATAATCTTTTATTCTTAATTTCTAAGTTGTTCATCATTATTTTTGCCCCTACTCATTGAGGATTGAGACAACCACAAATTCCCCTTACACTAAAATCAGTGTTCTTAAAGAAATCTTTGTTCCCTGAGAATTTTAAAGACCAAATGTTCTGCAATATTATCATGATATTATACACCAGAAACCATATTTCACTTATTTTCTTTGATTTTTTGGGTCCTAATATACAGCTTTGGAAAGTAATAGTTGTATGGGATTTTTAACAATTTGGAATTTATGTGGGTTTAAATTGAATTCATTTCATTTTCAACATAAAACATTTCTCAAGTTTCTACTGTTGGAACTTTCTTATGAACCTGGAAGAAATCTTAGCATTGTCTAGTCTGGTTCTTTCACTACCTGGATGAGAAAGCTTTCCATGGCAAGTGGACTTGCACAAGGCCACAAAAGTATTAAGAAGGTAATAGGCTAGAATCTAAGTGTCATGAATTGAATCTGGAGTATCCCCCCAAAAGCTCATGTGTTGAAAGCATGTTCCACAATGTCGCAAGATTCAGAGGTAGGGCTTTAAGCAGTGACTGAATCCTGTGTGATCTGACCTCAGCAATGGTTTAAGCTGTTTGATGGATTAAAATGGATTAATCCTTTGATAGCTAAATAGACTACTGGGTGTCTGAGAAATAGGTCAATGGGGTGGGCCCTGGAGGAGTTTATCTTATCTCAGACTCCTTGTCTTTCTGTATCTCTGCTTCCTGGCTTCTGTGAGCAGAGCATCTTTTCTCCAACATTCCCTATTGCTGCATTGTTTCTGCCTTGGAAACAGCTCATAGTCTAAACCTGTGAAACCATGAATAAAAATAAATTTTCTTCCTCAAGTTGTCCTTTTTAAGCATTTTGGTCATGGAAATTAAAAAAAAAACTAAAAAAATTAAAAAATTAAAAAATAAAAAACTGACAAGCACACCAAGCCTACCAAATTCCAGAAAGAGTGCAGTAAGCATCTCAAGCATTCACTTAGAATCCCAAGAAATAGTGTTATTACTCTAAACCTATTAAAGAGAAATACTGTAATCATTTACAGTTATATTTACTTTTGTATTCTTCTAGAACACATTTCCTTTGGTTAGAAGGAATGCAGGGTAACATGTAGACAGTGAGAGAAGGTGAAGATATAAACAAAAGAAACACCACAAAGAAGGGATGGTTGTCCCATGAGCACAAGGATCATAATAATAATAACTAAGCTACGTAAACCTTGTTTCATCAATTTCTAGTGCAGTGAACAGGAAATGTTTACCAAGGATAAGTAGACAAATTTTGCTGGTCAGAGTGCATATGGAATTAAAAAATAATCCTCATTGCTAGTATAATGTTTTTCAATTGAATACATTTTGAAAAAAAATGCTTATAAAAATAATGATAGTTTGAAGATAATGATGTCATAGCCAGTACAAAACGAAAGGTAATAATTATGATTTTAGGGGAGGAAAGGGGATTGAGCAATCAAATTTGTTAAAACTGATTATCCAGAGGGTAATATTTTGGGAATGCAAATGTTTCTATGGCTGGAAAAAATGTTCTCTATAATCAAGAAAAATAGTTCAACAATTCCTATGGCCTGGATAACTACTAGAATTTTATTATGCTCATTTTCTATTATTTCATGCTTAAATAAGCAAATCTAATCAGTTTTTTTTTTTTTTTGCTAAAGCAAGAAAAAACAATATTCCCATATATTCTTCTAATAAATACCCACTGTAACTTAATAAATTGACTTTCTCATACATTTGGGTACATCAATGATGTACACCCTTTAGAACCTGTTTTGTACCCCCTAATGATTTGTACATATAAGTTCTAAATTTAACTTTTGCAGATAAGAGGAATTCAGCCATGGACTAGCCTTAATAATGTGTGCACTCAAAGAAAAAATATTCCTATCAATTGCTTGGCAATGATCAAACATTTTATGTTAAGTCAAAGAGAAGAATAAAAAGGGCATATCTCCAGAGTGAAGGGGGCAGTAAAATAATTTTTTGGATTGGATATATTCAATTCTATCAGGTTAGGGATATTAACTCATGTAAGTACAAAAAATGGATATTATTAATTCTAAGAGTCAGCCATTTGTGTCAGAAGGAAAATGTTAATGCTGTGGACTATGTAGAAAGCTCTAATCAATAAAATTTTCATGCTAATAATCAAAACAACATCTTGACATACCCCCCCAAAATGTGATATAACTAAGTGGGAAAATGAAGGCAAGGTGAGACAAAATATATTGGTGGGTAGGGCTATGATAAAAGCCATGTCTTCATTATCTATAGTAGAATATCAAGCATATTTTTAAATATAAAAGAAATGAGAAATGTAAATTTAAATATACTATTTAGGAACACAGAGACAAAATCAGAAGAAGCAACTTGAAAAGCTAAAAATGATTGTATTGGGAAGTGTGATTTTTATGTGGGGAAGTTTGGGGCAGGGGATTTTTGTAACTCTTCATCAACTTTGACCTTTAAAGGGAAAATTAAAAAGAAAAGTAAACTCCAATAAAGAATGATTTGTTTTAAAATTTATAATACAATGAGGAAGTTTATTCTTCATTTTCCCCTAACAGAAAATTTTAGACATAATTTTGGGAAGAGAGAAAAAAGGACAATGGATAAAATTTGTCATGACTTTCAAATAGAAACTTCACAAAATAAGAATAGTTACTAATTTAATTAAATAACACATGAAAATACACTCTGATTTTCTTTATCATTTAGGTTTCAAAATACTGATTTCTGACATGTCATAAAATGCATTTCTGCATTTTTGTTTCTTTCTAGTCTTCAGAAATTCAGCCAGATGTTGATAATAGATCTGCTACAAAAAGGATAGAATATTACCACAAGATGGCACCTTTGAACATATTTCAAAACGTTGATTATGAACATCAAATGTCTCCAACTGAAAAGAACAGTGAAGACATCTGCTCTTCCTTTTCTGGTTTAAAACGAAACAATGTTCACATGATCCCTGAAAGCAGAAAAAAATACAATTTTCATTTTGGTGCAAAAGGATTTTTACAAATAATAATCTCTAACCACTGAAATTCCCAACTAAGAAATAATGACAAAAATATTTCTTGATTGACTAAAACTTTCTTGAGCAAAATATCTCCCTTCATCATATTCACTGATCATCAGGCCCTTCTGGGCCACAAAATGCAGAGTGAGTGGAACATCACCCAAATGGTTTCACATACAATGGATGATTAGGCCAGTACCAAAGACACTGATAACTTGTGACAAGGGTGAAAGGGCTAGCCAGCTATGGGAATCATTCCATTCAGCCACTGAGAATACAAATACTGAAAGCATTGGTTAGTCTTGTAGACGTACAACTAAAGATTTCAAAAAAATACCTGGATTAATAGAAGACTTAAAATATAATTCACTTTAACTTACTTTGAGAAAATTTCAATTTATGGAATATTTGCAAGAATACAATGAACTCCCATGTACATTATACCTAGATTTACCAGTTGTCAATATTTTGTACACTTGCGTTGTCACTATTTGCACATGCACCAATGCACATATTATTAATTATTTTTCTGAATAAGATTAAAAGAAAATAGCAGATATTGTGACCCTTTATCCCTGTTGCAATGTGGGCCTCCTAGGAACAATGACATTCTCTTAAAAAAAAAAAAAAAAAAAAAAATATATATATATATATATATATATATATATATATATATAAAGGTGTGGAAAATTAACATAGTTACAATACTATCTTCTCATATATAGTCCATGTACAAATTTTCCCAATTATTGTGATAATGAATGTTAGAGTGATTAAAATAAAAAACATTTTGAAGAAGAATTAAAAGTAATATGACAAAGACATCTAAAGACATATAGACCACATATAACTTATTTAACTCAAGCTGATTAAAGTCAAGTAAACCTGAAGAGTGGGACAAAGGTGGAGAGAGAATTTTCTATCAAATTCCCTTTAAAAAACAAAATCAACATCTGTCTGTGCTGGGCAATATTACAGAATCAACCCTGTATCCAACCAGGTCTAGACTGGCTTCCTGTCTCTTCTCATTAATAATGAGTGCTTGCTTGAACAAGTTCATTACTTCTCTAAATTCGCTTGTCTTATCTGTTAATTAAAGGCAGTTATTACAAAAACGAGGATTTTCAGAACATTTAAAGTAATAATGCTCAGTATCTTCCTCGATGTCTAGAATGGAGTAAGTGCAGAATAAATTTTAACTTCCATTTCTAGAATGACGAAAACTTAACTCTCTCCAACCATCTCCTTAAAAAATGATTTGGCAAAAATAAAATTTATGCTTCAAAGTTAACTCTCTTGGTCTGCGATTCCGTGTTGCACACACTGGTTTCCAACTGAAAGCTCTCATCCCGCTGCCATCGAGGGGCATGTCACAGCTAATTATCTGTCATCACGCCCTGTTGCATAGGCAGTACCTTGCCTGCTGCTGCTGGGACCTCAGCGCTGTCTGTTGACTCATTTGCATTGCCTCCCGAGTGTCTCCGCTGTGTGTGGATCACACAGAATGAAGCCCAGGGGCCAACTGGCAGGCCCATCTGAATTGTGGAACATATCTAAGTCCCCTCCTCATTACTTAGTGAGTAATGTGGGGATGTTCGCTGGTTCACACACCCTGGCAATGTAAACGGTCATCTGCTACCTCATCTGCTTCTCCGCGTCTGGGGTGCAGGACCAGATCGGCTGAGGAACTTTGCTAGCACTTATGCAAATAGCGATGGGAGCTCCTGGGTTTGGCAACATTCCTGTCAGAAGCCTCATTTGTGGCTGCACCGTCTGCCTCTTTTGTGCTTCCACAGCTTTGTGAGGCAACCTCAAAATAGATCTCTCCCATAGTCAAGTTGTTTTTATGTTCCTCTCCCATGAAAAGACTAAAACCCTTCCCGATCCATTTAGCGTTCCCTGTCAGTGTCTCAGTGACGGTGATGTTTCAATTTAAACTCTAAAAGAACATTCATTTAACACCAAATCAGATTATGCACATCTTGTTTTCCAAACTAAGGGAAAATGTATTTCCTTAACGGATCCCCCAATTTAGATTTAAAAATACATAAATAAATTCTTACAGCATGTGTACACATAGAACAAGTCCCAAACTGTTCTGGGTATATATAAAATAATGTCATAATTTTGTACAATGAAAATTTTATTCTAACATATACTCTGCGTAACACCTACTTTTAAAAAAAACAAATTTGTTTCTATTTCTTTTAGTACCTTTTAATTACTTACTTCAGCAGGCAAGGATGGAAACCATGAACAGTACTATTGAGTGACAAGGATTCAGTTTAATTTTGGTTTGAATTCTTATCTCAGTAATGGATAAATTTTTAAAATATTTCCTTCTCTTCCCCCTACATCATGCTATAAATTTTCCTAGGAGACACTTCTATAGAAAATAAATTCAAAGTCTGCTTAGAAAATAAGAAATAAAACAGAGCAGCATAAATAAGTCCCAACCATGGGAAATTTATTTACCTAGGCTTTAAAAACTACTGGAAACCAGTGCTGCTTAAAACTGATTTCCTCTAGGTGTCAGTATAGTCCTAGAACTTAAAAACCTTAGCTTTAATGAAAATAAATAAATAAGAGCACAGTAAAATAAATGTTTACTGCCAGATCATACTATTCGTGTGTATGTGTGTTTGAAAGATTTTCTTTTGAAATCTGAACCAATTTGCAACTATGAATGTTCATCTGCAGATGACAGAAAGGATTTGTACTAGAAAAAACAAATTGTGGCTACAATATATTTCTGCAAACACACATTGTTTTCTACATCTATTTTGGCATTATACAACCCTATCATTTACTGTTTGATATCATAACTTAGTCTGTTCTGGATAGAGACATGAACATTTTGAAATCTCAGTAAACTTAATCTTAGATAAATATAGATGCACTTTACAATAATTGGACTCAATTTAATATGCCCATTGGCAAGGAGTGTTGCCTTATAACTTTAACACCAACCATGCAGCTTTGTTGAATAAGATTAAGAATTTTCAAAGTCATACAACAACATGCAAAGATTCTAATGCATGTGCACTTGATATTTATCACAACATATAATGCATTAAAACCCTAGAATCCCCAATTCTTCAGTCATAAAGAATCCTTCTCTGTCTTTTCTCCACATTAAATATCCTCAACAGGCCATTTATCAACTGGATACCTCCCAGTGATCAGATCAGGAAAGCAATTATGACATTTCTACACCTATGGAATTCAGTGCATTTCAGAATTCATTATAGAGTACTTCTTTATTTTCCTCCAAACTTTATATTCAAAATCCAAGAAAATTGAAAAAGCCAATAGATACTTACATGCCTTTTATTTATTTAATTAGTTGTTAACATTTTATGACACTTCATTTTCCAAGTAGATAACTTTTCATGTAATTTTAAGTAAAACATTTCTCTGGCGATAACAGAAACTATTATTTATTAAAAGCCTAGGTAATGCCAGATTTTCATGAAGTCCTCAGTCCAGTTCTTATATGACACCTAACAGGTATGTTATTGGCCAGGAAGTGGTTCACATCTGTAAACCCTTTGGGGAGACTGAGGCAAGAGAACCACAAGTCTGTGGCCAGACTGAGCAATTCAGTGAGACCCTTTCTCAAAACAGAAATGAAAAGGTCCGAAGATGTAGCTCAGTGGTTAAGACCTGGCTTATCATGTAAGAGACTCTAAGTTAAATCCCCAGTACTGAAATTAAAAAAAAAAAAAGATATAGTATGCATATGTACGTATCCCAATGCCTGCTGGTATGACTTGTAGTCTCCAGAGAAGCCTGGGAATCTGGATCAGGAAGATAATCACACAGCAATTGGGCGGTAAAACCAAGATGACAGGATTGTTGAGATCCCCCTCACAGCTCACAGCTCACACTCTGTAGCCAATACAATCTCTATCCTCAAAGCACTCCAGGCAGTTCCTTGTATCAGTCATGTTAATCTGTCATCTGAGGAAGCAAACAAACTATAAAGATAGATGGTCTGGGTAACAAATCTAGAAGGGTCTGCAAGGAATCACTAAGAAATTCAGAAATATGGTTCTAATGACCTCAAAGACAACTCCCTGTACTTCTGGAAAAGTGTAAAGTTGTCCTTCCCTAATCCAAAGAGACAGGATTAAAAAACAAAACACAACAAAGGAAAAAAAAAAAGCCTAACCTAAACTAAACCATGAAAATGCCCCTTCCTACTGAATAAATGCATTTTTATTCATTTCTCAGTTTGGGTGACAAATTATTGGCCTATGATGAGCACTAAGCCTTGTTCTACTCAATGTGAAAACCTTGTTTCCATAGCTGTGTAGAAAATTCAACTGATCATGACACTCTTAGTAGGTGAAGATTAAAGTTCATTCATCAAAATTCTCCATAGAATACGATTAGAACTGTGCCAACTTTATTTAAGACTTTATTTTATACTTTGTCAAAACAGGACAAAACTTTTCTTTGCTCAAATAAAGGTGTTGTAGTTTTTTTTGTTGTTGTCGCTGTTTGTTTTTGGTACTGGGGATTGAATTCAGGGGCACTCAAACACTGAGCCACATCCCAGCTCTATTTTGTGTTTTTTTCTTCCAAGACAGGGTCTCACTGAGTTGCTTAGTGCCTCACCATTGTTGAGGCTGGCTTTGAACTTCAGATCCTCCTGTCTCAGCCTCCCTCCAGAGCCCCTGGGATTACAGGCATGTGCCACTGCACCCAGCCTGTTGTGTGTATTTTTGTTTTAAAGAATGTCTTAGGAGATCTCTAGAACAATTATTTTAAAAGTTTAAAACATTGTTTTAATTTCCTGTAATATACTACTGTAATAAATTGCCACAAACTTGGTAGCTTAAAGCAACACAATATATTTTCCTTATATTCTGAAGAGCACAGTCCCAAAATCTGCTTTTCTTGGCTTAAACTGATATTGGTTCATTGGTCTGTTTTCATTTTATAAGGACTCTTGTGACACAGGAAGATAATCCAGGATCATCTCTTCATCCCCAAACCCTTAACTTAATCATGTCTGTAGAAACCATCCTAACATATGGGGCAGCAATTGCAGTTTGCAGGGGTTCATTGGACCTGGATATCTTTGGGAAGCCTTTTTCAGCCTACCACAAATTGCTTCTTTGTGTGCCCATTTTGTGAAATTGGCTTAGCTATTACCAGTAAAGAAAAGAAAAATTCTTTACTTTATTAAACTCCCATGAATAGTTTATCCTTAGCCTTTCTTCTGGAAATGATAGGAAACAATAGAAGTGACTGAAAAATATTGCTTTATCCTCATAAATCTTCAATGCAATTTCTTATTCTCCTATTACGTTCCCTCTTCTCCACCTGAAATTCTTATTTTCAGCCACGTTTTTATTCAAACTCTATAGTAAACATTTTGGTTTTATCATTTAACAGAGAATTTCAAAGTGTTCTCTCTTAAACATAGTTTTGTTTTTCCTTTCTTTAAGTGTTCATATTACCCAAAGTGACTTAAACATCCAATGCCATGCCAATCAAAACACCATTAGCATTCTTCACAAAACTAGAAGAAAAAAATCCTAAAATTCACTTGGAAGCACAAGAGATCCCAAATTGCTAAAGCAATCTTGAGGAAGAAGAACAAAGCCTAGAGGAATCGCAATACATGAATTCAGTCATACTACAGAACCCTAGTGACCAAGACAGCATGGCACTGGCATAGAAACAAACCCATAGACCAATGGAACAGCATAGAGGTCCCATAAATAAACTCTCACCTCTAGGGATAATTGACTCCCAACAAAGGCACCAAACACAGGCACTGGAGTAAATGGTGCTAGCAAAACTGGATATCTATATGAAGAAAAAACCTGTCCTTTATCTCTCATGCTACATGAAATCAATCTGAAATGGATCAAAGATGTAAAAGTCAGTCCTGAAACTTTGAAACGACTAGAAGAAAACATAAAGGAAACCCTTTAAGACTCCAGAATAGAAAATGATGTTTTGGATAAGACCCTCAAAACGGAGGAAACAAAAGCAAAAAACAAAGAGATGGATTATATCAAATGTAAGAAGCTTCTGCATAATTAAAGAAACAACTGTTGCAGGCACATCTCAACCCTGTGTTTAACTTATTTGTGTTGAAATGAATACTGGTAATAAAAACAAAGACTGTTAACATTAAAAAATGAAACAACTAACAAAATAAAAAGGCAACCTACAAATGGGAGAAATTATTTTCCAACTATTCATCCGAAAAAGGATTAATATCCAGAATATATAAGGAACTCAAAAGAATTTTAGCAACACAAAACCGAGTAATGCAATTATAAATGGACAAGTGATCAATAAAAACACTTTCTGAATTGAAAAAAATGTTTTTTACAAATGTGACATAATTACTCCAGATATTATGTATAATTATAATACACTAATAAAAATTTTTAAAAAGAGAGAGAAAACACAGAAGAAAAAAAAAATAGGATGGATATATCAGACACTAATGGGGTTAAAAAATCTATTGAATGTTGGGTATACTAGTGGGAATCTGTGCTGGTCCTAAAACATTTAATAGCCCAATAAGTCAACTCTGGAGGAATTTAAAAAGCTTGTAGAAGACAAAAATGAGAGAACTCACCCAGAATTACCTGGGAGGGTGATTCATTAAATTCATCAAAATGAAGATTGGCAGAAGGGCCGGAGTTTGTGGCTTTCCCCACTCCCACTCTACGCCTTAGTACATGAGTGGGTAATACGGTTATGGGATATAGAAGAGACATTTCTGAGACTCTTTGGTATCAAAGCTGGGTCTCTCAGCCTAACCAGGGCAACTATATGACTGAAAGAATAAAAAAAATGCAGGGGTTGATGGGATTAAGATGAAGATTGGGCTGACAATCAAATTTTTAAACAGGCTTCATATGAAGTGGCTAGTTTGCTTTACCTAAAATGTTCTATGGAAATGAATACCATATCTAACTAGAAACATGTCCCCCACCTGATATAATAAAACCAAAAATTGCTGGTGAAGTGTTAATGAAGCCTGCTGATTGGAATGTGAAGGTTGGTGGAATTATTCATTTATGAAATTGAAGAATTAAAATATTTCCATAAATAGTATAATTATTCTCTTTTATAAAAAACCCACCCTTCATAACCCACTTGAATCAAAGTGTGAAATATGATATATCAAGAAATTTGTGATGTTTTGAACAACCAACAATAAAAAATTAAAAAAAAAAAACCCACCCTTCTCAAAAGAAAATAATAATGGGGAAAAATGAAAATTCTGATTCCTTGAATGGGAATGTAAATTACAACAACCATTATGGATAACAATATGGAGGTTCTTTATAATACTAAAAATAAATCTATCATGTGGTACAGCTATCCCCTTTCTGGGTCTATAACAAATGAAATGAAATTGAGATATTATACAGATATCTTCACACTCATTTTTATTGCAGCACTAATTACAATGAGTAAGATATGAAATCAACCTAGGCACCCATCCACAGATCAATGGATAAAGAAAATGTAACGTATATACACAATGGAATATTATTCATCCATAAAGAAGACTGAAATTATTGAAACACAGATGAAACTGTAGAATATTGTGTTATGTGAAATAAGCCAGAGAGAGAAAGACAAGAACCAATGATGTTCTGACTCATATATGAATATAAGCTAAAAAAAGTTGACCTAAAAGTAGAGTAGTGATTACTAAGGTTGGGAGGGGTGGGAATTGACAGGAGGATGGATAAAGGGAAGTTGGATTTAATTAGTACACACTATAGGTATGTGTTAAAGTAGCACACTGAACATCAATATTAATACAAAATTAATAATTTATCTGATTAATATAGATTAATAAAAAATAAAATATTTTCAATCTAAAAAAAATAATTCAGAAAAGATGGATCTATGAGTCACAGTTTCACACAAAAGGTTAACACACCTTCTTTGTAAAAACGTCATTCAGAGTTAAGAAACATCTGAAAGCAGCTTCAGTCTATTGTTCTTACTGAGTTACAAACTTTCTTTAGGTGATCTCAATGATGATAGTTTTAATCACCTTCTGTATGACAGCATTTCCTAAATCTTTATTCAATAGACCTCCTTATCCTGAATGATACATTCCAAGACCTCCAGTGGATGCCCGAAACCACTAGTAGACCTGAACCCTCTATGTATCATTTTCTTCTATATTTCCAAACCTATAATAAAGCTTAATTTATAAATTAAGCAAAGTAAACTATTAATATCAATAATAATAAATTAAGCAACGTAAACTATTAATATCATTAATAGAACAATTATAGCAATATACTGTTATTAAATTGCCAGCATCACTAATCTTGTAGACTGGGGCCAATATTAAGTAAAATAAGGGCTACTGGAACACACACACACTGGAGAACCCCACTGGTTAACCTGGCAACTGAGACAAGCTACCAGGAGACTGGTAGGCAGGTAGCATGTGCAGAGTAGATTCACAAAGTTGATGAATGTCCTGAAGAGGAAGGAGTGGGATGGTACTAAGACCTCGCCACACTACTCAGAATGCATGCAGTTTTAAATATATGGATTTCTTATTTCTGGAGCTTTCATTTTAATATTTTCAGATGTAAGTTGATCATAGTTGACTAAAACCAAAGAAAACAAAACTCACAGATAAGAGGGACAACTCTAATTCGTTTGATCTCAGCCACTGCCTGAGCTTCAGTTTCACATATTAAACCATGAGACAGTTTCACATATTAAACCCACTTGACCAATTCACAAGAATTTTAAGTTCTACACAGTGCACACAATGGCCTTATTTATTTTGCACACGTGCATGCACACACACACACACACAATGCTTCATCCTCTACCCCATGCCTCAGTAAACAGCACTACCATTCAGAAGTCACTCCAGCTTTCTATTTTCTCCTTGACTTGTAGTTAGCCTCTTTGCCTTTATAATGAAAATACATGAGTCTGCTCATTTACCCTTCAAAATGTTTTTCAGTTCTCTTCCTTATCTTTTATCACTACCCAACTAGATCTCTCCAGAGCTTACCAAAGGCAAACACATATTCATCTTGTGAACTTTTCAGTATATTAACAAGTGAACAAAATGCCAAATCAATTATAAAAATACATATTAAATACTTAAATAAATTAATGCTTTCAGTAGAGGTATAACTGGGCTAATCATAATTACAAGACTTATAAAAACTTAGGGCTGTGCTACAGGAAATATGGATAGTATTGAAATATAATTTCAGAAATGTTCAAACTTGTCAGTATTTATCTGAGACTGATTTCAGAATTTTATTTAGAGATGATATTAGAAGTTTATAATTGAGACTTTCTGAATATGAATCCATTACCACATGGTCCTTCTGTAACCTCCCCTTGCCCTACCCCTTCTTAATTGATAGAACCTGAAGCCTAATGCACCATAGTCTTCTTCCCCCTTCTCCAATTCTTCTTTCTGTCAACAAACTAAACACTAAATCTTAAAATGTTCAGTAAAATACCACCTCTTGAACACCCACCTTCACCCCATACACAGATTGCAGAATCACATCAGTTACACATCCATTGATTTACATAACCCACTTGAATCAAAGTGTGGAATATGATATGTCAAGAAATTTGTAATGTTTTGAACAACCCACAATAAAAAATTAAAAATTAAAAAAAAAAATACCACCTCTTTAACATCCCTCCTGTAACCAGTCTTGTGTTAGTCTTATAGATTTTTTTTTGTATTTTCCTCTCCCAAAATTTTAAGATTTAGGATTCCAAGCTCCTTGTTTTTCTTAAAATAATAATAATAATAATAATAATAATAATAATAATAAATGTTTTTGCTTCCTTCCACACAACATAATTCAACTGTTCCCTTTGGTTTACCATTTCTCCACCTGACTGATGCTTAGGATTGAACCAGGCAAGAATCATCATCTACTCTAGGTAGCCTCCCCTGAATATCCAGCAACGTTGTGAACCTTCTCAGGGCATGGTCTCCTCTGGGACATGACCTCCTGTGTGCAATGATCCTCCTTTGGGCCATAGTTCTTAGCTACACAGCTGTTTGCCCAAGGCATATCCCTGGCCGCTTCCACACTTGCAGCCTGGCAATATTGTATTCTTAGAAACACAAGTTTTACTTATTTTTGTGAGATTATCTAGAACAGAGTGCAAGAAAGTATTTCTCAAGTAATAAAACCCACAGTAAACTTGTGAAGAGCTGTTTCATACCTTCCAATTTCCACCAGATGGCAGCATGCTATGTTCCACAGAGAACAAATCACATTAATAGGAACCCCTCTGCAAGAAAGGAATTTGGCGTATTTGTACATGTACACACTCATGCCTGTGTATGTACCCTGTTGAGTGAAACTCTTCTTACAGCCACCTATTTATACTAGTTCAAAGCACAGATGGTCAAGTTAGTATTTCCTTTATGATCTTTACAGAAACAAACTAGAAAAACATTAATTACTAGGCAGTTGTGACAGTCAATTTTCCTAAACAAACAAACATAGTGCCCTTTTCATTCATACAGATGCCATCCACATATTTTCTAAAGTGGAGGTTACTCTGAATTTCCATTCTTGAGATAATTCAAGAATATTCCCAACAGAAGAAGTGGGAGATTGGGGAGAGACTTCTGGTCTGTTGAACAAAGAGTTCCTGCCCAGTACAATTTTAATCTTCTGACATTTGCTGTCTCCATTATGAAAATTCGATAGTAATGCTTACCTTAAACTGTCATGTGAGGTATTAAACATTATGCAACTTAAAGAACACGGCACAAAATTCTGGGACTAGTGGTGCATGCCCACAATCCCAGCTATTCAGAAGATTGAGGCAGGAGGATCACAAATTTGAGGCCAGTCTGGGCAGACCCTGTCTCAAAAATTGAAAAAACAGAACTGGAATGTAGCTCAGTAGTAGTGCACTTGCCTAGAATGGGTGAGACCTGGGTTCAAACTCTAGTAATATAAAGTACTAAGCACAGAGAAGAAAATAATTTTGATCATTATTATTAGAGAGAGTAGGATGAATCACAAAACTCAGGAATTCCATTTGGCCTGGAAGTCTAAAGAATTCAAACTTCTTGTCTTATCTCAACAGACTCCTGGGCTGGAATCTGTTTCATCCAATTTTTTCATGTGTAACAAGCCATCTAAGCCTCATTATTCTCAACTATAAAATGAATCTTGTAACAATCCCTGACTTGCTTGGTTTTAGTCTTATTCTCTGCTATATGAGGGGAATTGACTTCAAATAACTTAGGCTAAAAAGTTAAAGCAAAGCAAGAGTAGAAGAACTTTAGAATGCAGCAAATCATTTGCCCAAAGCTCTAACCATCTGTGCCAAACCAGGACTAAAAACTAACATTTCAATTCAGAATGATGATCCCACTAATTTGATCTTTGAAAATGGCATTGAAAACTTGAATGTAATGCATATCTTGTGACATCCCTCCCTGCAAGAAGATGATCTTTCCTTTAAAGAGAGATAAAGCTCTTCACCTAATCTGTAAATTTACATGGCAAGTGAAGCTGCACAAGTGCTGCCTAAATTTCTATGTGGCTATTTCTCTAGTTGAGTGAGCAAGGTCCTTGTTAATGGCAAAATTCTATTTCGGAGTTCTGCTCGCTCTTAGTAGAGATTAGGTACTTCTTCCTTAAATATCTGTTGTCATAGAAGAAATAAAAGAATCCTGGTGTGTGTGTGTGTGTGTGTGTGTGTGTGTGTGTGTGTGTGTTTAAAATGAAAACAAGACTGCCAAGAAAATTATCCTTATTTAAAAAACCCTTATTAGTCACCAGTGCCCACTTATATGTTTGCTAGTCTAACCAGCAGACTGCCTAACACTTCTACTTTTGGAACACAAAAGCTTCAGGGAAATGAATATCTGAGCAAATTAATATGTCCCTGAAGGAGTAGTTAATTCCTAAAATTCCACAGTTAAAGATTCCTTCTTTTGACTTAAAACCTTTGACCCCTGGTAAACACATGCCAGGGCAGGTGACTCTTGAAGTCTTATCAGTTATTTGCATCTAAATATGAGAGATCTTATCAGAATACCTCCCTTTTATGCAGGTCTAGGAAAGGAGATATGGAGGAAAACTCAAGTCTCTAAAGCCTTCCTGGGAGGGGAGGAGGCTGCTCTTGGTGCACTAACTCCATTATTTTATGCCCTTTCCCTCACCATGCTGGAGGCATATTTTCCACATATTTATTCTGATTTATAAATGTAATGAAACTCAGAGATGCCAAGTAACATTCAGTAGCAGAACATTTATTCACATGAAAACCTGTATCTCCAAATTATAGATACATCTAAATTTCAGATTATGAAACCAAGATAAGATTGACTTTACTAATGCCACATTTCTGTGTTTGATGCTGTGCCTCTCCATATTGTCACAAGGCTGCCAGGTTGTGGACAGTTAGAGAAAAATAACTCTTTAAATAAGAAATCCTTATTAAAATGGCAACCTCAACCTCACAGCTCTTATCCATACATCTAGTTCTTTCTCTCTTGTCATTCCACACATATTAATAACTTTAATTTAATGTATGTAAAAAATTTGAAGAATGTGTTTTGAATCCATTGGCTGCCAGCAGCCATGAGTGTTCATTGAAGATACTATAAACAGCACTTTATGAACTTTTCTCCATGACCAAAATATTATTTCCTATTCCAGTTATTTTCTTTCCCCACTTAAAATTTTAAGACACGTTATACAGAATCTTAAAATGATATCATACTGCCTTTCTGCACAAAATTAAATATAGAAGTTGAAATGACCTCTGCTAATATTCATCCCAAAATTTCACATCACAGCTTGATACAACTAATAGAATTTTGCAGAATTGATGGCTCTATCGTGAGTTTTTCAGCATTTCTGTCACTGTCTTGTTTGACAGATGGTAAAACACATTTCCACCAATAAAAGGACAAAAGCAAATACATCAAAATTCTTTGTAAGCAAATAGTGTTTGTGCAATGCCAGGCTAGATTTCACATACCACCTTTAAAATCAGAAGCTTTGTTGAAATTCAGCAATGATAAAGGGCCAGGTCAGTAATCATGATCCATGGTAGAGTTTTCTTCTATGTCTCTAAATATGGTGTGCTAAACTGCTTTCTTCACTTGACTAATCAAAGCAACTGCTAAAAAAAATCATTTTTCAAGCAAAGAATTTGAAGGATGTGGCAAGGGTTTCATTTATTCAACAAAAATATATCATAAGCCTACTGTGCATAAGGAATTCTAAGTTTGCAAACATCTAAATATCTTGGGCTCCAGAGATTTATGATATAGGAAAACTGTCTGTGAAAACAACCCTGCAAACAAGTGATTGATAAGCAAGTATCCAAACTTTGCTGTAGTTAGAGTTCTAGCAAACTATGATAGAAGTCCAATGTCTATAATGGCCAGCAGGCATCATAAATAAATGAAATGAACCAGGAAATATATGATATATCTTTCTAAAAGGGCAGCTGTTGCCCAACTTAAGCTGACTGCTATCATGCAAGTGAGTATAGGGAAGGAAAAATATTTTCCTTCTACCTATCTTTGGTTTATTAGCGAAGGTGTTTATAAGAAAAGACAGACTCACAACATAAAAGCAAAAAACAACAAAAGTATGACAAGAGAAAAGTCATAAAATGTTATTGAATATTAGTTTCACCATAGGAGCAGTCTTTTAAAAAAATGGACATCTGAAGAAATAGTTCCATTTGAGTGTTTTTTAAAATATATATATGTATATATATATATATATATATATATATATATATATATATATATACACACACATATATATATATTTCTAGTTGTTAGTGGACAAAATACCTTTATTTCATTTTTATGTGGTGCTGAAGACCAAACCCTGTGCCTCATGCATGCTAGGTCAGCGCTATACTACTGAGCCACACCCCAGACCATATGAGTGTTTTTATGCTGGGTTTGAGGAAGAATGGATAGTCATGGAAAAATACAATTAACAAGCAGTGTGGGCTAAGTTAGGAAACTGAAGGAAACAGCAAGGTCTGCTTTTTGAATTTTTCTCAGTGTCCCTCCATCCCATTTTCTTTAGCTATGCGAAGGGTACAACTTATATGAAAGTCATAGGATTTGGTTTAGGAAATAAAGGTGAGGGGAACATTATAGAGACCTTCCTGTTTCTCCTATTTTTGAAAACTCCTTCAGCCTAAGATAATCAAGCCAAGGTGACATATTTTGAGGTAGCATCCTGAATCCCATCACATACAAATTCAAGATTATCAGGTTTTATAATTTTTTCCAAAGAAAATTAATTTTTTACTCTGTAAATCTCCCAAAATTTAATTAGTATGACTATAGATTTTTTAACGCTTTGTAAGTTCTTTTTATTTAAAAAAAATTTTTTTAAATGTCAGCTAGCAAACTGTACATACTTCAGAACAAAAAGAAACCACATGTGCGCAGCATAACCTAAAAAAGGCTTGATCCAAAGAGCACTATTTCAGTTGTGTCTTAAAAAGGAGAAAAAATTTTCAAAAGGCAAAAGTAAGCATTTTTAAAGGAGGCAAAACTTAGAAGGAAGAAAAGTAACTGGAAAATGTGTTTAGAACTCAGAGGGTTTTTGTTTGTTTTTAATACATATTCAGAATTCTTTATGTGAAAATAAACTGAGTATTCATTGAAGGATGAGTAGATATTAAAATGATATCAATAGAACATTATTACATCATAAAAAGAAAGAAATCCTTTGTTTAAAACCACATGAGGGGGCTGGGAGGAGCTGCTGCACTATCGGGCGACTGAGGGGTTGGAGCAGAGAACTTTCTAGAGACGCCGGCTGCGGAGCCCGTTCAGGCTCTTGTTGGACAGAAGAGGCTGGACACCCAAGGAATTTTCAGGAAGCAAGTTCATTGGATGCAGCGTTCAGAGGGGCTATTGCCTAAAAGATTCTCTGGACCTAGAGTCTGGAAATTCTTGAGACTTTATACCCAAGGGCATCGGCGGAGCCAATTTCCCTTCGTGCCTTGCCCCCGGACATGGTCCCGCACTTACTGGATCACTAGGCAATGCTGAGCTGACGTGGATCTGGGGCGAACAGCCTGGGCCCCGCAGAACACACACACCGAGCCCGGATCGGCTGCATTCAAGCTCCGGTTCGCCTGCTTCTTGTGACTCAGCGCTAGCCATCCCGCTGAAATAACTGGTCGGCCCTTCTGAACTTACAGAGGTAAAAGCAAAACGAGCCTTCATAGGCAGTGGCCACAGGATTGACACAGGGCTTGGGAGAGACAGTCAGGACCCACCCGTTGCATTGGTCACCCGGAAAAGGGAACGAATGGTCACCATTTGCATGGGATACCACCATGGCAGAGAACTGACATCAGGGGTGGAGGAGATAACTTCATTGAAGCCAGCGCGACAGGTGTGTAATCCCCTAGCCATCTCTCTCCACACAGCGGGGAAACCTTAAGGGCCTCTCCCAGCTCTCCTGTGAGCGCGATAGCCAGACCGAGGGAATCAGGAGTGGTGCGGGACTCACGGCGCGGAACTCCCGGCTACCGATCCCACCAGTGCTGACAACTGAGGTCTCTTGCACCAGCTACCAGGGGCGTGGCTACCGGAGGGCAAGCAAAATTTGCTGGGGGTTCTCAGCCCCAAGCTCTACAAACTTAGGGTCTGAGGGAGGCAAACAGGGAGAGTATGCCCAGGCGTTCATGAAAACAGGGCTCCCAGGAGCCGCAGACCTGGCATGTAGCCAGTATTGTGGTGAGTGTCACAGGTGAGCAGGGCCTGGCTTGAGGAAACACAAGAGAAGGCCCTAGGCACTCAGGATTGGAGACCCGCCCATTCTGGGAGGAAGAGCTGCTGCACAGTGATTGGTTCCCACCTATTGAGAGGAGAAGCTTGGCCCAGTGGGCACAGCTCTACCTACTGGAAGAGAAGTTAATCGAACTCTATGACTGCATTTATTTTTTTTTCTTTTTCTTTCATTTTCATTTTTTTTGTTGTTGTTGTTGTTCTTTAACTTTTTTTTAATGTTTTTAATTTTTTTTAATTTTTTAATTTTAATATTATTATTATTTTTTTAAATTTTAATTTTCTTTTTTATTATCATTATTATTTTTTTAATTTTTTTTCTTTCTTTCTTTATTTTCTATTTTTTTCTTTTGTCTTTTCATTTCTTTTCAATTTTCTTATTCCCCCTTCCTTGAATTCTACCTGCCTACTCTCATTCTCTTTAGTGACTTCTTCCCTTCCCTTCTAATACCTTTCCTCCCAAGCATCAAATAAATTTATAGGAGTAAACAGTAACTCAGCAGTCAAACAGAACAAGAAGTAACATGAGCAGCATAAAAAAGCAAGGAAGAAAAGGAGTACAAACAATGCAGGACAGCCTAAATATTCAGGAGGACCTAGAGTCATCAGAAAAAATGGTGATATAAAGAACTCAAGGAATACCTTAGACAGATGGAATGGAACCTTAAAGAGGATACGAGACAGCAAATCCAAACAGTGAAAGAACACATTGAAAATGAATTACATAAACAGATAAAAGAAGAAGTTAAGCATCTTTATCAGGAGATAGAGATTATAAAAAAAATCAAACAATAATTCTAGAAATGAAGGAAACGATAAACCAAATTAAAAACTCAATTGAGAGTATCATTAACAGAGTGGAGCAAGTAGAAGCCAGAACTTCAGATAATGAAGACAAAATATATCATCTTGAAAAGAATCTAGCCAACTCAGAAAGGCTGGTAAAAAATCATGAGAAAAACATCCAAGAGATATGGGATAACATAAAAAAACCAAAATTAAGAGTCATCGGGATAGAGGAAGGTACAGAGATTCAAACCAAGGGAATGAGTAACCTGCTGAATGAAATAATTACAGAAAACTTTCCAGAAATAAAAAAGGAAACAGATATACAAATTGTAGATGCATACAGGACACTGAGCACACAAAATCACAGTAGACCAATGCCAAGACACATTGTTATGAAGATATCCAATATACAGAACAAAGAGAAAATATTAAAAGCTACAAGAGAAAGGAGGCAGATTACATTCGGGGGTAAACCAATAAGGTTAACAATGGATTTTTCATCACAGACACTGAAAGCGAGAAGATCCTGGAACAACGTATTTCAAACACTGAAAGACAATGGATGCCAACCAAGAATTCTGTATCCAGCAAAATTAAGCTTCAGGTACGACAACGAAATAAAAATCTTTCATGATAAACAAAAGCTAAAAGAATTTGCAGCCAGAAAACCAGCATTGCAAAGCATCTTGAGCAAAACACTACACGAGGAAGAAATGAAAAACAATAACCAAAACCATCAGTGGGAAGTGCCTCTGTAAAGACAGAGGGCAGGGGGAAAGCTAATCATGGAGAAACAAACTAAATTAAAAAAAAAGAAGAAGATAAATATTCAAACATGGCTGGAAGTACAAACCATATATCAATAGTAACTCTAAATGTTAATGGCTTAAACTCTCCAGTAAAGACCACAACACAATAATTATGGGTGACTTCAACACACCTCTCTCACCATTGGACAGATCCTCCAAACAAAAGTTGAATAAAGAAACTATAGAACTCAATATCACAATCAATAACCTAGACTTAACTGACATATATAGAATATATTAACCATCATCAAGTGGATAAACTTTTTTCTCAGCAGCATATGGATCCTTCTCAAAAATAGACCATATATTATGCCATAGGGCAACCCTCAGTAAATGTAAAGGGGTGGAGATAATACCATGCATTTTATCTGATCATAATGGAATGAAACTGGAAATCAATGATAAAAGAAGGAAGGAAAAATCCTACATCACATGGAAAATGAACAATATGTTACTGAATGATCAATGGGTTACAGAAGACATAAAGGAGGAAATCAAAAAATTCTTAGAGATAAATGAAAATACAGACACAACATATCGGAATCTATGGGACACAATGAAAGCAGTTTTAAGAGGGAAATTCATCGCCTGGAGGTCATTCCTCAAAAAAAGGAAAAACCAACAAATAAATGAGCTCACACTTCATCTCAAAGCCCTAGAAAAGGAAGAGCAAAACAACAGCAAATGTAGCAGAAGGCAAGAAATAATTAAAATCAGATCGGAAATCAACCAAATTGAAACAAAAGAAACTATTGAAAAAATTAACAAAACTAAAAGTTGGTTCTTTGGAAAAATAAATAAGATCGACAGACCCTTAGCCATGCTAATGAAGAGAAGAAGAGAGAGAACTCAAACTACTAACATACGGGATGAAAAAGGCAATATCACAACATATGCTACAAAAATACAGAAGACAATTAGAAATTATTTTGAAAACCTATATTCCAATAAAATAGAAGATAGTGAAGACATCGATAAATTTCTTAAGTCATATGATTTGCCCAGACTGAGTCAGGAGGATACTCACAACTTAAACAGACCAATATCAATGGATGAAATAGAAGAAGCAATCAAAAGACTACCAACCAAGAAAAGCCCAGGACCGGATGTGTATACAACAGAGTTTTACAAAACCTTTAAAGAAGAATTAATACCAATACTTTTCAAGTTATTTCAGGAAATAGAAAAAGAGGGAGCTCTGCCAAATTCATTCTATGAGGCCAACATCACCCTGATTCCGAAACCAGACAAAGACACGTCAAAGAAAGAAAACTACAGACCAATATCTCTGATGAACCTAGATGCAAAAATCCTCAATAAAATTCTGGTGAATCAGATACAAAGGCACATCAAAAAAATTGTGCACCATGATCAAGTAGGATTCATCCCTGGGATGCAAGGATGGTTCAATATACAGAAATCAATAAATGTTATTCACCACATCAATAGACTTAAAGATAAGAACCATATGATCATCTCAATAGATGCAGAAAAAGCATTCGACAAAGTACAGCATCCCTTTATGTTCAAAACATTAGAAAAACTAGGGATAACAGGAACTTACCTCGACATTGTAAAAGCTATCTATGCTAAGCCTCAGGCTAGCATCATCCTGAATGGAGAAAAATTGAATGCATTCCCTCTAAAATCTGGAACAAGACAGGGATGCCCTCTCTCACCACTTCTGTTCAATATAGTTCTCGAAACACTGGCCAGAGGAATTAAACAGACGAAAGAAATTAAAGGCATAAAAATAGGAAAGGAAGAACTTAAATTATCACTATTTGCAGAAGACAATGATTCTATACCTAGAAGACCCAAAAGGGTCTACAAAGAAACTACTAGAACTAATAAATGAATTCAGCAAAGTGGCAGGATATAAAATCAACATGCATAAATCAAAGGCATTTCTGTATATCAGTGACAAAACTTCTGAAACGGAAATGAGGAAAAACACTCCATTCACAATATTCTCAAAAAAATAAATAAAATAATTGGGAATCAACCTAACAAAAGAGGTGAAAGATTTATACAATGAAAACTACACAACCCTAAAAAGAGTAGTAGAAGAAGATCTTAGAAGATGGAAAAATATACCCTATTCATGGATAGGCAGAACTAACATCATCAAAATGGCGATATTACAAAAAGTTCTCTATAGGTTTAATGCAATGACAATCAAAATCCCAACGGCATTTCTTGTAGAAATAGATAAAGCAATCATGAAATACATATGGAAAAATAAAAGACCCAGAAGAGCAATAGCAATTCTAAGCAGGAAGTGTGAATCAGGCGGTATAGCGATACCAGATTTCAAACTATACTACAGAGCAATAGTAACAAAAACAGCATGGTACTGGTACCAAAACAGGCGGGTGGACCAATGGTACAGAATAGAGGACACAGAGACTAATCCACAAAGCTACAATTATCTTATATGTGATAAAGGAGCTAAAAGCATGCAATGGAGGAAGGATAGCATCTTCAACAAATGGTGGTGGGAAAACTGGAAATCCATATGCAACAAAATGAAACTGAATCCCCTCCTCTCGCCATGCACAAAAGTTAACTCAAAGTGGATCAAGGAGCTAGATATCAAATCAGAGGCTCTGCGTCTGATAGAAGAAAAAGTTGGCTCCAATCTACATATTGTGGGGTCGGGCTCCAAATTCCTTAATAGGACACCCATAGCACAAGAGTTAATATCAAGAATCAACGAATGGGACTTACTTAAACTGAAAAGTTTTTTCTCAGCAAGAGAAACAATAAGAGAGGTAAATAGGGAGCCTACATCATTGGAACAAATTTTTACTCCTCACACTTCAGATAGAGCCCAAATATCCAGAGTATACAAAGAACTCAAAAAATTAGACAATAAGATATCAAATAACCCAATCAACAAATGGGCCAAGGACCTGAACAGACACTTCTCAGAGGAGGACATACAATCAATCAACAAGTACATGAAAAAATGCTCACCATCTCTAGCAGTCAGAGAAATGCAAACCAAAACCACCCTAAGATACCATCTCACTCCAGTAAGATTGGCAGCCATTATGAAGTCAAACAACAACAAGTGCTGGCGAGGATGTGGGGAAAAGGGTACTCTTGTACATTGCTGGTGGGACTGTAAACTGGTGCGGCCAATTTGGAAAGCAGTATGGAGATTCCTGGGAAAGCTGGGAATGGAACCACCATTTGACCCAGCTATTGCCCTTCTCGGACTATTCCCTGAAGACCTTAAAAGAGCATACTACAGGGATACTGCCACATTGATGTTCATAGCAGCACAATTCACAATTGCTAGACTGTGGAACCAACCCAGATGCCCTTCAATAGATGAATGGATAAAAAAAAATGTGGCATTTATACACCATGGAGTATTACGCAGCACTAAAAAATGACAAAATCATGGAATTTGCAGGGAAATGGATGGCACTAGAGCAGATTATGCTTAGTGAAGCTAGCCAATCCCTAAAAAACAAATACCAAATGTCTTCTTTGATATAATGAGAGCAACTAAGAACAGAGCAGGGAGGAAGAGCAGGAAGAAAAGATTAACATTAAACAGAGACATGAGGTGGGAGGAAAAGGGAGAGAAAAGGGAAACTGCATGGTAATGGAGGGAGACCCTCATTGTTATACAAAATTACATATAAGAGGTTGTGAGGGGAATGGGAAAATAAACAAGGAGAGAAATGAATTACAGTAGATGGGGTAAAGAGAGAAGATGGGAGGGGAGGGGAGGGGGGATAGTAGAAGATAGGAAATGTAGCAGAATACAACAGTTACTAATAGGGCATTATGTAAAAATGTGGATGTGTAACCGATGTGATTCTGCAATCTGTATTTGGGGTAAAATTGGGAGTTCATAACCAACTTGAATCTAATGTATGAAATATGATATGTCAAGAGCTTTGTAATGTTTTGAACAACCAATAAAAAAATAAAATAAAAAAAACACAAAAAAAATAAAAAAAATCTTTCTAACAAAAAAATAAAATAAAATAAAACCACATGAATAAACCTGGAAGATATTATCCTAAATGAAATATTCCAGATATACAAAGACAAATAACATATGATCTCACATTAGAAATCTAGCAAAATGAACTCACAGAAGCAAAGGGTAGAATGGGGATTGACAAGAGCTTGGAGGATACAGATGTGGAGATCACTGATCAAAAGGTACCACCGTAGTGTGGCTCTTATGTTTCCACCATTAAGCCCATATATGAAAGGCTTGGTCACCAAGTTTACCCCCAGATTGGGAGGTGGTGGAACATTAAGAGCTGAGGTCTTTAGGTTATTGAGTGATTGCCCTTGAAAAGGATAGTGGAACTCCAACCTCTCTTCTTCCTCTTTTACTCCCTGGCCATTAAGTAAGCGGTTTTGCTCCACCACAACCTAACACTCTGAGGTGCTGCCTTGCCACAGCTCCAAAAGGAACAGAGAGAAGAAAGATATATTCAAATTTCTGAAAGAAAAAAAACAAAAACAAAAATCTTCCAACTATGCTCAGAAAAGCTATTCTTTGGAAATTAATGAAAAATAAAGGCTTTCCAAGACAAACAAAACAGAATTCATTATCACCAGCCTGACAAGAAATGCCTAGGAGAATCTTACACTGGAAGTTAAATGATGATAAATAATATCATGAAAATGCACCAAAGTAGAAAACTCACTAGTAGAGCAGTTACACAAAGGAGAAAGAAAAATACTTAAATTTATTGAATGGAAGAGAAAGAAAGGAACAATGGATACACAAATGTTTTGTTAAAAACATTTTAACAAAATAGTAGAAATTATTATCATTATTCAGCAATAATAATCTTGAATGTAAACTTATTAAATTCCTCAATCAAAAGATTTAGACTGGCTGAGTCAAGTTCTTTAAAAAAGATTCAACAATATGCTGCCTACATGGAACACTTCACTGGTAAAGACATACAAAGACTGAAAGTGATGGGACAGAAAAAGATATACCATGCAAATAGACACCAAACGCAAGCAGGAGTAACAATGCTTACATCAAATAAAATAGACTATGCCAAAAATTGTGTTTAAAAGAAACACACAAAAAATGGCACTATATAATTATAAAGGGATCAATTCATCAAGGAAAAAAATGACAATTCTTTTATTAGTGCATTATAGTTGTACATAACATTTGTGGGGAAGACGTCAGTCAGCTTCTCAATAAAGGGTTCTTCTTTCTGCCCAAGGGGAATCCAAGCCACTCTAAAACTTACAATCTCAGATAATTAATAAGTAAGAAAACACAGATACTCAGAAATATATTTACATCATGCAAAGCGGCTGATAGATCTAGTCCACTTGGGTTTTGAAACTAGACAAAGAGAAAATGGCCCCAGTGGTTTATATAAGGGAGTACATCAAAGGCAAGGATAAGGGTTCAAGGGCAGAGTCTTTCTTTGTGATGTCTTGCAGTCAGCAGGTTGATTAACATCTTGGCAGGTCACACCCATCTCAGGTGCTGTGTGGGCCACGAAGAGTAGGATAGAGATTCACATTGTCCCAGGGCAATTGACCAGAGAAAAGGTCCACTGGTTATTCCCAGACACCAGATATCTCTATCCACGAGGCTTCCATGCACAGTGACACACATGCAACCCATGAATGGCTCATGACACATAACATTGGGGTTCATTTTGATGTAATTATAAAAGCAAGAAATTTAATTTGCTCCAATTCAGCTCCTAGAATTTTCATTTCCCCTACCTCTTCCTACCTCCTGTTCCCTTCACTCTACTGGTCTTCCTTTTATTTATTTATATATTTTTTAAAAATTAATCCTTTCTAAATACACAGAAATATCAAATTCTCTATATATATTCATGTATGTACTAGGATAATTTGGGCAATTTCACATTCTGCTGTTCCTTGATTTTCCCATCTTTCCTCCCTGACCCTCAATCCCCTTTTCTTTTCTATTGATCTTTCTTCCAATTTCATGGGATTTCTTCACCCCTTCTCCCCTCCCTTATTTTGTTTTAGTCTTTGCATATGAAAGAATACATTCCACCCTTGACTTTCTGAGTCTAACTTATTTCATGTAGCATGATGTTCACTGGTTATTCCTAGACCCCAGATGTTCCTTTTATTTTCCAATCTCTCATTTCCAACCACAATTTCATTCTTCTTAAGGGTTGAGTAAAATTCCATTGTTTATATATACCACATTTTCTTTTCCATTCATTATTGACAAATACCTGAATCCAATACTGGAGCACCCAATTATGTAAAGCAAATATTGTTGGAAGTAAAGGGAGAGATAGATTCCAGTAAAATATTAGTCAGTGACTTTGAAACCCCACTTTCTTCAATGGACAGATCACCCTAAAAAAACTCAACAAAGAAATGTCAAAATTATACTGCAGACAACAAAAGATCCTATAAGACATTTACTTAACATTTTATCCAACAGGTAGCTGCAGAATACAATTCTTCTTATCAATAATAAGGGCATTCTCTAGAACAGATTGCATGGTAGGCCATAAAACAAATCTCAACAAATTTTCAAATTTTTACAAATTGACAGTAGAGGAGAAGGAAGGTAGTCAGAGAGGGAGGCGGGCAGGAAGCAATGGGGACTGAATTAGAGCAAATTATGTTGCATGCTTTTGTGATTATGTCAAAATGTATTCTAATGCTATATACAACTAAAGCAATCAACAAAAATGTTTTAAAACGGAAATCATATTATGTATCTTCTCTGACCACAATGTAATAAAACTAAAAATCAACAGGAGTTAAGTTATTATACAAACATATGGAAATAAAACAACATACTCTTGAACAACAAATGAGTCAATGAAGCCATCAAAAGAAAAATTTAAAAATTTTCTAAAGCAAATACAAATGGAAATAAAACATAGAGAAACCTGTGGAACACAGCAAGAGCAGTACTAAAAGGGAAGTTCATAGCAATAAACTTCTGTTAGAAAGGATCAAAGAAAGGAAGAAAAAAAGAAAAGAAAAATATTGAAAGATAAATTGATTTCTAAACAACCTAACAATGCAACTCAAGGAATTAGTAAGGTAAAAAACCAAACCCAAAAGTACTTGAGGGAAAGAAATAAACATCTGAGCAGAAATAAACAAAATAGAGATTAAAAGGAAATACAACAGATTATCAAGAAGTTTTGGTTTTCTGAAAAGCTAAACAAAAACAGCAAACCCTTAGGTTGACTAATTAAGAAACAATTATAGAGGAACCAAATAAATTAGAGATGAAAAATGAGATATCACATGTTATATCAAAAAAATGTATAGGATATTTAAGGATTATTAGGTACAACTACATGCCAACAAATTGGAAAATCGAGAATGGATCAATAAATTTTTGAATACAGACAGCTTACCAAAATTGAGTTGTGAGTACATGTCAGATGTGAAAACAATTAAGAGTTGAAATTGAATCAGCAATAAGTCTCTCAACAAAGAAAAGCCCAGGACCAAATGGATGCACTGCTGGATTTTACTGAACTCTTAAAAAATAGTTACACTAATTCTTCTCAGGCTATTCCAAAAAGTTGATAAAGAGGAAACTCTTCCAAGCTGATTCCACAATACCAGGCTTACCCCAGTACCAAAACCAGACAACGGTATAACAACTACAGACCAATATCCCTGATAAACAGAACTGCAGAAATTCTCACAAAGTACTACTAGCAAAACAAATCCAACTGTACATCACAAGATTATATGCCATGATTCAGTGAAATTTATCCCAAGGATTCAAGGATGTTTCAAGATAATGTAACTCAATAAACATAGTACACTATATCCACAGACTGAAGGACAAAAAAACCTACAAAATCATCTCAGTATACATGGGAAAATTATCCAATGAAATTCAACCATAGCTTTTGTGAACAGGGCTACAATAAACCTTGAATATACAGGTTTATTGTAGCACTGTTCACAAAAGCTGTGGTATGGAATCAACCAAGGTACTCATTGATAAGATAAATGCATAAAGAAAATGTGATGTCCATCCACCATGGACTACTATTCAGCTATAATAAAGAATAAGCAATATGAAAGGAACTGGAGGACACTGCATTAAGTGAAATAAACCAGGCACAGAACAAGAAGTACCCTCGTGATCTCATTCATGAGTGAAAGCTTTATTTCACTGAAGTAGAGCACAGAATGTGGTCTCTGAGGTTAGGAAAGATAGCCAGTGAGGCCTGGAAAGAAGTTGGATAACAGCAAAACAATTAGGAGGGATAAGTTTTAATGTTCCATAGCACAGTAGGGTGACTTTAGTCCACAGCAATCAATTGTGCATTTCTGAAAGAACTGGAAAAGAGGAGTTCAAAGTCTCCCAACACCCCCAAATTATAAATGTTTCAGGATATGGAAATTTTAACTACCTCAATTCAATTATTGCACATTGTAAAAATATATGAAATTATCCCACCATACCTAAAAATGTGTACTATTATTATACTATATTATACTACTATATTATATTATAAATGTGTACTATTATTATATCAACAAAAAGTTTCTTTAAAAGCTTGTTATTATTAAAAAAACTAATAAAGTAATTCTTAGAAAAGTTTAAATAATGGTAACTCACCAAGAATTTCCTTGAAATGTTAACCATGTTGTGTAGAATTAAAGCAAAAAAAAAAAATCTAGGAACTGTGGGATTGAGGTACAAGTGATGACTGTAGAGGTGCTCACTTGGGCAGAGGATCTTTCCCTTGTTTTTAAATGTTCTCTATCCACTGCTGCCACCTCCTCCCCAAATCACCCAACCAGAAACAAGCCTTCAAGCCCATCCTGTCCCCAGGCTCTGTGTATAGAATGAATCATTACTGATTATAGATTGCTGACAGCAAAGAAGCAGCCATTTTATCAATTGAGGACAAGAGGATCCTGACCTTTTCTAGAGGTCAATCTGTGAGCATAAACATTTGGGGACTATAAAATCTAAACTAATTCACGGCTTCCCTGTGGAAAGGAGGCATGGTCCTCTTTCTTTCTTCAACCATATTATGCCCCCACTGTGACCCTGACCTTCAAACATAAGGGTTAGGTGTGGTGTAGCTAGCAGGGTAACACCTAAATTTCCCTTTTATATATTTTTTTTCTTTTAAAGGAAGGACCGCCCTAGCAGATTTGAGCCTTTTATAGAAAAATTAGCTTTGTTGTAGAGTCACATGAATAAGGTTATAAGCTGATAAGCCTCCCAAAGATACATCCACATTTCAATCCCTGGATCCTGTGAATATTACCTTATCTGGATAAAGAGTTTTCTTTCTTTTCCAAGTGTAATTAAGGTCAGGCTCTAAATGCTATGAGAATTGCTTTTATGAATTAGAGGTAAATTAGACACAAATACTTAGAAGAGAGTCAACATAAAGATGGAGCAGAAGGTAGAGTGACATCCACAAGTCAAAGAATTTCTGCAGCCACCAGAAGGTGGAGGAAGCATGGAATAGATTCTCCCCCAGCCCTCACAGAGCGAGGACAGCCCCATGAATGCCTCAAATTTTTTTTTGTGTGTGTGTGTGTTTATATTTTTTCTTTCTTTTTTTAGTTTATTTCTTACATACATGACAATAGTGGAGTGCATTACATTCATAATTATCTATTCACAGCACAATTTTTCATAACTTTGTATATAAAGTATGTTCACATCAAATTATGCCATTATACATGAGCTCTCTTATTTTTTTGCATACAATTCTTAATAAACATTTATACCACCATTTATTATATCTCTGTTTGTATATAAGGTAGGGAGGGAGAGCATGGGAGGAATGCCTCAATTTTTGACCCGCCTTCTTCACTCTGATAAAAGTTTTTCTTGTTTTAAGCCATCATGTTTGTGTTCATGATAATTTGTTACAGAGCAAACAAATCACTAGTGACTTGTATAATTTCAGAAATTACTGATTATTCTGCATTTTCTTTCTCAAAGTGTCCTGCCTTTTCTCTATGCTGAACTCCTCTTTATTTTCCTCAATGATTCCTTTCTCTACTCCTTGTATTCTCTATCTCATAGTTCGAACTTCCTCTTAGTTTGTGTTACCTCATAATTTCAGCTTCCCATTGTTTCTCAAGTAATTGCTTCTATGCATAGAATTCTTATTTTTTCATCATTTCTGTGTTAGGTACTACCTCCAGCTATCAACTCATTTCATTCTTCTCCAGTTCAAAACCTAAAAGGATGGAAATAATTGGCCCAGCATATTATAGGTTATTCTGGATTTGTTTCTCTTGCATCATCAGATCCGTAGCTCAGTCCTACCAGTGACAGTTTGGGTCTCATGTTAAAATATGGCTGGTCCATCATCAAGGTTCACAAAAATATGAGATTCCCCTTCCATATGACTATAAACATGACCATTTATGACAGACACCAACCATGTTTCTATGTCAAAAAGTCACAGGCATTCTGAAGGAAGAATGATCTAGCCAGTATCATCAGTACCATTACTTCACTACATCCTCACCTTTGGCTAATGCCAAATGAAAATTTTACAGCCTTTTGCTATTATAATGAGGGTCATTTTCCTAGACCATGTGGTGAAAATTTTGCATGTGTACACCGGGAATAATTCTGACAGTAAAATAATATTGCTTTGTTTAATCTATTTGGAGCATATCTGAATGTCCACAAAAAGAAAATGGACATGTCTGGCCAGTTTACAAATAGACTCACCTGGGTGTGCATGAATGGCTCAAAGCTGTTGTGAAGTGGTATAGCTGAATATCTATTACTGGCTATATTTAGTCATGGCTTTGTATTGTTATGCTTTCATGAGGTCATTTTGTTAGACTGAATAGCAGCAAGTCTATCTAGGTCAGCATAGGATAGGTGGTGGTAAGGATTCTTCCTCCAAGATATGCTAAGTAAAATTGCAATCAGGATGCAGGAAATTACAAAGATACTTTTTGGGGATTTCCTGAAGGTGATTATTGAGAACCAATTATAATTCTAAAAGCAGCAGCATTTGGCACAGGAGGAGCAGAGCAACAGGATACAATGCTATACACAAGGGTACATGCACACTTAATAGCAGTAAATATGGACAACAGGACAAAGACTATTGTTCCACTTCCCAATTCCATCTGCTCACACTCAAAAGGTAATCTGAAATGCATTATATATGATATGTGTAGACAATAAAAAAGGAACAATGAAACAAGAATGGAAAGTTTAAGATTATTTAGTTTAATTGCCCCCAATATTTTGATTATATTCCCAAACGTGTACACATAATTGTTAGGTTTTTTTAAATTTAATCATGTTTCTTCCTGCTGTTTCATTTACTACCACTTGGCTTTTTGTATGTGTATTCATGACACTTGGGATCAAATGCAGGACTTTGTGCATGCCAAGGAAGTACCCACTATTTAACTTTAAAAAAAATAAATATTCAAAAACCTGTATTGCTATGGCAAAATACATAATTATCCATCAACATAAGAATTCATAATGAGAAATTATGCCTAATCTGGTTATTCTGATAAAAATATACAGATTACTTTCATAAAAATGTTATCCTTCTCCTTCCATTTTTATCTTGCTAAATTATAATAAAATATCATTCAAATTACTTTACTTTTTTTTTTCTATGTACCATCTGTGTTAACCATTACGTAGACGATCTGGTTTTCAGGTCAAATGTCTGGTTTGATGCAGTACATTGGCAGCAAGGGTTGAGACAAGCACTGTGTAGCTCTGGAACTTCAGAATTCATAGCAGCTGGCTTGGCCTCCTGGCCTCCTCCTAAAGGAACTGAATCAGACACCCATTTTCCTAGGATCTCTCTTCTAGACATCTAGGCACTTTCAAGGTTGAAATCAAGAATTAGAGATAACTCTTGAATTCCCACCAGAGCTCTCCATCTCACATCTCACATCTGTTTTTCTATTTGAAGAAAAAAAAAAAAGGATTCCAATTCCTACCAGATCTGACCTGTCCTTAGAAGACCAACTTGGTCTGAAAATCAATTAAAATCAAGAGGGATTTTTTTTTTTAACTTAGAAACTAATTTGATGAAATCTATACTTCCATAATAGATTTAAATCAAGCAGATCAAATACTGTTCTATCTGGGGTTTAGGATTTTTATGTTTCTGCTTAAATATGACTTTAGTTTTACTTTTCAAAAGAAATCGATGGATGCATTTAATGTTTCACTACTTATATCCATATCATTAAATCTATTGTGCAACAGAATAGCCAATAAGAACATCTGGGAACTACGCTTTATTACAAGACAAGTTTTGAGTTTGTTGCTATTGGCATGAGGGAACCAGTTTTATGCCGCTTTGGAAGTCTACAAGTAAAATGTGAGCTGAAGGGATGCTTTAGTGGTGACTTAGCTTCTGTGCATGTTTTATAGCTCTCGGGACAACTATTTGTGGGGAGCTGCACTACCTCTGCTTAACAACCATTTTTCTTGTGTGGTCATTTTCTTGTTAATATGCAGCTGGTTAAATATTTCTTTAACTACCAGTAAAAAATAAACTCTTGATACACTGAAATTATAATCTGGATGAATATAGGGAGGGGGGGAGTGAGTGAGAAAGAGTGAATGGACTAACCCACTCATTTGACCCTCATTTGAAAGCTTTATCTTAATCATGAGAAGGGGATATCTCTGACCCCATTTTGACAGGGTAGTGTCAAAATGCTCCTAAGGGAGATAGAACGAGCACTGGACTACAGAATAGGACATGAGATGTTAATTCTGCTTTCTTACTATCTGTATGGTTAAATTTTCAACTTCATATTTCCTTTCCCACAATACAATTAAGTATTGAAATGTCTCAAGAATTCCTTTATTTACTAATTTGTTTATTTAATTTTAACTTATTTTACTTTATTTTTGTGGTAATGATGATTGAACCCAGGGGTGCTCTACCACTGAGCTACATCCCCAGGTCTTTTTATTTTACTTTGAGACAAAGTCTAAGTAACCCAGGCTGGCCTCAAACTTGAGATCCTCTGCCTCAACTCTGAAGTCACTGGAATTAGAGGAATGTATCACTGCACCCAGCTTAAGGATTCCTTAAATTTCGACTATTCTAATTCTAAATACAGAAAATTTTATCCAACTTATTTCAAAAGTAAAATATGTTGTAAGAGTAAGTTAATTTATTTGCAGTAATTATGGAGCAGTGGCTCATACTTTTTATGGATCAGAAGATCTCTTGTTAAATGGTATCCCTTTGATATCATTTTTGTTTGTATTATATAGTAATGAAAAAACAATATCAAAATCCATTAGAAATTCAGAAATATTCTTAAATGTTTACTAATCATAGTAGCCTCTACATCCTCTTTCTCCCTCTCTAAAAAGCCTTTGGGCAAAAAAAATAGAAGTGATTCAATGTGAAAGCAATTTTTAGTTTATATAAAGACTTGGATCTATTGCAATAGCTCCAAAAATAAACTCCAAAAATATTTGGGAAACTACCAAAATAAAGTATGAAGAGATGAACTTGAGCATCCCCTAAATAGAAGTTAGATAGTACTCATCTAAGGGAGATATAACCCCCAAATGGGGAACAACTTAAACATGATAGTGAGCGAAGTCTTTCCCTCGTAATATTTTATGCTGCTATATTAAAATAGAAACCAAGGAAGGAAGGGGGAGGGAGGAACGAGGGAAAGAGGGAGGAAGAAAACAGAAAAAACTACACAAAGCTGGGGAAGATCATTCCAGAGAGGGTGTGGTCTAAAGATAGAGTATACTCTCCTTGCAGTGAAATCCCAGGAGTGGGATGCTTTGACTTTGAGGAGATAAAGGAGTGCGCTAAGGCAGAGCCTTAAAATTTAGCAAAATGTGGATTATGGCAAAAAAAAAAAAAGCAATGGAAAGATTTTAAGCAAGCTGCAGAATGCAGTTACATTTTGAGAAAAAATTTCCTGGAATGGACTGAAATGAGGATGGAATGGACTGAAAAAATCAGTAAAAAGATGCAACCAGTAATCCACATAAAAGACAACAATGGACCGATTACAGGGGAAGACAATAGAGATAGGAAGAAACGCAAGCATGTGAAAGGACTCAAATGAACCATACTGGAGGATGAGTTGGGTACTTGGGCAAATTAGGCAACTAGAAATCATGGCTAGTTTTCAGGCTTGTATTACTGGATGGTTGGTAATTCTTTTTCTGACACACAGAAGATTGTGAATGAGATATTAAGTGAAATGGGGAAAATATATTCATCACATTATAAAATTAATATATAATATTAATATACATTATTTATTAATATATTAATTATATAAAATTAATATATAATTGTGTGCAATAACTAATATACAATATTCCATTAAGTAGTCTGTGCAATTTACTTTTGGGGAAATACATAAGAGAATGAAAAGGAAACACTAGCTGCTAATAGAATTTAACTGACTACAGTGGTTTTTTCCAGGTTTAAGAGCTTTTTGAAAGATCTGTAAGATTTCTGTTAACTCAGACTTGTCAGTCATTCAGTGAAAACCTGCTCCCACAGTTTATTAGCAGAACCTTTGACTTTAACTAACCATACTGGCCTAATTGTTGTCCTTCTACCTGCCCTTTATATTCCCACTGGGGACTTATGTTTTAGTTACTGTCAACTCTGTACCTTGAGGCAGGCTTCTGGAATGGGGAGTGGCAAGAGTCTGCTAATTAACTCATGACAACTTCTATCCACCTCATGACTTCATTTCTGTTTTAATGAAATGGAGGGCAAGTGGGTGGATATAGCTCTAGGGTTGTCTGCCTCTGAAATGTGAACTGAAACTATTATTGTAAACTATTATTGTAAACATGCTGGGAAAATAGAAATAGTATTTCTTTCTACATTTTCATTATGAAAATTTTCAGTATACAGTAAAATTGAAAAAAAATCATAGTGAATTTCTTTTATATCTGCCATCTAGATTCTACAACAAACATAGCAAATGTACCTTTTATATCTATCTATTTTTCCATTCCTCCATCCATCCATTAATTTGTCTTACTTTTTGATACATTTCAAAGTAACTTGTAAATATCAATACATTTCCTGCCAGATACTTCAGGATAAATAACATTAAATAAAATTAATATGTTCTGTTTTATTAATATATGTATATATATAAGATTATTATTTTAGGGGCTATTTACTGCATTTTGACAAATATATACATCTGTATAACTCAAACCCCTGCCAAAATATAAACCATCACCCAAGAAATATTCCTCATACACCTTCCTATTCAGTCTCTATTTCCATATCCTCAGGAGCAACCATTTTTCTGATTTTTTTCCATTCTAGAACCTCATATAACTAAATTCGTGAGTATATGCTCTTCTGTGTCTGTGCTGAGCTCTTTTTTGGTTATTATTTTCTATGACACAAGCAAGATTTACTTAGTACTGCATCCAAAAGATTCCTTTGGGTCTTCCCCTAAAAATCTCCATAGATTTAGCTTTAGCATTATAGGTATATGGGCTATTTTCAATTCATCTCTCACATACAGAATATGGCAATGGTTGCAATTCTTTTTCTTTTTCAGTACCATTTGTTGAGAAGATTTTTCCTTCCCAAAGCAAGCAACTGATTTTTCAGTATGCACTGGTTATCATGAACTGCATTACTTAAAATATCTGCATTTTTAAGGCACATTCATACATTGCTGGTGGGACTGCAAATTGGTGCAACCAATCTGGAAAGCAGTATGGAGATTCCTTGGAAAACTTGGAATGGAACCACCATTTGATCCAGCTATCCCACTCCTTGCTTTATACCCAAAGGATTTAATAACAGAATACCATAGGTATGTAGCCACATTAATGTTTATAGCGACACAATTCACAATAGCTAAATTGTAGAACCAACCTAGATGCCATTCAATAAAGAAATGGATAAAGAAACTGTAGTATATATATACAATGGAATATTAAACTCAGCATTAAAAGAGAATAAAATCATGGCATTTGCAGGTACATGGATGGAGTTGGAGAATATTATGCTAAGTGAAGTAAGCCAAACCCCAAAAAACCAAATGCCAAATATTTTCTCTGATATGAGGATGCTGATCCATAATGGGGATGTGGGGGGTGCAGAGCATGGGAGAAATGGAGGAATTTTGGATAGGGCAGAGGGGAGGGAGAGGAAGGGAGGGGACAGGGGGGTAGGAAAGAAGATGGAATGAGATGCACATCATTACCCTAAATACATGTATGAAGACGCAAATAGTGTGACTCTACTTTGTGTACAACCAGAGACATAAAAATCGTGCTGCACATGTGTACTATGAATTGAAATGCATTCTGCTGTCAATATATAACAAATTAGAATAAATAAATAAATTTTTTAAATATATCTCCTTTTTTTGCCTAATTATGTGCTTATTTATTTTTAAGAGAAAGGTAAAACAAGTAGGGGTGTGTGTGTGTGTGTGTGTGTGTGTGTGTGTGTGTGTGTGTGTCCTGCAAAATCTGCCTTATGTTCTCCAAGAAAGCCAGTCATAAGAAACCAGTTCAATTAGGGCTATGTTGTCATTTCCCCCTCACAAACAAAGGCTGTTCATTACACATAATAGGACAACAGCTCTACACACTGGGGTGAGTCAAAGAATGAGGACATGATGATTCAGCTTTGATTCACATGGCAGTTTCTTTAGTGCTGCTTACTAGTATAAGCCAAACCCCCCAAAACAAAGGCTGTAGGTTTTCTTTGATAAGCAGATGCTGATCCAAAATGGGGGAAGGGAGTTGGGAAGTATGAAAGAACTTTGGATTGTGCAGAGAGGAGTGAGAAGAGGGGATGGGGTGTGGGGATGGGAAGGATGGTGGAATGAGATGGACGTTATAACCCTACATACATGTATGATTACTCTACCAGTGTGACTCTGCCATGTATAGCCGGAGGAAGGAGAAGTTGTGCTCCATTTGTGTACAATGTGCCAAATGCATTCTACTGTCATGTATAACTAATTAAAACAAATTTTAAAAATAAATAAGTGATAAATAAATAATAAAAATAAAAATAAATACCTGGATGCATACCTGTCCATCACAACAAAAGTCCTCGTCCTTTACTCTGAAATAGTTATTCCCAGAAAAGTTCAGGTTTTTCTCACCTCCCATGACTTGTACATGCTATGTTATCTATTCTACAATAGGCACCCAAGGAATTCTACTCATATCAAAGGAAGTCTTTCTGGAGCTCCCATCAATGTTAAATATCCCCTCCTATATACTCCCATGGCACTCTGATTATAAATTATTGTATCACCTCTTCATATTTCTTTATATTCATCCTCTCTGTCTCTTTCCTCACAACACATGACTTTTTTAACATGAGCCTCTGGAAAGTATAAATGTATTCATCTTTCTTTGAACTCTCGTTCATTAAAATGACCCCAACAACAATTATAGACTTGCTTGGATTAAAAAAAATTAAAAATTGGATTTTTAGATAGTTTAAATTTTAAATCTTTTCTACTTCATCTGTATTATTTTTATATTTGTATCTATGAGACCTCATAGCCTGATGTCTTGGTTGGGAAATTTTAATCATCTTCTTATATTATTGACTGGAAAAAAATCCCTTAAAGAAATAACAGACAATATTTGTAATTTTACCTTTTGCATATTCTGAAGTTTCCTTGTATATGGATATTGGAGTAATGATTGTAAAAGGGTATTTGAAGTACATATTCTCCAAGAAGTGCTTTAAATGTAGCCTACTATTTTCCAAATTAAACTCTTCCTAACACGCTATTTGATATTGTGAAAGAAAGTATAATGATGTATAGATTGAGTCCTAATTCTGCATTTACTAACTGTGTAAAATAATCAATAAGGGAAACCTGGGTTATTTTACATTATAGAGACCCTGAAAATAATAGTGGTTTCATTCACTGTGAGGATAATCTCGGGTTGGCCACAATCATATTTCACATTGCTGTCACTTTAGCAATCAGGCTGGTGGAGCAGATGATATCTGACATATTGCCAATCATCAAGGCAAAGGAGGAAGAGCAGTGAGCAGAAACATACTCTGACTCTGGAACATTCTTCCTGGGAATATCACATGTCACTACTACCCACATTTCTAAGGGCCACCCTTGAGTTCATCTTGTAGGAGGAAAGTTGGAATACAGTGTTTGGCTAAAGTAAACATATCTACCAAATAAATGATTTGGGGGAAAACATTTTTTTCTGCTTCTCAGCCTATTCATCTATAAGATAATACAATAATGACAGCAACTGCTTCATAAGGTTATGAATGTAGGCAGAGATAATACATACAAAACAACAGTACCTGGCATGTACTTATTTTTTAGTAAATGTAGGTTTTAAAAAAAAGAACCTCCATTATTGTATCTGTCAAATAACTAATAGGCTAATTTATACCTGTAGTGTATGGGCCTCTGCTGGATGGTTAGAATCAAAAGTGACGGATATGGTTCTACTGTGGACAGACACATGAAGTCTTGGTTCTTTGCTTTGTAGAATCTGTTGGGACTGATATTCAAGATGACTCCTTCACACATATGTCCTGTCTGGGATAGCCATAACTTCTGGGAGCTGGCTCACGAAGCTCTCTAGCTTGGAGGATTCAAAATGGCTTACATCTTATGTAGCAACTGGCTTCCATCTTTTTTTTTTTTTAAAGAGAGAGAGAGAGATAATTTTTTAACATTTATTTTTCAGTGTTTGGTGGACACAACATCTTTATTTTATTTTTATGTGGTGCTGAGGATCGAACCCAGTGCCCCGCGCATGCCAGGCAAGTGGATTACGGCTTGAGCTACATCCCCACCACCTGGCTTCCATCTTAACAGACACTATAAGACAGGGTGTTCCAAGAGGCCCAGTTAGAAGTCACAGGGATTCTTATGATGCAACCTGAGGTCCAGAATAACTCTTTCACTCCACTCCACTAGTAAAGCATATCACAAAGCCATCAGTGTTTTTACCTCTTTACTAAACAAGTTAGCTGAAGAACTAGAATTAGGTAAGTATTGATAGGAGTTAACAATGGATATGTTGATAGGTGTGTAGTGGATTAATTATATATTTTTTTGAATCGCATGGTGAATGAGGGCAAACAATTTAATTAATTTTAATATTAATAAGGTTATTTGTTTATCTCCCATTCACATGTCATCTTTAATGAATGGTTTCCTCAAACTGTTTACCTACTTTTGAATTGTTTTCTTATTACTTTCAGTTTTAAGAGTATTTAAATATGTATCCTATATATAATCTCTTTGTCAAATATGTGATTTACAATTGTCTTTTCCCAGTCTTTATTCTCTTCATAAAAAGAACAATAATTGAATTTGTTTTTAATATTAATGAAATCTAATCCTCCAAAATATATTTTATTTAAGGGATCAGTTTTGGTATTATAACTAAGAAAAGTTTAACTTGAAGTCACAAATATTTTCTTCAAAAGTTTGAAATTTAATGTGTTAAAGTTGGATCTCTAAATCATTTTAAGTTAATTTTTGGATCAAATGTGAGAAAACTGGTTTGGTTCTGGCCTCCCTGCAATGAATGTTCAATTGTTTCAGATTCATTTGTTGAGAAATGATTCATTTTTCCTTGAATTTTCCTTATATTTTTGTCAAAAATCAGTTGATCATATTGCTTATGTTTTTAGACTCCATCATCTATTCCATTCCTAGTATCACACTATTTTGATACTATAGCTTTATAGTAAGTCTTCAAATCAAATAGTTTGAAATCCCTAACTTTGTTTTTCTTTTAGAAATTTGTTTTGGCCATTCTACTTCTCGTCCATATACATTTTAACTTAAAAATAAAAATTAAAAAATATGTTCCTGGAATTGAATTGGTATGATTTTTCTGCAAGATTTTGGTAGAATTCACCAGTGATATCCATTTGGGATTGAAGATCTCCTTTTGGAAGATTTTAAACTACAAATTCAATCGTCGTAATACAGATGGATATATTCATTTATCTACTTCTTTAGTTAATTTTAATATTTCTTGGCTTTCAAGAAACGAATCCACCTTATCTGTATTGCTGAATCTATCTTTAGAGTTATTACTGGTATTCCCTTATTAATTTAGGTAGCAGTGTATGCTTATTATTTTCTGACAGTGATAATTTTTTTCATTTCTCCTTTTTCACTTGGTCATTCCAGAGAGAAGTTTATCAACTTTATTGTTCACTAATAAGAAATAACTTTTTATTTCATTGATTTCTTTACACTATCTGTTCTGTTTTAGATTTGATTTCTGATCTTATTCTTCATACTCATTCTTCTATTTTCTTTTGAGATAATAATGTTCTTCATAATCCATTTGTAAGGTGTAAATTTAGGTTGTTAATTTGAGACATTATTCACCTTTGATATAAGCACATAATGCCATGAGTTTCCCTTTGAATCCTGCTTTCCATTCCATGCATGTTCATATGTCACACTTACATTTTAGTTCTGGTACAAATATCTTCTAATTTATCTAAATAAATATATATTATAAAGAAGAATCTTTCAAATTTAATTAATTTACATTTATTTGGGTATTGTCCATATAATTTTATTTTATTTCTAATTTAAATACTTTATTGTCAGAGCATATACTTTGTATGACTTCAACTCTTTCGAGTTTGTTTTGGTTTAGTATTGTGGACCTGGTCTATCTTGGTGAATGCTTCATGGACACTTAGAAAAAGCATATGCTATTGTTGTGGGGGGTGTCCCAAACATGCCAGTTAGCGCCCATTGGCTAGTGGTGTTATTCAGTGCTTTTTTATATTTGCTTTTATTCTGACAAATGGCTTCATCCATTACTAAGAAGTTTTGAAGTCTTCACAACCGTAATTGCAGATCTATTTACTTTTAATTTTAATTCCACTGGGGTTTGCTTCATGCATTTTGAAGTTTTATTATAAAATCATATACATTTAGAATTTTTAGGTTTTCTTTGTGAATCAACATTTTAATCACTATGCCATGACCTCTTTATTCTTGACAATCTCCCTTGCTCTGAAGCCCACTTTGATTTGACTGTATCTCTTCCTGCTTTCTTTAGATTGACATTTGAATTTCTTTCTTCATTGTTTATCTTTTCTTTTTTTAAAATTTGTTCTTTTTAGATATACATGACAGTAGAGTGTATTTTGTTACATTATGAATGCATGGAGTATAACTTATTCTAATTCAGATTCCATTCTTGTGTTTGTACATGATGTTGAGTTACACTGGTCATGTATTCATGTATGAGCATAGGAAAGTTATGTCTGATTTATTCTACTATCTTTCCTGTTCCACTCCCTCTCCCTTCCCTTTATTCCCCTTTGTCTAATCTAGTGAACTTCTATTCTTCCTTCCCATGTTTCCTTGTTGTGGGTTAGCATCTACATATCAGAAAGAACATTTGGCCTTTGGTTTTGGGGGACTGGCTTATTTCACTTAGCATGATATTCTTCAGTTCCATCCATTTACCAGCAAATGCCATAATTTCATTCTTCTTTATGGCTGAGAAATATTCCATTGTGTATATATACTATATATATATATATATATATATATATATATATATATATATATATATATATATATATATATTTTATCCATTCATCTGTTGAACAGAACCTAGGTTGGTTTCATAGCTTGGCTATTGTAAATTGAGCTGCTACAAACATTGATGTGGCTGCATTACTATAATATGCTGATTTTAAATCCTTTGGGTATAAACCAAGGAGAGGGATAACTTGGTCAAATGGTGGTTCCATTACAAGTTTTCTAAGGAATTTTCATACTGCTTTCCATAGTGGTTGCACCAATCTGTAGTCCCACCAGCAATGTCTTTCTCTTCCTTTTACCTTTAACCTATGCAACTTTCTCAAATCTGAGTGTTGGTTTGTTGCTTTAGCAGGCTGGTTTGATTTTCTCCATATTTAGACTCACTTTCTATGGACTATAGTTCCAACATCAATTCACTCTTTAATATCTTTGCAAGGCATTTTGTATTTTTGCCTTCAGTCTATTGCATAGTTCAATCATCAAAGGATTTTGTATGTTGTCAGCATTGAGTACCCCTATGACTCAGGTGTGAGCCCAGGTATTGTTGCACATTTTATGAGATCTTTTACTCAGGCAGCACCTATTAATTTCTCCCACACTCTCTAGCTCTTGGGGCTGTCCTTTCTGGTCTCTGGCTAGACAGTCAAGTTTTCAGTCTCTCTGCTCTACTATACATTTCCCACCGTGGGGTGAGAAAAAGGTAATGCAGTTCCTCCCCATGTTCCCTGGATCTCATCATTGTTTTGCTCATAGAAAACAATTCCCCACTTATTGCTCTTATTGACTTTCATAAAACCTATTTGGTTCTCAGTGTCCTCAGACAGTTGTTCTACACACTGCTCAGTTTTTGGTTATATTCAGTAGGAGAAAAGGGATAAATGCACTTACTCCATCTTATCCTGAACTGCAAAATATGATTTCAAAAGCAATTTACAAGTATAAAGTTGGATGCCAATAATACATGTAAATATCTTCTGTTTTTTTAATGTTTTAGTTGTTGGTGGACCTTTATTTTATTCATTTATTTATATGCAGTGCTGAGAATTGAACCCAGTGCCTCACACATGTGAGGCAAGCACTCTACCACTGAGCCACAATCTGAGCCCATATCTTCTGTTTTGACATAATATTAATTCTAAATAGGAAGCTATTCAAGCTGCATACTTACAATACAAAGATTTTTTTCTGTTATTTTGATGAAATGAACTCCAAAATTTATAACAAGTAGGATTCCTAATTCTACTTACTTGAATTTGTTTACTGATTTGCATTCCACATATGTACACATTTTGGAGGGGAGATAGGAAGACTGGGCTCATTGTCAAGGTTAAGATTACTTTACATATTTTACAGACTATATATATATTTTTTTACTTCTGAAAATCAATCACACAAACCACATTTTTGATGGCAGAGTCAAGTCATGTACATAATATGAATTAAGATGAATGCATTTACTCAGCTGGATTATTACAATATAGTAAACTTTGATGGTTTAGGATTAGGAGTAACTAAACTGGGTGTGGTGGTACATGCCTATAATCCCAGCAACTCAGGGGGCTGAGGCAGGAAGGTCACAAGTTCAAAGCCAGCCTCAGCAATTTAGCTAGGCTCTTAGCAGCTTAGCAAGAATCTGTCTCAAAATAAAAAATAAAATGTGCTGGGGATGTGGCTCTGTGATTAAGGATCCCTAAGTTCAATCTCTGGTAGCAAAAAAATAAAAAAATAAAGGATTGTGGGTAACTAGCGGACCTTAGTTCACCATGAGGTACCATAAGAATTATATATCTAGAGAGCCATTTTCTCCATGTAACAACTACTTTACATGGGCTAAAACATAATCAGTGAATTTAGGAAAATCGGTTAACAGAGGAAAATAGTCAACAAACCCCATAGCAGAATTTTAGGAATTCAATTTTCGAAAAATTTCTGGAAACTTTTAATTAAATGCTTTTTATTAAAAAGTTAATTGCATTACAGTCTTCCTTTTGTGTCTAAAAGATTACTGGTGAAGCACTCTTCTACGTTCAAAGTTGAAATTAATGAACTGGTTCCTGAGGCATTTTTCCCCTCCAAACTGGTTTTTGAACCTGGATCCTTGAACAACTGCAGTGGTCACTGATAAGCTTCAAAAGTGATGCATATTTTGATATTTTAGATAAGGTTTCATTTAAAAAAAGAAAGTTCATATATACCCCCATTAAATTTTATTTATTTATTTATTTTTAATTTTTTTTTAGAAGCAAAAGTAATTTATTAAAATGTAGAAAACAATTATCAACAGATATAATAGATATATATCATTACCCATGACAAGACATGTTTTACTGTAGCCACAGTCTGGAATAACTTTAAAAGAAGAAGAAACCAGACTGGCTGATAACAGACTTTAAGAAAGGGAAATATATTTTATCATACTATATTTTAATATTTTTTAGTCTTATTTTTTAATTGATACATAGAAATATAAAAATTGAACACACTAATGGCACACCCTGATATGTTTTGATACATGTATACATTACATAGTTAATCAGGTTAAGCATTTTGAATTCCTCAAACATTTAACATTTCTATGTGGTGAATTTACAAAAAAAAAATTTCTAACTTTTAGAAATTCACAGTATGTAATTGTTATCTATAGTTACCCAACTGTGCAATAGCCTATCATAAATTCTTGTTCCTTACTTATTACTCATTGACCAAAAATTCATCATCTCTTCCCTACTTCTACTCTTTTAAGTCTCTAGTAATCGCCTTTCTACTCTCTAATTCCTTTTTAAAATGTTTGCTCTTTTTAGTTACACATGTCAGTAGAGTATATTTTGACATATTTATAAAAACATGGAATACATCTTTTCTAATTAGGATAAACACAATGTTGAGATTCACTGTGATATATATATATATATATATATATATATATATATATATATATATATATGAAAATTATGTCAGAATCATTCCACTTTTCCTACTCTTTTCCTCCCTCCCTTCCCTTCATTCCCCTTTGTCTAATCTGCTGAACTTCTTTTCTACTCTCTACTTCTATAAGATCAACTCTTTTTTATTTTTTTTATTTTTTTATGCTTTATTTTTTTAATTTTTTTTAAATTTTTTATTGTTGGTTGTTCAAAACATTACAAATTTCTTGACATATCATATTCCACACTTTGATTCAAGTGTGTTATGAACTCCCACCTTCACCCCATACACAGATTGCAGAATCACATCAGTTACACATCCATTGATTTACATATTGCCATACTAGTGTCTGTTGTGCTCCGCTGCCTTTCCCATCCTCCACCATCCCCCCTCCCCACCTCTCCCCTCCCCTCCCCTCCTCTCTCTCTACCCACTCCACTGTATAACCCTGAGGGTCTCCTTCCATTTCCATGCAATTTCCCTTCTCTCTCCCTTTCCCTCCCACCTCTCATCGCTGTTAAATGTTAATCTTCTTCTCCTGCTCTTCGTCCCTACTCTGATCTTAGTTACTCTCCTTATATCAAAGAAGACATTTGGCATTTGTTTTTTAGGGATTGGCTAGCTTCACTTAGCATAATCTGCTCTAATGCCATCCATTTCCCTGCAAATTCTATGATTTTGTCATTTTTTAATGCAGAGTAATACTCCATTGTGTATAAATGCCACATTTTTTTTTATCCATTCATCTATTGAAGGGCATCTAGGTTGGTTCCACAGTCTTGCTATTGTGAATTGTGCTGCTATGAACATTGATGTAGCAGTGTCCCTGTAGCATGCTCTTTTTAGGTCTTTAGGGAATAGACCAAGAAGGGGAATAGCTGGGTCAAATGGTGGCTCCATTCCCAGCTTTCCAAGAAATTTCCATACTGCTTTCCAAATTGGCTGCACCAATCAGCAGTCCCACCAGCAATGTACAAGTGTACCCTTTTCCCCACATCCTCGCCAGCACTTGTTGTTGTTTGACTTCATAATGGCTGCCAATCTTACTGGAGTGAGATGGTCTCTTAGGGTGGTTTTGATTTGCATTTCTCTGACTGCTAGAGATGGTGAGCATTTTTTCATGTACTTGTTGATTGACTGTATGTCCTCCTCTGAGAAGTGTCTGTTCAGGTCCTTGGCCCATTTGTTGATTGGGTTGTTTGTTCTCTTATTGTCTAATTTTTTGAGTTCTTTGTATACTCTGGATATTAGGGCTCTATCTGAAGAGTGAGGAGTAAAGATTTGTTCCCAGGGTGTAGGCTCCCTATTTACCTCTCTTATTGTTTCTTTGGCTGAGAAAAAACTTTTTAGTTTGAGTAAGTCCCATTTGTTGATTCTAGTTATTAACTTTTGTGCTATGGGTGTCTTATTGAGGAATTTGGAGCCCGACCCCACCGAATGTAGATCGTAGCCAACTTTTTCTTCTATCAGATGGCGTGCCTCTGATTTGATATCAAGCTCCTTGATCCATTTTGAATTCACTTTTGTGCATGGCGAGAGAAAGGGATTCAGTTTCATTTTGTTGCATATGGATTTCCAGTTTTCCCAGCACCATTTGTTGAAGATGCTATCCTTCCTCCATTGCATGCTTTTAGCCCCTTTATCAAATATAAGATAGTTGTAGTTTTGTGGATTGGTTTCTGTGTCCTCTATTCTGTACCATTGGTCCACCCGCCTGTTTTGGTACCAGTACCATGCTGTTTTTGTTACTATTGCTCTGTAGTATAGTTTGAAGTCTGGTATCGCTATACCGCCTGATTCACACTTCCTGCTTAGCATTGTTTTTGCTATTCTGGGTCTTTTATTTTTCCATATGAATTTCATGATTGCTTTCTCTATTTTTACAAGAAATGCCGTTGGGATTTTGATTGGCATTGCATTAAACCTATAGAGAACTTTTGGTAATATCGCCATTTTGATGATGTTAGTTCTGCCTATCCATGAACGGGGTATATTTTTCCATCATCTAAGATCTTCTTCTATTTCTCTCTTTAGGGTTCTGTAGTTTTCATTGTATAAGTCTTTCACCTCTTTTGTTAGGTTGATTCCCAAGTATTTTATTTTTTTTGAAGATATTGTGAATGGAGTGGTTGTCCCCATTTCCATTTCAGAGGATTTGTCGCTGATATACAGGAATGCCTTTGATTTATGCGTGTTGATTTTATATCCTGCCACTTTGCTGAATTCATTTATTAGCTCTAATAGTTTCTTTGTAGAGCCTTTTGGGTCTGCTAGGTATAGAATCATATCATCTGCAAATAGTGATAATTTAAGTTCTTCTTTTCCTATTTTTATGCCTTTAATTTCTTTTGTCTGTCTAATTGCTCTGGCCAGTGTTTCGAGAACTATGTTGAACAGAAGTGGAGAGAGAGGGCATCCCTGTCTTGTTCCAGATTTTAGAGGGAATGCCTTCAGTTTTTCTCCATTCAGAATGATGCTAGCCTGAGGCTTAGCATAGATTGCTTTTACAGTATTGAGTTATGTTCCTGTTATCCCTAGTTTTTCTAGAGTTTTGAACATAAAGGAATGCTGTACTTTGTCGAATGCTTTTTCCGCATCGATCGAGATGATCATATGGTTCTTATTTTTAAGTCTATTGATGTGGTGAATAACATTTATTGATTTCCGTATATTGAACCAGCCTTGCATCCCAGGGATGAATCCTACTTGATCATGGTGCACAATTTTTTTGATATGTTTTTGTATCCGAGTGGCCAGAATTTTATTGAGGATTTTTGCATCTAGGTTCATTAGAGATATTGGTCTGTAGTTTTCTTTCTTTGAAGTGTCTTTGTCTGGTTTAGGTATCAGGGTGATGTTGGCCTCGTAGAATGAATTTGGAAGCTCTCCCTCTTTTTCTATTTCTTGAAGTAGCTTGAAAAGTATTGGTATTATTTCTTCTTTAAAGGTTTTGTAAAATGCTGCTGTATACCCATCCGGTCCTGGGCTTTTCTTAGTTGGTAGTCTTTTTATGGTTTCTTCTATTTCCTCAATTGATATTGGTCTGTTTAGGTTTTCTATATCCTCCTGACTCAATCTGGGCAGATCATATGACTTAAGAAATTTATCTATGCCTTCACTATCTTCTAATTTATTGGAGTATAAGGATTCAAAATAGTTTTTGATTGTCTTCTGTATTTCTGAAGTGTCTGTTGTGATATTGCCTTTTTCATCCCGTATGCTAGTAATTTGAGTTCTCTCTCTTCTTCTCTTCGCTAGCATGGCTAAGGGTCTGTCGATTTTGTTTATTTTTTCAAAGAACCAACTTTTAGTTTTGTCAATTTTTTCAATTGTTTCTTTTGTTTCGATTTCATTAATTTCAGCTCTGATTTTAATTATTTCTTGCCTTCTACTTCTTTTGCTGTTGTTTTGCTCTTCTTTTTCAAGGATTTTGAGATGAAGTATGAGATCATTTATTTGTTGGTTTTTTCTTTTTTTAAGGAATGAACTCCAAGCAATGAATTTACCTCTTAGAACTGCTTTCAGTGTGTCCCATAGATTCCGATATGTTGTGTCTGTGTTTTCATTTATCTCTAAGAATTTTTTAATTTCCTCCTTGATGTCTTCTATAACCCATTGATCATTCAGTAACCTATTGTTCATTCTCCAAGTGATGTATGCTTTTTCCTTCCTTCTTTTATCGTTGATTTTCAGTTTCATTCCATTATGATCAGATAAGATGCATGGTATTATCTCTACTCCTTTATATTGTCTAAGAGTTGCCCTGTGACATAATATATGATCTATTTTTGAGAAGGATCCATGTGCTGCTGAGAAAAAAGTGAACTGCTTGATGTTGGGTGGTATACTCTATATATGTCAATTAAGTCTAGGTTATTAATTGTGTTATTGAGTTCTATAGTTTCCTTATTCAACTTTTGTTTGGAAGATCTGTCCAGTGGCGAGAGAGGTGTGTTGAAGTCTCCCATGATTATTGTATGGTGGTCTATTAGACTCTTGAACTTGAGAAGAGTTTGTTTGACGAACATAGCTGCACCATTGTTTGGGGCATAAATATTTATGATTGTTATGTCTTGTTGGTGTATGGTTCCCTTAAGCAGTATGTAGTGTCCCTCTTTATCCCTTTTGATTAACTTTGGCTTGAAATCTATTTTGTTTGATATGAGTATGGACACTCCTGCTTGTTTCCGAAGTCCATATGAGTGATATGATTTTTCCCAACCTTTCACCTTCAGCCTATGTATGTCTTTTCCTATCAAATGCGTCTCCTGTAGGCAGCATATTGTTGGGTCTTGTTTTGTGATCCATTCTACTAGCCTGTGTCTCTTAATTGGTGAGTTTAAGCCATTAACATTTAGGGTTATTATTGAGATATGGGTTGTTCTTCCAGCCATATTTGTTTATTTCTGTTACTAAACATGGTTTGTTTTCCTCTTTGATTATTTTCCCCCCCTTTACTGTCCTACCTCCCACTCTTGGTTTTCATTGTTATTTTCCATTTCCTCTTCCTGCAATGTTTTGGTGAGGATGTTTTGAAGAGATGGTTTTCTAGCTGCGAATTCTTTAAACTTTTGTTTATCGTGGAAGGTTTTAATTTCATCTTCCATCCTGAAGCTTAATTTTGCTGGATAAACAATTCTTGGTTGGAACCCATTTTCTTTCAGTGTTTGATATATGTTATTCCAGGATCTTCTAGCTTTCAGAGTCTGTGTTGAAAGATCAGCTGTTATCCTGATTGGCTTACCCCTAAACGTAATCTGCTTCCTTTCTCTTGTAGCTTTTAAATTTCTCTCCTTATTCTGTAAGTTGGGCATCTTCATTATAATGTGTCTAGGTGTGGATCTCTTATGATTTTGCACATTCGGCGTCCTGTAGGCTTCTAGGATTTGGGATTCTGTCTCATTCTTCAAGTCTGGGAAGTTTTCTCGTATTATTTCATTGAATAGACTGCTCATTCCTTTGGTTTGGAGCTCTGTACCTTCCTGTATCCCAATGACTCTTAAGTTTGGTCTCTTAATGTTATCCCATATTTCTTGGATGTTCTGCTCATGGTTTCTTAACAGTCTTGCTGAGCTGTCTATGTTATTTTCCAGTTGAAATACTTTGTCTTCATTGTCTGATGTTCTATCTTCTAAGTGTTCTACTCTGCTGGTAGTATTCTCCATTGAGTTTTTAAGTTGGTTTATTGCTTCCTGCATTTCTAGGATTTCTGTTTGTTTGTTTTTTATAACCTCTATCTCCCTGTATAGTTGATCCTTTGCTTCCTGGATTTGTTTGCGTAATTCATTGTCGAAGTGATCTTTCATTGTCTGATTTTGCTGTCTAATGTCTTCCTTGATACTCCAGATCATCTGAAGCATGTATATCCTGAATTCTTTATCTGACATTCCATCTGCTGCAGCTGTTACCTCTTCTAAAGTTGCGTTGACCTGCATTGCTTGTGGTCCTTTCTTTCCTTGTCTTTTCATACTGCTTGCATATCTTTCCTGCAGGCGCGGGCGGCGGCTCTGCTCTCTCCTTATTCCAATTGCGGTGTTGTGGCTACCACGCAGGCAGGTCACTGGGCCTGTTCTGGGCGCTGGCGGCGGCTCTGTTCTGCCCCTACTCCAATTGGGGTGACGAGTGTACCACGCCGGCCGGCCACCGGGCCTGATCCGCCGGTCGGTTGCAGGTTTGCCTACCCTGCAGGCGCGGGCGGCGGCTCTACTCTGCCCCTACTCCAAATGGGGTGACGTGTCTGTCGTACTGGCAGGCCACTGGGCCTGTCCTGCTGGTCGGTCGCAGATCTGCCCATCTTTCGGGCACGGGTGGTGGCTCTGCTCTGCCCCTACTCCAATTAGGGTGGTGTGTGTACCATGCCGGCAGGCTCCTGGGCCTGATCCGCCGGTCTGTTGCAGGTCTGCCTACCTTGGAGGCGCGGGCGGCCGATCTGCCCTGCCCCTCCTACCACACCTGTGGACCCCTGGGCCTGATCTGCAGGTTGGTCACAGGTCTGCTCACCCTGCGGGCACGGGTGGCGGTTCCGCTCCGCCCCCACTCCAATTGGGGTCACATGACCACCACACCGGCAGGGCCTGATCCGGGCGTGGGCGAAGGATCTGCTCTGTCCCTACTCCAGTTGGGGTGACGTGTGTACCACGCTGGCAGGCCACTGGGCCTGCTCCGGGTGCTGGTGGCGGCCCGGCTCCTCCCCTCTGGCTCGACGACAAATCGAGGAGACTCGGGTGTCTGTGCCTCACACCCCCTACCAGGAGACCAACTGTTTATGTTGCCGCTGGTATTGATGAAGTTCTCTCCTCCGCCGCTTTCTGATGACATCAGATCTCTGCCATGTTGGTATCCTATGCGAATGGCAGCATTTCATTCCCCTTGCCGGGCAACCAAAGCAACGGGTGAGTCCTGACCGGCCCTCAGCAGGACCCGGACCGAGAAGCAGTTTCCGCAGGCTCCTAGCCCTGGGCCAGGGCAGTTCCGGGAGCCGGAACTCGGCCGCTCCGTGCTCGGTGTATGCTCCGATAAAAGTAGGCTCCAAGAAGCAGCCCCCGCAGGCTCAGTTCCGGGAGCCGGAACTCGGCTGCTTAGTGCTTGGTGTATGCTCTGATAGGAGCAGGGTCCAAGAATCAGCCTCCGCAGGCTCCCCAGCCCTGGGCCAGGGCGGTTCCAGGAGCCGGAACTCGGCCGCCCCGCGCTCGGTGTTCGCTCCGATAAGAGCAGGTTCTAAGAAGCACCCAGGCACTGAGCCCGAGCAATCTGTCTGCAAGCCTCAGGTGAATGGCAGCCTGAAATTACCTGTTCTATGGCTGAATGAGCTGCGGTCAGTCGAAAACAGGGATGGTGACGTCAGCTTTCCAACATGGTGGCCGCTGGCCTCCTCTGTGGTCTGACCGGTGTGGAGAACCGAGATGGACCGCTTCCTTCCCCTGTCTCGAACCCAGAGTTCAGCCCTGAGTACAGTGCTTACACGGCTGGCAGAAACTGCAGCGCTGTATTCTTGCGTCGCTATCTCCTCGTTTCCCAGCGCGCGCTGCAGACTCTCTATTTATTTATTTTAATGCATGGTCCCTAGAATAAATTCTGTGTCACCAGAGATCTGAAGAGTACCCAGGACTTCCTGCCCAGAGACAACATAGGAAGGAAGCATGAGCACAGGTACAGGGACCTCATGTATTTTCCTGCTCCAAATGTCCAAGTCGCTTTTGAAAGGCTCCTTTCCTAGTCCTTCGCTTTCTTTTCTGGAAGCCCTAAAGTCTTCAGATCATGTGGTCCTGGAACTTGACCCCTTTTCAGTGTTCTTTTGCTATGGTGGCATCCCTAACCTGGCCTTTCAAACTCACTTTTGCCAATGCTGCCAATTTCCTTGCTCATTGTTTTCTTTAAACCAACCAAACTACCAAAACACCACAGTAACCATCATGTTCTGTACTTTGATTTCAATTCTGCTCTGAAGTCCTTAGAAAACTTGCCTAAACTTTTGTACTCATCAGGTAACATTTGCATTTTACAATAAGCTTGCCAGGTTACTTCCTTTATCTTAAAGAATGAGTGCTAATTTTGAATTTTCTAACAGGCCAACATATGAGAAGAGGGGCTAATATGAAGCAGAGGCACCCTGAACATAGATAATTTACCTCTTCTGCTAATGCAAAGGATCGAAGGTGAGAATTATTTATTTTTCTGTGATTTGGGGTGGGGTTATTTCAAATTGTTTGAGAAAGATAATTTATATAGCTCACTGTCCTTAATATTCTTAGCTTAAAAATACTTATAAAATCAAACAAAGAAACGAGTGACAGAAAATTATTTTCTTAAACTGCATCTCTTATTGCCAGGCATGATGGCACACACCCGTAATCCCAGAGGCTTGGGAGACTGAGGCAGGAGGATTGCAAGTTCAAAGCCTGCCTCATCAACTTAGAGAGTCAATAAACAACTTAGCAAGACCCTGTCTCAAAAAATAAAAGGGGTTAGGGATGTGGTTCAGTGGTTGATCAGCCCTGGGTTCAATCCCTCATATGAAAAAAAAAAAAAAAAAGAATACATCTCTGACTTACCTAGGAAAGTGAGCATATTAAACTCATCAAAAACTTGCTCAGTGATAATATAATTGTAATTTGTAATGATTCCTAAAATATTTTCTACTCAGCAGCCACAGTGGTAGTCCAACAAGTACAGAGATATAAAAAATATACATTTTTACCCACAAATAGTTACTACAATCAAATGCATAAAATACAAAAGGATTTCACAAAGTGTTTTATGTAGAAAAATAATCTCATAAAAGCTTCTAGAAAAAAAAAAAAGAATTCCATGGCCAACTGAATGTAGAAAAATCTATAAACCATCCCCTCTTGGAGACTCAAAATGACTTGACCATATAAAAAGCTTTGAGTTACACTACAGTAAAGAAATTTAACTTTTTTTTTTTTTTGGCAAAACTTTGCCCAAATTGACTAGACTACTAAACTCTCCTTTTCCCTGAATGGTGTGTTAACATTGTGAACGTGTATCCCCCATAGCATATTTTGGAAAATATTTTGGTGAACTCTTGTGTATTGGGAAGGATATATTCTGAGGCTTTTATAAATCCCCAAATTCAGGAATATAAGTGTAGCATATAATTTTTTTTCATAAAATAAACAAATTTTGATCCTTATTGGAACAGGCCCTAAATACCTTGCTGAATTGTTTTCTCTGTTCCTGTGAGGAGTACATGGTAGATTCATTCACCTCATAAATCCCAACCATCTTCATTGAATTAGGCACTAAATTCTTCATTTACTCTAAACTTCTTTGGTTAAAAACACTGTTTTTTTTTAACTGCTTTACTTTTCCTTTGTTCCTATTACAAAGTTTAGCAGAGGATAGATCCCCCCTGTCCCCACAACCACATTTCTCTCTTTCTCTCTCTCTGTCTTACACACACACACACACACACACAAAGTGTTGGTGGTTTTGATTTTTCTTCTCTGAGTAGATCATAGTCTTATCTCTGGAGATACTACATGTACATAAGCAGGAGAAATATATAAGTAAGTCTATATAATCAGTCCTAATCTTTAACCTATAATGACCTACCAATGAACCAGGAATTGGGGGAAATATGGGTGTTATACTTGAAAGATTTTCTTTAAGCAGAACTGGGTGGATTCTAGGTGACCTCAGGCAAGCTACTTTCTCTGTGGTATGTGCTGTCCATATCTGCTGAATGGGATTATAATAGTTCAATGACTAACTGAAGTTAGATATGCAAAGTTACTTGCACCTAGTAATCAAAAATCAGGAATAATCATATAGGCAACAGCTTCATGGCTAAAATGCCATTAAAATGTGTCATTAAAATCTTCAAGTGTGCTCACCATTCTAGACATCAAAGCTAAAAGCATGTTTGATCTTATCAACAAGTTCAGATTTATGTCACATTAAAGATTCTATAAACATCTATTGTGATACTTTTTCCAGCCCTAAATAGATGATATTATCTAACCCAAATTTTGGAAGCAAATGGAGAATAAATTCTTCATGCCAGCTTTTTCTTCAGAGTATAGGTAAATAGGAGAATTATTTTACATACCTCATCATATCTTCTATTTCTTCAGAAATTAACAATCTTTTTATTGTAAGATACCTGGATGTCACCCTTCTATTTATGCCTATTTAGGTCACTCAAAATGTATTATTATAGTAAATAAATGAATATTAAGTGTAATTACTTTTAGTATGAAGAGCTGAAATCTATAGCAACGAGAGACAGAGACAAAAACAATAATAATACATATACACCTGTTTTCCCAGGCACAAGTTAGTCTTTTGGTTCTCCCTCATATCCTCTATTTGGCCTCTCAAATACTCTCTATTTGATCTGAAACAATACCAATGTGAATAAAATGTGATAGTGGAAAACCTTCCTGTTTAATCCCCTTTTGTTCACCTTCCCTGTCTTGTGCAAACAAGATGGGACAGAATCTCTAGGATGCCATGTGTCCCAAATGGCAGAAATATAATACTTAACATATTGTCATCCCATTCTATCTTACACATCCATTCTCTCTATTTTATACATGCATTCTCTCTCTCTCTCTCTCTCTCTCTCTCTCTCTCTCTCTCTCTCTCTCTCTCTCTCTGTCTCTCAAAAACAGAGGGGAGACAAATGGAAATCCATAGCATAGTAATGGTGCTTTTTGTGACTGAAATCAAACAAAACACAAACAATGACTGGATTACTATGACAACCGAGTCCATGCCTTGGTTTCTGGGAACCTTTGGCAGCTGTCCTTAATTTAAAGTGTTTGCTTTGCTACCTTATATCATGTTAGCAGTGCTGAGGGCCTCAAAATGTGTGCCTTGGCCACTTAAAAAAGTTCTACTCATTTGAAAATAAGTTCACAGCAAACGAATAATATGCAGGGCTGAGCCACTTCACAAACCTCAGGCATAAAGAATCTAGAAGGCCTTCACACTTGTGCTTTGGGCTATGGAAAAACAGAAATAGTAAGTCTGTGCTGGCCGTCCCTTTAAAAATTAATTGCTACAGAATTTCACATTTCATATGGGAACAGTCAAGTTGTATGTGCTATCATCTTTCGATTCATAGAAAAAAAATCAATATGAAAGAACAGAATTCTTATCATATACGGGATGTGGGCAAAATTAATTTAACCCTCCAAGCAAACTTCTAACACAGGTATAATTATCTTTGTAGTATAGATGGTGAGAATTGGATTCAGAAAGCTTAAACAACTTGTTCCAAAGTCAAAGGAGAGCCTAGATTAGAGCACAGGTGCTTTGAAATCCAATTTGGTTCTTCCCCTTTGAGTCTCTCTAAGCCTTCCTACATTCAGGATTCAGAAAATGATGTTTCGTGAACAACTTTGCCTAAGAAATATTTAATGAGGACAAATAGTATCACTTGGAATAGTGCTATTGCCAGCAGCCTCCACCAAATCTAATATTTGAAGGTAAAGAAAAAGTCAGTGAATGCTTTTGAAGGTGGATAATTGCATTTAAAAAGCAAATACTAATCTCTCAGAGACATCTTCAAGGAATCTTAATGGAAGGTGGGAAGGTGTAAGTATCATAAAACAGGAGAAATCTAAATTTATTAAAAGTCCTTGAGAGATTATTTAATCTACTTATATACTGGTTTTCCCAACTATAAAATTAATATTGTACAACTTGGGTGAGTTTAAAAATCATAAGTAACTCAATAGGGTTACACTTAAGTTCAAAATATTATTGCCTGTAAGTTTAGTGCAAACACACAACCAGCTGACAGACCTTTATTGCCAAGGTCAGTTCTAGATGCTGTAAGTGATTAAAAAAAAAAAAAAAAAACAAGCATGTGACCTGTGAGTCACAATGGAGGAGAATACCAGGAAGTTAGTAAGACAAAATTTACAGACATAAAGAAATAAAATGCACTAGAAGACAATATAGAATTCAATTATATGAAACATTTTCCCCCCACCTACTATTATTGGTAGCTATATCTTTCCCAATAAATAATTAACTTCATTTACTCTGAGAAGTCATCTCTGGATTTTTCTAGCTTACAGCTTCCTCCCTTGATCACTTTCTATCTGAGCCACATCTTGCTCAATTAGCATATACATCTTTGAATTTTTTAATTTTTAAATATATAGCCTACTTTCTCAACAAGATCATAAGTCTCTTGATCAGGAACCATATATTATTCCTTCTTAGATCTTCAAAGCCAGATGCTTTGTTTTGCAGAGTGGATGTCCTACTTACATTTTCCTTCAATTATCATAAAAGTGAAGTGTGAACTCACAGAATGAAATAACCTCAAGGACCACACCCTTATGAGGTTGTGTGTTGCAGGTACACTAAATTCATTTATGCATTCCTAAAGCAAAATAATTATGTCTTTTTTCATGTTTTTATCTCTTATTTTTTTGTTCTGGCAAGATACATGATACATAGCAGATATGGCAATGCTAAGCAGAGGAAGGACAGTAGAGAGGGAGGGAGAAATCATGAGAGGGAAGAATGTATCGGGGTTTTGATTATATTTTTTTTTACTTCTTTGGTACTGGAAGTTTAACCTAGAGGCATTTTACCACTGAGCTATATCCCCAGCCCTTTTATTTTTATTGTATTTTTTTTTATTTTGAGACAGGGTCTCACTAAATGCCTAGGGCCTCCATGAGTTGATGGGGCTGGCCTTGAACTTTAGATCTTTCTCAGTCTCCTGAGTTACTGGGATTACAGCCATGCGTCACTGCACCCAGCTGAATCTAGGTTTGAGGAATGAACTGGAATATGAGAAAAAGCAGAAATTCTAGGCAAGAGGGACATTATGAGCAAGAAAGAGTTTTTGATATTGGCAGCGTGTGACTGTGACACTGTGTAGACCATTCTAAGTGTAATGAGAAACCGACTTTAAGATGCCATAGGGCATTATGTTCATGCTTTGAAGGACTGTGAAAGTCAGAAGGAATCTTTTAGACTTGAGGCTAGAGGCAGTAGAACTATTACAGATTCTGAAGACAATGAAAAGTATTTTTAGGAAAACTATTTTGGAATGGCATCTTGTAAGATAGATGAGAAAGAAAACTTTTTAAGAAAAAAAATCAACTAAGATTCAAATGTAATCCTGGGATGATGAACTTAACCTACAAAATAGGGTCAATAAAACAGAAATTGTTTTATGAAGAAAAAAATCATCAAGATTTGGTGATTTATTGAATACAAAGGTAAGTGAGAGAGACAACAAATATTCTCAGAACTCTAAATGGCAAGGGAGGTTGAGCTCAGAAATGCTGGTGCCATAAATTAAGGAAGTATGTTGTTTTGAGGAAAGTGAAAAATTTAATTTTGGACATGATTTTACACAGTCGTTGGTAATTCAAAGGGAGCCATACTATGAATTTTTAACATTAAAGGAATAGAAAGAATAAAGAGCCAGAAAATGAGATGTAGCATGAGGTAGTAGAAAGGACTTCCCATCATAGACAAAATCAACAAGATGGCCAGTTTATTGCAGAGCATGGGGTACTTACTATAGTAAATTATTATTGTCATTAAATCACCTAACATCTCTGGTTCATGTTTTGAACATCTCATGTTCATGTTTCTTAAAGCATTAAAAAGGAACATCAATTCCTGCTATCATACCACATTATAAGTATAAAACAAAATGATTATCAGAATTTTTGGAAACTGTCAAATCTTATGTAAGTTATAAAGCAGAAATCTCAGATTCACTTTCAAAGAAATGCAACATGGTTGGAGGTATAACTCAGTGGTAGAGTTATGGGTCCCAGATTTGATCTCTAGCACCATGAGGAAAAAAAAAAAAAAGAGCAAAACTGTGGAGAGCACAGAACTTATTTCCTAGGATGGGTTGAGGTTTCTTCTGTCAATCAAAAACCTCTGTTCTTAAAAGAAGACCAAGGCATTCTCTACCTAGTTCACAAATTTGTTCTACAGAGTTCAGCAACAGCATATAGAACACAGACCTGAGTAGGTATAAGGTAGAGGAAGTAGTGCTGAGTGACAAAAATCTATGGCAGTCTAAGTTATGGTATAGATCCACAAAGTCCTGGAACCAGGTAAAAGGAAGGGACTAGATCCCTGGGGATGTTGACTAAGTAAGGAGAGAAAGTGTTCAATAATAAAAAAGCACATGAACTCTGTATCCATGCAGAGGGGTGTTTATCTTTGTTGAAGTTAGCTAAGCCACTACTTGTAACATGGGAACAATAAGGGGACCTACCTTCTACGGTTGTTGTGAAAATATGATGAGGTACAGAGTAAATAATAAATACCAGCTAATGTTTTTAAAAGAAAACAATGTTAAATCTACTTTAATCACTATGAAGACACCACTCATTTCTGGTTGAAGTAATTAAATAAAGAAAAAGTCTAAAAGATCCACAGCCAAAGAGAATAGGAGAAGGATTCCTAACATATTAGTACTTACAGCTTGAAGTTTTTATATATTATTTCTTCATTCTCATAACAGGAGCAGAATAAAATAAAATGCAATTGTAAATGAAACTGGAAACAATTTTTAATGGAAAACTCATTGGAAACAGGAGGAACAGGCAGGATGGATCTTTGGTATTGGACTTGTGGGAATTAAATGAAAGTGTGAAAGATGACTTCATCTGATTCCTTTCTGCATCTTCTGTTTTCATATATCTATCACTATTCAAAACATGAATGTTTAAATAATATGTGATGCAAACTTTGTTAGTCAAATATGGTTTGGCCTTTATATACTATTTTATACAAAGTTCCCTTACATAATTAGGAATGGTGCTATAATACAAAGCAAGGGTTTTATATTACACCAGGAAACTTTAAGTTCTATAAAATAGGAGCTACATTCCAGCAAACTAGCAAATCTTTTTTTTTAATCCCTATTCATACACAATTCAGAATGATGTAATGCCAGGTTATATATCAACTAAACTATTCTTTTAATGAGTCTCTGACCCAAATGCTTGTTGAATCTGTCTGGAGTTTATAAGTTGATAGCATGCTAAAAAAATGAATAAACTCTGGGCTCTAACTACAGTAGTTTACTACTACAGTTCCCACAGAAGAAACAAAATCATTCCACTGAAGATGCGCACATCTTCCTTCTCTCCCTCTTTTTTTTTTATTAAGACCATACCAATACTATAATAGCACCTCAAATCGTTCTGATCATTATCTTCTGAATTGACCCCTTAAATACCACTATTGACTTACAAGCCCAAACCAAAATGAAGTGCTTTCTGATAGGGCCTGAGGAAATTTAATAGCTATTAGCATGTTCTTAAACTTTGAAGTGTCTGAACTACCAAAGCCAAAGGTTATTACAAAACTGGGGCTCAGTCTAAATCTGCTATCATACATGGTTTGGGTACAAGAAGGTTATACAGAGACCGAGGGAGTGAGGACTGCACTTGCAGCAGCCTTTTATCTTCAGGAATGGCAGAGTGCCTTGGATCCCTCTATGAATTTGCCATGCTCTTGGCATTTGCCACATCAAACTGGTGAGGAACATTCTTCCTGGCCAAAAGGTCACAAATTGCTCTACCCTGCCCTAATTATTGCGCAAACTTTCGTACAGCACCTTTTCATGAATGCTTTGCTCCCCCACCTACACATTTCCTTTAGAACCAGCACTTTGTGAAACTAATAATTAATTTCCACTTCTTTTCAGACCTGAGCACTACCAAACAAATGACTCAGTCTGAAATATGGGCCCAGTACTAGATGAGGGTCTCTTAGCTCAGGAAATCAAAGGTGAAGAATGGGAATAGCTTTGTAGAACATTCGAAAATCCCTTAATGATTTACTTAAAATGGGTCTTCCATGAATGCTTTCACCACCTTCTTGCTTTTTCTTTTCCCCCCCATCTATTATATTTTGGAGCGCTACCTTGCTTGGCAAATGAATTCTATAAAATGATAAAAAATAATAACATGATTTTGACTTCTCAAAAAAACCTATCTTCAGGGTTGAAAGTGTAATTCAGTGGTAGAATGCTTGCCTAGCATGCACAAGCCCTGGTTTTAATCCTCAACACCATGAAAGACAGAAAGAGAGGAAAAAAAAGAGAGAGAAATATTCATATAATTTTCAACAGTAGAATCTGTTTTATTACCCTCTTTATGTAATAAAAGCAACATGCGTTTGGAAGTAAAATAATTTGGGACAAATCCTACCTTCCTTACTTGATGCCAGTGTAATGCTGGGTGAGTGATTTTACCTCTTGGAGCTTCAAATTTATCAGAGGAGGGTTAATAATACTTGTTTTTCTGGGTTGTTATGAAGATTAAAGGATACAGAAACATGTAGGAATCTGTAATAAAATAGTGCTCAGTACATAGTACTTCCTTTGTAGCACTGTTTCAGTTCCTCCCATGTTTTTTAATCAGTGATTTTTGCTTATCTTGTTTAAAGTGTTTTCCTACTTCAAAAATGTTCTTGAGCTGGTCATAGTGATGCACTCCTATAATCCCAGCAGCTTGGGAGGCTAAGGCAGAAGGATCACAATTTCAAAGCCAGCCTCAGCAGCTTAGCAAGGCCCAGAGAAACTTAGTGAGACCCGTCTCAAAATAAAAAATCAAAATGGCTGCGGAGCAGCTTAGTGGTTAAGCATCCCTGGATTCAATCCCCAGTACCAAAAAAACAAAACAAAAAAACTTGCTGTTTCATCAAATGGATATAATGATCAGTAACTATCTGTGTCTAGATATTTTGAGTATATACCTATAGTACTTTTCATTTATATTAGATACATATACACAATATGTTCCATTATTGTCATAAAAGTATTCTAATTGAATCACACCTCCTTCTGAAAGAATATCAGAAGTATACACACACATGCACTCAACACACAGCAAGGCTAACTAATAGCTCTAGAAGGCTACTTTTCAACTTTAGAATATGCTCTTCAGTGCTAATGCTAGAACCTGCAATTCTAATACAGAGAGTTCTCAAATTTTAACTCCAAAATATTATCAGTTAATTCACATGAGTCTTTACATTGAATCACTGTGTTCACTTAAAATTGAAAACTGCATAAAAACTTTCAATCCTCATTTTCCTCCTCCTAGGACTTCAGAAAATCGGTTACCTGTCTTTTTAATCCTACATCACTGAGATAAAGAGAAGCCAGAAGTGTAAAATCATAGCCAGGAATGAGATATTCATAAGACATTGCTGGAAATGGGCATTGATCATGAAGACAGGACATTGGGCGGTAAACTCTATGGCATGTGCCACATTCATAGACCAAATGTGTAGTGAAATATAGTTCTCTCTAGATTTTTTAGACACCATCCTCTTGGGAGTGTTCAACATTGCTCTTCTCTGCCCTCAATGGGGTTACAATTCCAATCACTCAGCTTCCATATTGTATTTTAAAAAATCAACACTGTACTAAAAATCTGTCAAGTCTTTTGGAAATTAAATGCATAGGATAGGCTCTAAGGACATAAAATACAATATTTCTTTGGTATTTTATGCTTATTTGAATGGTTATACTATGTATTGCAGAAGCTCAACTCAAATTCAATTTTAGACATCACCAATGTATTTGGTGAAGGACATCAAAATGGATTATATAAATTATATCTGCAACAATGGTACTGGATTGCAAAATAAGGGTATATCTGCAATTAGTTTTCTAGCTTAAAAAGTATACTTTCAAAAAAAGCTAATATGATGATTGTAAGTAATAAGGTAAACTAGTCTGTCATTTTTATTCTCTTGTTTTTGTGGTACTGGGGATTGAACCCAAGATGTCACACATGCTAAGATACAACTCAGCCCTAGTTTGTCATTTTTAATACATTTTTCTGATTAGAAAAAAGTTTGTCATACATTCTACCCTGTAGTTTTAAGCTTTCTAGTTTATCTCTGTATGTCTCCCATAAGGAAAAGGATCAGGAAAAGGGAAGATTCCAGTTCTTCTGCATTATTTACAGCCTTGTGTGCAAAGCATACCTCCAAGACCCAGTATTATTTCATAATGTAATGGGTTGAAATGTGTCCCTCATAAAGATTGGAAGTCCTAACCTTATGGTACCTCAGAATGTTATCTGATTTGGGGATGATGTCATTGTAATTAAAACTTGCTATGTTAAAACCTACTGGAGTAGCGTGGGCCCATAATTCAATATGGCATCCTAATAAGAAGACACAAATTTGAATGTAGGTGCAGAGGGAATAGAGCCTTGTGAAGACAGAGGCAGTGATTGGAGTTACTCTCTCACAAGACAGGGAATGCCTTGGCTTATCAGAAGCTGGAAGATGCAAGGAAGGAACCTCCCCTAGAAGCTTTGAAGGTGAAATGGGACTGCCAACACCTTGATTTTCGATTTCTGTTCTTTGGAACTATAACACAATAAATTACTATTGGTTTAAGCTATTCAGTTTGTGGTACGTTGTTATGGCAACCATAGGAAACTAACACACACAATTTCACGAGTCTCCTAATCTTACCGCCTTCTGAATTTAGGACTCCTTTCCCCAAGTTTGGATTTGCTCGACCCCCGGATTTAAAACTGCACTACTTTTTCTGGCTTTCAGTTTTTATTTCTTTTCTTAGTCATAATGAATAACCATCCTCCAATGACTTTATGGAACAGGGGTGTGTGGGATCCAGTCCAAATTAGTTTGCAGGAAATAACTATTACATGCTACTCAGAAACATGATTTTTAAAATTACATTGTACAAGCTTTAAACTAGGTAAACTAAAAGGTAATAAACTATCAAAATTCATCACTTCTTTCTAATTATTTGACTATATTTTACTACTCTATGTTCTTGAGCATATTTAATTTACATCAATAATTTATTAGTATTAGTTTATTTACATCCATTTTATCTGTGTGGTGAAAGCACTATGTAATGCTATACTACTGCCCATCTTTTCCCAGTTCACATTGGCAGCTCCATGTCAGTCATGGTATAAATATTTACATGATAAAAATTGTCAAAGCTACAAATCAATTGTTTTTGTATTTTCAGGAAGCTAGTTGCAAACATTTACCCAGATGGCACTGAAATAAACAATAAAGTCCATTCTATTACCAAGCTGGGTTGGCTACATAGGACCTGGCCAAGATAACTGAAGATATCTCTTTCTGGGCTTTACGTTGAACTTTTCAGTAGGAATTCAGAGCTCTGGAAAATAAGACAAAGCAAATAATGCACTCTATTACAAATAATGATGGCCAAGAGATTTGACAGGGATTGTGAAAAGGGGATAAGGGAGACTTAGATGCTGGTGACCTACTTTTAGTATTGTCTACTAAATCTCTCAGGGAAGTAGTTAGCTCTGATTATAAATATTAATTAGATTTCAATTAAAGCACTATGTAAAGGCTCTGTGCTTCTTAAACAGAGATATTTTGGATGTACAAAAGATAGATAGATAGATAGATAGATAGATAGATAGATAGATAGATAGGGGTAGATAGCAATAGATGTGGTGTAAATATGTACAACTTGTTCAAACTGGTGATAAACTAGATGATATCACTAAGTAAAACAGACCCAAGCAGCTACAAAATCATAGGTGAATCAGATGACTTCATAAACATGGCAGATAAAACCACAGTAGTGCTGGCTGATATGCAATTCCACCATATAAGGGTAAAGTCAACATTCTTACCCTTTGCTATGACATTTTCCTTGTGACACCTATAAGCTGAACAATAATATTTATAGGAACAGCAGTTCTGTTCCAATAAAGATTTAAGAATGGAATATCCATTAAATGGTTACTTCCTAAGATTCTCAAGGGTAATTTGAGGCAGTTGGCTGCTTAATATTCTTCTTCACTGTGAGGAGTGGAATCTCAGGTTAGAGACTGCCTTTGTCCTCAAACTCTGTGCCAGCAATAGTTGGGAATGCTGCAGACTTTCAACCAGTGCCAGAGAGAAGGGGAAGGCCTTTCTTCTTTTAACCACAATGTCATCAGCAGATTAAGGAGTGGTGTTACCCATCCTACACCAAGTCTCACTGAGTCTACTTTTGCTAAGTCCTGTGTCTCATACCCGGAAGTGTTCCAAGTGTGGAATGTGCGAAGCATACATCACCTCAGTCTGTTGTGACTGAGACATTCTTTCAAAACGTGTCATCTGAGTCCAACAATATCACTATTTAATTAACCATTGGGTTTTATATATATACATACAAAATAAGGAAGAGGCTCCCTTTCCTTCTCTGTGAACACAATCCAACTGGATAATAAACAGTCTCCTAAAGTTCTCCATAGTTTACCATTCATTTTTACATAGCTATTGCATTTTAAATAAGAAAATAGGCAAATCTAGCTCATACTTAAGGCAGTCTCAAAAGGAAACATACAATAAAATATTAAATGTATCACAAATACAATGTACAATGGCTAATTTTATCACTTTGCTTTTAAATATATTAGGCCTAGGGAAACACCCTGGATTTGGTGTGTTGCAGATGGATATGGATAGATAGCAATAGATGTGGTATATGACAGGTAGGAATAGCCAGGGAGTGCTGCTAAGAGGGCTCAAGAGGTTTTCCTCTCTACCTTTACCTGTTCTTCCTGTGTTCCCTTTTTCACTTGTTGCTGACCTCATTCCTAACCGAGTCCGCATCCTGGACCCATTGCTACAGGATCTTGCCAACTAGTTTTCCAAACCAAGATGTGTAATTAACATAGCAGGTCAACTACCACTGACCCGAAAACAAACTAACAAAAAAAAAAAATCTGTTCAAGACCAAAAGGTAAAAAGACCTTGTTTTCAAATATTTTGGGTAAGAAATGTCCTCAGATTAAACTATATGACAGAGTTAAGTCAAATGAATTATAGGCCTAGTGAAAGTTCTGTGATTCTAATATATTCTAAAAATTAGCTAAACTAGCATTCAAAATATCTCTATTTTGAATTAAAATATAATAAAGCATTAAACAGAAACTTTTAAATGCTTAACATAACTAAGATTTTAAGTTTATGCTGCTTCTATATTTCATTAGAACAAAATGTTAATTTACATATATACCACACTTTTACTACTTGGAGTTTTTTTCTGTTCACTTACTTGAAAAGGAAGAAAAAAATCTTACATTTTTGAGTAATATTTAGCATCAAATATTCATTGTAGTGTCTATGACTCATAGCAAAAGAGGTAGTCATTATTTTATATCAATGATGATTTAACAAAAAAAGTTTTATTGACTAAATTTAAGCTAAATATTATATCTGTAATATTCCTTATGTCAAATTTCATAAGGATTTATAATTAAGAAAAAAACCCTGTTCTTGACTGAAATATAAGCCCTCCATAATTACATGTCACACTGCAATTCTTATGCTATGAACTTGTGGTTTTCCAAATATAGAACAAAACATGTAGTTTTATCAGTGAGTTGATATTTAGTCTTTTTCTCCTTTGATTCCATAAATGGTGGTTCTAACTTTGAAATGGACCACCTAACTTACAACTATTTCCTTCATTTCTTTTTAAGAGAAAAAAATAACATACACATTTCTGCTGTATTGACAAGAGAATTCAGCAACTCTCCCCCTGCCATGACCTTATCATTCAGGATCCCTGTTTTCTCTCTTTAGAATGTTTCCTAAATGAAGACTGATTAAAACCAAACCCAGGGATGCATCTTCCAAAGTTCTTACCAGTGTAACATCTGAGTGTGACATCTCTAGATGTTACATCAGTGTAACATCTCTAGAAATGGAGGGCTAGAGGAACCAAGAACACAAACACTTGTCCCAGAAATAGAGGGGCCTAAACTTTGGAATATTTCAATAAAAAAGAAAATTTGTATTTTAATAGATTGAAAATAGTATCTTCTACTTGAAGATCATTGTCACAAACCCAATGTGGAATCAATCCTATTTTGTTTATAATAATTTACTTAATAGAAGTATCTTTAAATTTGGTGCAATTGGAGTTTCCCCCAAGTGGTTGAAAAATTACAGAAGACAACTTTTTTCGCTAGCTAAGCTCAATGTTTTTCTTCCATAATTATAGTAAAAGTACCTCAGCAACAGCTCCCCCTTAAAAATTTCACTGCTATCTCAGTGGAATTATTCTGAATATTTAATTTTTCACTTTAGTTGTGATGATATCCGGTAATTGTAGGAAGAAAATTTTGGACTGTACATTTTTCTTTGAACGTTTAGTTAAATCTCTTCATTTTTCTGATTAGTGTAAAATGATTAGGAAAGGCTTCTAAAGTTAAATAATGTTTGATTTTAGGAAACTGGGAATGGAAAGTAACACCAAAGTTATTCTTCTGCTTCTAATATTCAAAAATTATTTTTAAAGTTGTAGCTATCAGAAGTTTTGGCTGGGAAAACTGAATACCTAATTCTCTAATACGGGTTCTCCCAAGTAGAGTACAAAATGTTGAAGCTCTGCTCCTACCAGGGAGGTTGAGAAAAATGTTGCTCTTCTAATCTGCGATATACGGTACAAGGGTTGGCCTTAGTTTGGTCCACCTGCCAGTGGAGTTTAAAGTTTCGAGGCTCAGAGGAACACAATGACTTGGATCAAACACTCTAAATGAGAAGAGGGCATTTCTGCAGCATCCAGGGAGTCGTCAAAGTCCTGCTAAACCAACTATCTCCTTTTTAAAGCGTTCATGCTGCGGAAAGAAACGACTGATCGACTTCCTCTTTCAATGACCAGAGATTATTTCTGACAATCCAGGATATCCCGAAAGCTAGGAGACATATGGCTGGAAAATGAAAAGATCTAGGAGCGTGGCCACATCATTATTTTGTGTCGCGTGGGGCCAGATGAGCACTCGGTGAACGGCGCAGGGATGCGAACGGACAGTTTCATAATGTGAAATTTTTTCTCCATAACGCTAAAACAGATTTCGTTTCCTTCTCATTTCTTTTGGTCTCTAGTACCTGCTTTTCCTCCCTCTCTGCAATATCAATTAACTCAACTCTGCAGCAGGGTGGCCAGAAAGGAAGAGAATGAGGCGATATCCATAACCTTAGGAAGTGTCGGACGAGTCGCAAACCAGGGAACTGCGGCTGCGACCCGCCGCGTCCAGTGCGGATTTCAGGGTTAGCACTGCCTTGGCGGTCATGGAGCGGACCGTGCCCTCGGTCCGCGGAGAATAGAGACCCGGGCGCCGAGAGGAGTTCACTGATCTTGCGGCAGGCTTTGAGGCCGTGGCTGGCTCTCATCCGCTGTCTTTTAGCACCATTATCACCGTTCTCGAGAAGTCATGGAAGAGGGCCCGCTGCCAGACCTCAGAGACATCGAGCTAAAGCTGGGACGCAAAGTACCCGAGAGCCTAGTGCGCTCGCTCCGCGGGGAGGAGCGGGTTCCCGGGGAAAGGGACAGAGACCCCTGCGGGGGGAGCTGCAGCGGCGGCGGCGGCGGTTGCTGCAGTAGCAGCAGCAGCTGCTGCAGCTTCCCTCCCTCCTTAACATCCTCCTCTTCGTCCTCCCCAACCTCTGGCTCCCCACGACGTAGCCACTCCAGCGCCCTGGAAAGGCTGGAAACCAAGCTTCACCTCCTCAGGCAAGAGATGGTGAGTGCGATGATCCAGCCGCCGGGGTGCGGGCCCGGGTGGAAAGATAGGGTGATCAGAGAATGGGGCCAGAGAGAGGCCATCAAGGGCTGCGGAGCACAGTACCGTGAGCGTGGGAAGCGCGGGGTTTAGAAGCACGCAGGGGGCGTGCGTCTGGAGGCAGCTACTGGGAAGCTTGTTTACCACGGACTTTGCTCGGTCATGCTTTGCTACAACAGCAGGGTCTGCTCTACTCTGTGTACTTTCTGATAGCGCCAATTCAATACGCCCAGCTCTGACTATGTAGCTGCCAGCCCAGCTTCCCGGGCACCAGCCAACTGAAGGTTTCCAGTCACTGCATCCATCTGGGGCCTACAGTGTGATTTTACACTTTCGGATAGGTTCAAAAGGTGGCTCAGTCCAATGCACTTACTGCAAAAATGCTTCCCGGCTTGCCGAGGGGTGGCGTGGCGGGGTCCTTGCAACCTTCCTTATAGCTTACTCTTCCACCACTACCGCTCCGCCTCTACCCCCACCCCCGCCCTCCTTAATGCAGCTGCAGCTGTTTCAAGGCCACTGTGGAGCATATTCTGCACAGCTGGCTCTTTAAACAGTGGCCCACTCGTCCTTGATGTGCTTATGAATAGATTGTTTCACTGTTTTGATCCAGGAAAGCAGGTGATCACCAGGCCCAGGGATTTGCTAATGACCATCTCCAACCCTTCTCCCTCAACCCTCAATCAACAATTGTTTTCTCTGCTGTTTGCAAACGTTGGCCTAAGAATAGGACAATGGGACAAGTACAAGGTCTAAGAATGCTTGTTATTCCGGATGCACTTAAACTAAAACATTTATTTACTTGCTTTGAGCTCTTGGGCGAGTCTCTATACCTCAGTTTATTTTCACAGTGATGAACTGATTGAAGGAAATTCTCTTGCTAAATCCTCTGAAGGAAATGACCAAGAATCAACAGCGTTTTCTACCAGCTTGCAGAGGACAAAGGTTTCAACAGTGGGCCTCTGTCATCCAGGGGATGGTGAGAAGGATTTCCGACAAAAATGACCTGGTCTTTGGGCGATTTGCATTTTAAAAGTTTCCTAGCTCCTCTTTCTGTAGTAGAAAACCCCAGGAAGGATTAAATTCCAAGCATAAAGTAATCTTGGCAAATATGTTAGTGCAAAAAGTCAGTCTTCAAAGGTCATGACCTACTAGAGCACTAAAACATCTCTCTAAAAACCTCTCACTAGATCTGTCTCTCTAAAAACCTCTCACTAGATCTTTAAGGCTGGCCAACTTAAAAACTTTAGTTTTTAAGGTCTCAATTATCCATTATCTTCCTACTTGGAATGTTCAACATGTTGAAAATGAATATCCATGTGAATATATGTACATTTATTTATACTTACATTTACATGTGAATATATGTACTATATATCTGTATACTATGCACTGCAAGGGAATTTATTATGATATTTATGTTTCGTTGCCTAAATACACACACATACACAAGTTATACATTTTGGTCATTCAATTAGTATTTATTAAACATTTACTATATCCTGATAATTAACTGCATGCTGAAAATGGAAAATGAAAATATCAAGGAGCCTGTCTATTAAGGACTCTCATTTATTATTTGTAGTATGCCAAAGCAAGTATGTTGAAGAATTACATAGGATAAAGGCAAAAATCTTATTATTTTTGACTAAGGATATGTTTTAGACATATTTTTCTTAATGAAAATTTCAAAGTAGATAAAAATCTGTTTCCTCAAACCAGATCTGGCATGTATAATATAGTATGTTAATAATTTTTTAAAAGCAAATAGACACAGTAACAGATTGCTAAGTTTACCATTCATTATATTTTGTATGTGAAGCTTCATTTTCTATAGACTTAGAAGAATTCTTGCCAAAGCAGATGCTTTTGTGATAATATTCTTAATAGTTCTTCATTTAGCAAATTTCACAGACTATGTGAGTTTAGAAAGAGGCGATTGGAAAAGTTATATTTCTTTGCCAAAGAGACCATTCCATCCATTTAGCATCTGTGGATGCTAAATATCTAAATATCTCAGCTTCAGCACAATTGTAAAACATCAATTTTTACAAAAAGGTGGAAGTGTTATAGATGCTGAACAGATGTAGTTCTGCAGTTCTTCCTGTCTCCTCCTAGCATCCCCCAGTAGACAAGTTAAAGATCTAGAGTTGGCCTACAAACTCTTAATCATGTCTATGTTCTTTTCTCTGCTATTCCAAGACACTATGTTAACTTCCTCAGTATTATGTGTGACCTCATATCTTATTCTCATTCTACTGACTTGTTGACACATTTTTCTTCTGGATGGTGTGGAATTATTAGGCTTTGGGCCTGCCCTTGGAACTCTTTCCAAAAAAAAAAAAAAACACCTTAGCTATGTGCAAACCTTCCCAGAGATGCCCAGGAATGAAGACTTTCTTCTTTCCCTATAAGAATGGATGTGTATACCAATGACATAGTACAACATACACTTGCAGGTAGTTAGTCACAACACTTAAGGTTCTTTATATACACATGATTTCATCATTATCTCTCTCTCACCTCCTTTTATGTTTTTATGGATAATTTCTCTAATTCTTGTGTAAAATGTTATAGTCACTATTGTTAAAGATCTATGAGATGAATTATAAAGCAAATGAGTTGACAAAGAGTTTGAAGAGGGATGAGAAACTATTCTTAATGGCCAAACTTCTTAATGCTGAACCACTTATTGACAACACAAAGAGTGTGATAAGTAATAGAAGGTGTTGGATGAAAAACAATGGAAAAGTAAATTTGCAGCCATATATATGATCCAATAGGCCAATTCAAGGTAACTTCCAGGATGCTTTTGGGAGGGAACAAATATTCCCAATGCAAAGTGTTTTTAGTTAATTTAGAGATAAGGGATTTTGACAATAGAGTAAACAAAGGCAGAAATATACATAGGAAATTTATTATGAAATTGAAAAATATGTTTGGGCCTCTTACACAAAGTCTGACCAATATTTGTTCACTACTGTTCAGTTCACTTTTTTTGTCTGTCGTATCATTTGCACATAAGGAAATGGGAAAGAGGAGGTATTTTCATCCACATTTTTTGAAGGAGATCACTATGTTCTAGAGAATGGTTGTGAAAGCAGGCCAAGGTCACATAGCTAATAAGAGAACAGAACCAGAACTTGAACTCATATCATCTGACTTCGTACTATGATTTTTCCCCATGCCAGTACGTATTCCAGTTATTTCTCTTCAAAATAAAGTATGGCCCTTATAAATCTGTAATATCTCAAAATCTAATGAAGTGCAAAGGGACTCACCAAAACAAGCCCTCAGAATGTGTGGCAGGGTTTGTTTTATATTTGGATTCATTCAATAGTCAATAGTAGTTACTAAGCTCCTACTGTGTGTCAAGCCTGCCTCTGACCTGGGGATATAGAACAAACTGGTGAAGTCCTACATTTGGAGTTTTCATTCCATTGAATATGCAAATACTTATTTTGAAAAATCTTCTTAAGAATGGAATTTAATATTGCTTATTAAATATTACTGTTTTAAAATCTCACAATACCCCAAATCTTTTTCCAATAAATGTAAATACTCTCTATCAAAATCTCTTTCAGTGTGTTATAATAAATTTTATATTATATCTTCTATTACAAGATATTCAAAAGGTTCCAGTGCTATTTCAATATGCCTATATCATACTTCTAGTTTGAGAGTGAAAATTATTTTCATCAATTTGTTCTAGAGGAAGTTTGAAATGAATACAATTATGAAGGCAATCACTAAAATATAGAAAATTAAAATCAGAAGGGGTTTAATGTATTCTGCCAAGTTTGTCTTCCTAGAGAATGACTATTCAGAAAATCTACCTATTGATGCCACATTCTGGATTCTAGTCAGTCCTGTATTATGTACAAGGTTTACCATTCTTAGTGTCATTATGAAAATTGGTTAGAAGGTACTGTGTCCTGATCTCCTTATTTTGGGCAATATTTGCACAGTAGTTGAATAATAGTGATGAATAAGAAATCTCAAACTAGTTACTTATCCTTTCTTACTATTAAAGTAGTCAAATTCTTCACCTGATAACTCACCTGTTTTAATACAGTTCCTTAAGCAATACTCAGAACAAGATAAAAACACACATACATACAGAAAAGTACACAAATTCTAAAAGCATAAATATAAATATAAATATAAATGTTAAAAATCTTGAAAATTGTATATTTATACTTTGGTTTTATTGACACTTTCTCTTATTGATGTTTCCCCTCTTGTTTTAAATATCTTGGTCATTTTTATAATAAAAAAGAAAAATGAAAATACTTTTTAAATTCCCTAAATTTTTTTCTTTTATTAAATTAACTTCACATTGCTTTGGGCACATTTCAAGGTAGTCTAGAAGATTTTTATCCTTTAGATACCCTGAGGTAGAAGCTGGAAAGTGGAAGTTATCTTCCTTGACAAGTTCCCAAGATACCAAAATGATAACATGGGAATATAATTTAACCAGAGAAAAGTTACAAACCAACATGTCAGCAGGTGCCTGAAGCCAAAGCAGACATCAGATATAAGTGTTAAGAAAAACAGATATAACTGAGGAGATATTTTACAGGAAAAGTGTCTTGTGCAAGAATTAAAAGCAATAGTAACTATGCAAAGTAAGGGCTTCATATTAATGATAAAGACATCACGGAAATGAGGAAGCTGATTCCTGACAGTGGCTTTTTCTGCCATTTTGCCCATAGAATGTTAATATACTTAATGGAATAAATACATCTGTTTAAACATACTTCCTTAGTCAGTGGGTCAGATTAACAGCAGAGCAAACAAATGCAGTAATGTCACTTTATTAGAAACCCAGTCATATTTTAGAGGACTTAAATATAACTCAGAAACATTGAACTTTGTAAAAGCCACAGTTCTGTCCTGTACCTAGGAATATATGTTGGAATGATTGACGCACACGTGAAAAACATTTTTTGACAGAAAAAAAAACCAACTATCTTCTCTTCAGGTGACATAGCCAAAGCCATGCTACCCTGTTCAAGAGGGACAAGACAAGAGTGTTTGTGATATTCTATTAGCTAAACACTTTATAGGTATCATCGTGTTGAAACCTTAAAACTCTTGTTAGCTTACCATTGTGTGTGTATTGTCCTTTTGAACCCTTGTAATACTCTTTTAACTAGATGTAGTGAACACAATGATTTAATAGATGAACCTTGAACTTTATCGAAATTAATGCTTAAGATAGTAAGTGAATGAGCCAGGTTGTGGTTGAGATCTGAGCTTTTAACCAAGCCCATACTATCTTACTACTTTTCAGCTTTCTATCTGTTTTAGAATATCTCGGCACTCACATTGACACTCAGAATCAAATGTATGTATCTGCTCTCTTTCTAGAATTTCAAAACACTCAACATGTTATAATGTATGTCACTTAGTATAAGCCCTCCCAGGAGGGACAAGTACTAAATAAAAGTCCCTGACTGTGAACTCTCAAGATTTAGATAGCAAAAGCTAGTTGGTTCCCAGCAATCATTCCCTTTCCCTTTTACCACTATCACTAAAATTTCCATAAATATTTCACAAGAGCCACTAATGAAGAATTTCCTGCCCTGTCCAGTCCCATGCTCAGAGCTCAAAATTGGAGCTCACTAGTGCTCATGACTTAGGAGTTCCAGGAGCTTTCCACTGGTAGAGATGGTATTCATTGACCAGCACTCTGTTGTGCCTTTCTAGATGTATGGGTGAAACACATTGATTCAAACTGTGCTCAAAGTAAACTCCATTTATAGAATTCACAAGGAAAAAGAAGATTATATTTTCAGACATGCATTTCAAAAGTCCCAGTCTTAGACGTCAAAATAAAACCTAAGGATTGTTTTTTCCTTTTAAAAAAGGGGCTAAACTGTGTTGGGATGTTTATTTTTATAGCAATTTCTAATATTCATTTTACCCATAAGGACACTATGATTCAAACAGGTTAAGTAACTTGATAAAGTCAGCATAAATGAAGGATCAATGATTGACTCCCAGCCTTCATTCAAACAAAGACTATCATGGGTCTGGTTACGTACTGGATCCAAATTGTTTCCAAATTACACTATATTCACATACCATGTAGTGTATCCATCTATTCTGAAGGAACATTTTTACAATAATTTAATTCAATATCTACAACACCAGATCTCTTGGTATTATTTTTAAAAAGTTTATTTCCTTCTTTAAAAATATGTGATTTCTCATGGTAAAACTTACAGAAATACAGACATGTATGGTAAAAAGCAGAACAAGCCTCCATTCACCTGATATTATGCTTCCCATCTTACTCTGTATAAAGGAAACTGCTGCTGACAGTTTGATGTGAATCCTCTCAGATTATTTTTTGTATTCCCCCACCCTGTGTATGTGTGTGTGCACTTAAATGATGTTGGTGTGTTTCTATTTTATTTTCCTTACTTGATATTATTATATTATCTGTATTTTTGATGATTACAGTAGGACAGTTGTATTCTAAATAATTTGCATGTGTTATGTCATTTCATTATCATTTCTTGCCTATTTATGAAATAAGCACTAAGTGGTGTGAAGTATCATAAAATGATTCTTGGTAGAGCTTAAGAAGTGTTTGGCTATTCAGTTTTTATCATATTCTGTCATGTCTCTTATAAAACCTGAAAATGTAATTATTTCACTGTTATAATAAGAGATTATCCAAACATTTAATATTTATATTATAAAGTAGATTTTTTCCATAGATGTCATAAAAAACTTAAACAGAATATTTCATTCTTTTATCCACAGAAGGGAAAAATAACTTTCAAATTGGAATGTATATTTTTTCAATCATGTAGTATTTTAATATAATCTTATTAGGTTTTCTACTGATAAAAAGAGTACTTATAAAAACTCTAAAAAATGGAACAAATGCTAACATGACACAAGGTAATATCTATCACATGAAGAGGACAGAATGACCACCCAGGAATATAGTGTGCCTTTAGTCTACATGGTTCAACAGGATTTTAGATTGTTCAGACTTTGGGAGGCACATGATAATAAGACAAATTATATTCCTAGATGTCAGATATCATCAGAAAGTTGATTCTACAACTGGAGAAACAAATACTATTCTACATGTTTTTCCTTCAAAATGTTAACTCCATCAATCAGGACTTGGCCATATTGAAACATCTTTAAAGTGTGAGTTCATTCTTGATCTTTGATGAATTGATTTTAGAGTTTCAGAGGTAATCGATTCTGTCATTTCTCAGATCTAGGGACACATTACACTCACTAGCATATACCCTTTACTGTCAACTGCATGTTGCTTTTAATTTTTAGTTTTCAAGAAATACTTGACATATACACTTGAAATAAATACTGGATAATATAGCTTGCTTTTATATGAATTAATAATGATTATTATGTCATTGTAATTAAAATTCTATATTTTTTTTTCTTTGAGTATTGTAAGTTGGGACAACTGAAGCGAGATAGAATTAAGTCTTCTCATTTTCCATATAATTGGTGAGCAGAATGAAATTGTTGCTATATTAATGCCCACCTCAGTAAACTCATGAACAAGGTTTTCACACCAGTATCCAACAAAACAGTTGAGATACATCTGGTATGACTCAGGGATTGCCAGAGAAAACTATTATGTTAACTTTTTTTGTGATGTTTTGGGCAAAAGATGTATACCTGAACTTGTCTATGTCAACTTATTCTTTGCCAACCAAAGCAAGCTTAAGAACAAAACTGAGGGGAAGTTGGCCCCTCCAGGTAGTAAAGTTCAGTTTTCAAAGTTGCTCTATTGAGAGAACCACCTGGAATTCCCTGGCTGAGAATTTAATCGTAAATAGCTGCTATTAGCTTTTTATAAGTGCAAAGTTAACTGTGTTTCTAGGTTTTTTTCTTAGCTTCATAAAATTTTAAAATTGTTATTAAAATGACACACATTGTTGCTAAAACATAAACAGTATAGAAGGATCTTAAGTGGAAAGTGAGCTTTCTACATCCCCTTTTTCAATTTGTTCCCTACAGATGACTACTAAATAATTCTTTATGAATTCTTATAAACATATGCAATCATAGTTTGGACCTTCAGTTATAATTACAGCCATAGAATTATATATATGTACTTATATAGAGTTTGTAAATCGAGACTGTTAGAAACTCTTGATTCAACTATTTTTCTATGTTCAACAGATACTTGCTATTCTTTTATTTTTATTACATATAATACACACATACTTTGCTTCAAATCACAACTTAGAATGCTATGACTCTGAATAGATTATTGATATGTATATATTATTTTGCAGCACATACTATATCTGAGTTAATAAATTTGGTATGGAACATCCATCAACAGAAGTAGCAACTCAAGTGATTAGTACCAAAGTAAGAATTAGTCACTTCCATTCTTTCTGTAAATTGTTTAATAATCAATCAATGGTTCTGGATTTTGGTTATTCTGGCATACTGGTTAAAACAAGTAATGGAAGGTCCACCATTTGAAGGCAAAGAAAGAAGTTGAAAAGTCAGCTCAGATATTTACAAACCATTCTACAGTCTCTTCATAGGAATTTATGAATGCCTTAGGTTTCGTGTCAGAAATAATAAAATAGAAAATATTAAATACATGTTCAAATAGGTTTTTAGAGAGGAAATTAGAACTTAACCAAGATCAATAAATGACTAGAAATCAATAATACCTCAGAAAAAGCCCCTTTTGAGGATTTTACAGAAATCATGGACAAGAATCTGAAACCACACTGTGGTGTTTTACCATTTTAAAATGTAATGATATTTACTAAGATATATTTACTAAGAAATAATGCACAAGGATCCACCTAGTATAGCTTAATTACATTACATAGATTGGTGATTTTAGCCATACCATTAAACTTAATGAGTTGGTGGCTGACTAAATACTATGCACTGACAAAAATCCTTTTGCTGTTAAAGCACTTTATTGTTTTTTCAGATTTTTATAATAAGTCTCTGGGGCTAAAGATTTCTACAGAGTGACAGTCTGAAAGAATTCTAAAAGTATGGCTTCATTTGTCCCTTTCTTCTTGTGTCAAGTTTTTGGTTATATATTCCAACTTGGTTATTAATATTGCTATCTTTTTCTCCCACAGTATAATCACCTCGAGGGCAGAAGCTGTGACTAATGAACCCTTGTACTTGCTTAACACCTGGACATTTAGTTAGGAATTAAATACTTGTATAATGTGTGAATTAAAGTCCATCTTAATTCTGCTTCCCATTTTTGGTTTGGAGAGCACTAGTAATATTTCCTTTTTTGGAGCAGAACAAAGAACCCAAAGCCTCCTTTGCCTCCCACCAGCCAAGCCCAGTCACTTGGAACTTAGTTTCTTGATGAAAGAAAGACTCATACATCTTTCTGCTGTCTGTTATTGTGATGACTGAATTTAAAAGCAAAATAACTCTTCTGTCTACTTTGAAAAGGTGCAGGAGAATTTCCTCTAGGTTACGGGATCTACTCTACAATCAGATAGTGCCAATCTCAGGGACCATTGCTCCTAGCAGTGTTGCAGAGTGTGGAAGTGAAAGGTAGTTGTTTTCCTTCACCCATAAGTGCACAAAAATCATGCACACATTAGGTTTTGCCACCTTCTTTTCCTACTCTGGGATGAGATTTTTGAAGTTTCAGGGCAAAAAGAAAGAATTTTTAAAAGAACCAGATTTCTAGTACTGTAAATATTGATACATGGCATAGTCTATATGATTTTTCCTGAAAATAATCATTAAATTTTACAGTCTAAGTTAGTAGCTGGGTAGCATGAGGGTGTGAATTCTCTGTCCCTGTCATAGCCCTCAGTTAAGGTTGGGAATTTACAAGTGTAGTGCGAGGTGGACCAGTTGTATCTGAGGTGTTTGAAGCAGTCAGCAAACTTTTGGTAAACATCACATAAGCAATGTCCAGATGGATAAGCTGAAAGAGTAAAATGAGGAAGACTATTTCTTGAGTTTTCATTCATTATAGATTCTAAAATTGGTAGGAGTTTCATTTAATTAATCCATTTTTGTGTATGTATGTGTGAGTGCGTATGAGTGTGTGTGAGTGTGTGTGTGTGTGTTTGAATTTGGGACCAGATTACAAACATTAAAAATGTCTATCAAATATTCTAGTGTTGCAACTAAACTATTGGCTGTATCTGTATGTGTTTACTTCTGGAGATATATATATATATATATATATATATATATATATATATATATATATATATATATATATATATTCTCTACACGAACTTTTTAAATACTCACTTTCCCAAAGGTACCAGTCTTACCACCTTCCAAGAAACTCCTCTACATGAGATTTTCCTGCTTTTAATCTCAGTCTTTCTTAATTGCATCATGCACTGGAGAAATTTCAAATCTGTGGCAGGGATTTTAAAATTAGTTTGGGTTGAAAGAATTTTACACTTTACAAAAAAGTTGCAAAAATTGTACCCAAAAATCATTATATGATCCTTACCCAGATTTCCCTAGGTTTTACATTTACCTTTCTTGTGTTCTCCCTCTAACTTTCTACACACACACACACAAACACACACACTCTCTCTTTCTTAAACATTCTTCAACTCTCTTAAAAATTGAAGACGTGATATCACTTTGCCTCTAGGTACCTCAGTAACTATTTCCCTGCCCCCCCCAAAAAGAATAATTATGGGTCACACAAAAATGCTATCTTTCTTCCCTTTTACGTACATTATTACACAATATCACAACTAATGACTTACATCACTTTTTCCTACTGAGTTCAGACCTATTCTGAGAATGTTTTTCAACAGAGCACTGCCAGTGGTCATTTGGCAGCCATCTGTGGCCAGTATTCAGTTAGATAACACAAGTCCACCTGAAACATAGTAGAGGTAATGAGAAACAGATGTCCTCAATTTCGCACCTTCTTCCTGGCTTAATGTCAGAAATTATGTCCTCATCTTCTCATTTGGAGCTTCTGATTTATATGAAAGTAAGAAATAATAACTAAACGATTTTGTTTGATACATGGTATTTAGCAAATATATTTCAAATACTAGATGAATTACAAAGCACTATTGCTTTGTAATATTTAAGCAGAGCAAATATTCTGAGAATCCACTTTATTAGATGAAGACAAAAGAAAGAGAACAACACAGAAAAAAGTAAGAATTTGTTGACATTTTTATCTCAAAAAGATTTCTCCTGTGAATCATTATTTTGCATTGTATAAGCACTTGGATTTATATCTTCTTTTCTCTGTCCTGAAGTCATAAGATTGCAATAATCATGCAGTGAATACAGCATTCATTTCACTACAATGTTTACAGCATATATTTGATAAAATCAAGTGTTAGCCCCATATAGGTGGCTTAATAACAGACTTTTGCCTGATATAGTATTCTGTATAGTAGTCTGTTGGTCAGGGAATGAATGAATCAAGCTATACCATCACTATTGCCAGTTATATCAAATTTATTTTTTAAATTCAAACAAAATACTTGGTGATTATATTTAACAATAAAATCTATATATTGGATTTTAAAGAAGTTTTAAGAGTTCTTAAAAACTACTCACTTAATTTTTCTCTAATCTGGTTACAATTCATGTTTGCCAGGAACTGTGATCCTGACACCCACAAGAAATGAAATAAAATTTTTAACTTTTATATTTCTGCTTCTTAACTTTGAGTTTACCATTTCATTTTTAGAACTTGCCTTTGTGTTTGCTTTGCAATGCAGTGCTTGTTCCAATTATTCCTTATTTGGACACTTCTAAAAATTAGTTTGAAAATGATGGAATAAATATGCGAAAGGAAAGTCAGAATAAGTAAGAGATTTATGATCCTTATATGTGTGCTTTTGCCAATGGGACAAAATGAATTAGAAAATGACAAGGAATATTTTTGCAGATACTAAATTATACTTAGTAACCCCTACTACATGTTTTCTTAATAGGGATCAAACTTAAGAACTTAGAAGTAGATCTTGAAATTTCCTCCACTGTTTTATTCCCCTTCCTTCAATTATCATCCTTCAGCAGCCTGGGATATTATAAAATTATTGCTATATCTACCAATGTGCACCATAGGGAAATAACATCTTGATTATTCACCACTGTGCTTAATATAAAAAAAGGACTCTTAACTGTTGATATTGATACAATGTAGTTTATCATTTAGTCAAATTGATTCTGAACAGTATATCTTTTTGTTATAGAGTTGGATGTATATCCTGTATTTCCTACTAGGCATTTTGGACTTGTTTGTTTACTCAGTGGCCATGGTTTTTTCATTGTTCTCCTTTCCAACAATGCTATAATGTACATTTATAAGTAGAATTATAAGAGAATAGTTTCATGGAAGTTGGGAAATTTGTTCAATGAAGCAATTGGCTATTTCCCCTTTACTGAAGTTAAAATTTTATGTGGATTCAGACATGCTGAGATCAAAAAATATGAGAAGATTTAACGACTATTGTGTACTTTATTAAAGTGAGAAACCTACTGCCAAGGGTATTCTTTGTAGTTATAGTACAAAGAAATCTCTTCAGTGAATAACAGCTTTACCTAGAACCAGACATGGAAAATGAATGTGCTTTGAAGGGTGGTGACCGAACAAACCATTTTTATTTATTTAATTAATAAAACGAGTTCAGAATATGGCCATGATAGTCAATAAATCAAGAGTAAGACTGAACCCACAAATAGTTGCAGCTTTCTGTGTTAGCTGTTCTTAAATAATTATAGCTCAACCATCTTGCTTCATTGGTATTAATAAGCAAGTCGTTGAAACGATTAAGGTCTGTAACACTCTTTTATTAAAAACCACTAAGCATTAATTAAGTCTCTTAGGAACGATAATCAAATGCTCACGTTGCTGAACTGGAAATGGAGACACAGAGATTGAGTGATCTCACAGTTGATAAAGATGAGGCCAGCTTTCCCACTTCCCAAACTGGTTGTTCCAGGTGTTATGGAGCAGCCAATATAAATAGAGGAAATGATTTCCATTTATGCTTTAATTCCAAAAGTTCAGGCATTATTACTAGGTATGCTCAGTAGTTTCATAACAATAAGTGTTGGTTCATTTTTGTTTGCATTCAGTCTTAAGACAAATTGATTCTATTTGGATTTCACCCAATTCTTAAGGAGGAATGTACTATTACTTTTTTTTTTTAAACATCATTGAGCTGATTTTGTGTCAATAGATCAAATAACTTAAAAAACTTATCCTCTACATGAAAATTCCCCAGTGCTCTTTTGTAAACAGAATTTGGAGCTACTCAAGTGCACTGACTCTTCTGAGAACAAACAAAGCGATTTAAGGATATGCCGAGAATGTCAGTTTGGTTCATACACTTGGGAATGAGTCTAACAGGAATCTATTTGCCATCTCTATGACCTTCCATGTGAAATTAACTTTACCCCAGCCAAATATCTCGTTCATTCCAATTAAACACTGATGATGCAAATCTATAGCAAATATACATATTTCTAAATCCTCACTTCTTGTTGGGCTTCAGGGACAGATGGAAATTCTCAAGCTGCACACCATTTAACTGTATAAATATCTACCCTGGACATGGTTCACCATCTCTGCTTCTAGAAATGTTTCCATAATAGGCATCAAATGAATATAAGACATATTTTTTAAGCATCAACAATATCCCACTCCTTTGATAAGCCCTAGAAGGAATACAAATAAAGTTGAAGACACGGATTTTAGTGTACTTGTAAATCAATCAGGTAGATTAAGACATGAGGTTACTACGAAAGCAATTTAACCTCCATGGTATTGAAAATTCCAATCTCACAATCCCATCATCTATCATAAAATGTAATTTTGTAAACAATAAATTCATCCTTAATCATTTAAGTAACTCTATGCCAGAAAGCTAGTCTTTTGCATGTTGACCTGAGCCTCAGCTCAGACTTGCCCTTTGTACTTCTGTCTCTCATCATTTGTAGCTACTATTCCTTTTGCCTAGATTTTTCTTCTTTTCCCACCCCACTGTCTCCCACGATTTATATATCCTTATTATCCTTCAGATCAAACACCTGATTTCCTTTTATTTAACTTTGGTTATATATTTGTTTATTTTGTTTTTACTTTTTTATATCCCTTGGTAGCTAGAACCATATCCAATTTATTTTATCTCTAGGATTTAACACAGTATAGAGCTCAGTACTAGAGGAAAACATTAATAGTAAATGGACTCATTAATTTTCTAGGTTAGCCCTTTGAGAAAGTGATAAGAGATAAGATTAACAGCAGAAGTGATTAAAGAGACGGGTAAGCTACTTAGATAGTTTGAGCAAATTCTGGGGTAGTGATAGGCATAGGCATGGATTGTCTAGGAAACCTTAGGAATGACTGAGATACGTAGGGTAGTTGTGTTGGAATTAATGAAAAAAAATTAAAAAGTCAAAATAATTAGTTAATAGAGAATACTAAATGCCAAGCTAAGAAGTTCAAATATGATGATTTAGTAGTCAATAAGGACCAATTGCATCCTTATTTTAGGGAATTTATTTTATTAAAGTTGGTTTACTACAGCATGCTTATTCTTTTTTTTTTTTTCCTATAACTTTGTTCTTGAGAACCAAACAATTTCCATGTGTTTTATATTATAGGATCCTTAAAGGATGTTTCACTTTTGAACTAGTAATAAACAAGAAAACACACTGTTGTTTACTGAGGAATGAAAATATGCAGTAAAACAAAAAATGACAAAAATATTTTTTGAACAAGAATAGAAAGAGTCAAAACATTCATCTTATATAGATATAAATATTTCAAAAAATGTCTGTTTTTTTCCTATCGGATATAATTTTCACATTAAACAGGTTTTATGATTTCATATTATGATCTCGATAAATCATAGTTTTATTACCATTGAAGTATTCTAAATGAAAAAATGACATTTATCCATAATGTCACATTTATATAATTCTCTATGTTTATGATAGTTGGTTTATTTTGGAATTAAAGATCTTTTCTGATTAAAATATTTGGGAAAGTTCATAAAATATTAAAGGGGGAGCATGATTATAATGCCCAGAGGCCATTATCATCAACATTTACTTGAGAGTTTTTTTTCTATAAAATTTTCTTTTGCATTGTTGAAGTTACAATTTGTAATTTAGATATTATTCTGTGTACAGCCTACTTCTCTGTTTGACATGGCATTATAAAACTTTTCCTATGTGACTTTCCTAAATTCAATTTGTGTTATCTGAAAAGTATTCTATAGTATCTGCATGTTCTTAATATTGGAAGCTTAACTTGTTTCTTTTATTGTGCTGTGATGAATATCTATTCTATGTTTCAGGTTATTTTCATTATAATTCCTAGATTAAGGAATAAATGCGATTTTTTTCTAATTTTACAATATGATTTTCCAATTTGTGATTTACATTTCTTTTTTCAGACCTACTATTCTTATTATTTTTTTTTAAAGTGCATGAATTCTGAATTCTTATAGGGGGCAAGCAAGCAGGTTGAGCATTCAGGCTTCAGAGTTGGGTACACTGAGGCCTAAATCCCAGTTCCATCCCTTCCAAGAAGTGCAGCTCTCTCTGAGTGGTAGTCTGAAGAGAATGATTTAGGGGTTTTATTAAGATTAAGTGAAAGTAAGTAAGGTATTTGTTCTAATGTCTTGCACTAAAGTTTTATTAAAGGTTATTTATTATTTATTATTCTATTGCTATTATTATTATTAGGGTTCTTTACTGTCACTATTAAAGTCAACTTGAGTTAGTTAAAACTTTCCATGTGGGATTACAAGACAAAAACAATAAGAAGAAATTCAAAACAGCCTACTACTCAACAACAAAAACTTCCACTACCTCTGAAATGCATGACTACCAGAACTCTTCCCATGGAGGGCTTTACTTAAAAGAACAATACTTGTTTTCCAGAATTCAGTGTAATACCTCCTGCTGCTCCTTACCCTACTCCCTGAGAGTTAAACTCTGATAATTGCAAAGTCAGCCTAGAAAGATGAAACTGCTATTAGTAAGGAGTAGAAATGGGAATCACATTCTGGCCACTTTATAAAAGCAGGGCATACGAAATATTAGGAGAAATTAATGTCAAGTTTTAGTTGTTTGCAAAAACTGTATTCCTGAATCAAGAATATACACTGGAGAAGAAAAAATAGGCAGTTTTACTATTTTCCAAGGAGTCTAGGTACAATACAGATTATAGTATTTTAACTTCATCCAGGAGGATTTTGATTAGTATAACATTGTCTAAAATTCTATTGAAAGTTTATGCCAAAGTTTGAGATTTTTTTTGTTGACTTTGACTTTTTTTTATTATAATTTGTGAAAAGGTTTTGGGTTTTATTTGAATTCAGCAAATTCTTTAATTGTTTTATTTGCGTAAGTTGTATATTTGCCTTACAAGAGAGAAATCAAATTAACCCAACAGAGTCTTATTTAGAAAATTCATAAACAAGGAATGAGTTGCTAATTATATGACAGTTATATCCATTAGTATTCAGCTATTAGTTTGATAGACACATGAATATACTTCTTGATTTCATTTTTGTCTTATGAGATTATGCATTATATTTATGATATAACCTCCAAATGATTATGGAATATTCCTTAAAAATGAGCATGAATTTAGATTCTAGTTCTGTGATTCAGCATCATATCTGAAGATATCTCTGAAGTGTTTTTTATATATTGAGACAAAGTTTTAATATAAGCATCATTCTTATTTCTAATTCATAATCAAAGGCATGTGTAATTATAATATAAAATTGTAAATGTTCCATAGGTGAAATTTTCAGTGCAGCATTCAGATAAGGCATCATATGAGCAAGAATAGTAAAACCTGGTATTAGAAACCTGGTGTCTAGACATGTCCTAATGAATTCATCATGTACCATCTGCTCCAATAATTCTTGCCACCAGCAGTCATATTTTGCCAGTGATATTATGGAATTTTACCTATAGTGCTTTGGCTTTTGTTTATGAATTTTTCTACCTGGGTATTGAAAACACTGTGACATGAACCATACTTCCAAACTGGAAGTCCCATATTTTAATAGGACAGTTAAAAACTGTGGGAAAATTAGGGCCCAATTAAATCTTCATTGCCTACATTATTTTCTTTGCCATCCTTTGCACCTTTCTTGATGAGAATTGAGAAAAGTGGACCAGGCTATTCCCAGTAGCTTTTCAGAAATGTGGTGATCCATCTGTTGCCATATGCCAGACATCTGCTTTTATCATCCTCATTTGTGGTCCTTCAAAGCTAGAAGTGATGAATTAACATTGAATATATGCGAATTTGTAGTGCTAGAACCACTATTTGCAAACCATTTAATTTGGCAGCAGTAATTTTCAGATGTAAGTAATATTAGAGGATAAGAACAGAAATCAAAAACGATTTGTATTCCCAGTCACCATTTTTGAATCAGTTTATAATTTCTAGGTAATTGTGACATCTTCAAGATTTCATTTTCTTATCAGTAAAACATGAGGAGGGATCCTTGCTTATAAAACTCGATGAATTTACATCAAAGTGAATATGATATCAAATATAATAGGGTAGAATCATGGATGAATGTTCATGCAGGTCACCACTTGGTCCTGATTGTACATTGTTTCTTTCTTGGAAAAGATATTAATTTTTATTTAGTACTAAATTGTCAACTGCAAGTGTTGAAGGAATATTAAAAGTTAGTACCACACTGATCATCCTATAATAAAAACATCATCAATTGTTTTAGTATTATGGAAATATTGGTGAGTTGGAACCAGAAGGTTGAGTGAGGTATTTGTCCAATTTCTAGCAGTAAGTGATGATACAATTTTGGCAAGTCATTAATCTTGGGTTTGCATATGTTTCATAAAATGTGGTAGTCTAACTCCATCATTAACTATGGCTGCTTTTACCATGAAAAATCTGCAGTTTTTATTTCTATCTTTAGGCTATATTTTCAGTGTGGAATAGTAGTAATCACTTTTGAATTTATCAATCTTCTTGTTCTATGTATACATGTAATTATTTACAGCAATATAATATTGATGATGTTTTAGATTTAAATAGCATTTTCTTTTAAAATTGAAATTAAAGTTACTTAAGTAACATGTATTGGGCAAATTTTCTACACTAAAACATGAATATCTACATAACATTTCTGAACAAGAGAGTAACCAGATTTTTAATGGAGACAAAAGCCAGTCAATTTAACTGCCCTGCTTAATTGCATTAAATTCCAATCTCTTTGAATATCGCATTTTAAAAATGTATGCTATTCTATTTTTTATCATACACGTTTCAATTGTACAACCATGATGTTCTGATATACATAAAGATATGGTTACTAGAGTCTTGGAAATTAACATATCTATCATCTCATATGATTTCCTCTAAAAAGTTTTGTATGTGTGATAAAAGTACATAAAATCTCTTCTTAATAAATTTTTGGCATACCATGCAATCTTAAATATATAGTCCTCATAAAGTACATTAGATTTTAGACTTATTCATGTTAAACTTTGTGCCCTTTAACCTGTGTTATAGCATTTTAAAAGTAATAGACATAGGTAAATTTTATTCAGCCTTGTAGGACCCATTTCTATGCTACATGCATACATTATCTCATGCAATTCTCTCAAGTAAATGATATGCACCATTTTGTATATTAGTAAAGAAAATGTTAAATAACATATTCAACTGACAAAAATCAAAGAGCTAATTAGTGGAAGAATAACATTTTAACCTTGGTTTTTAGAGATCAAAACATTTTTAAATAGGATACCAAGATGTCTGGGATACTATTTTATTATGCTGTACACATTTAAAGACCAAATGTACTGATTCAAAAGGGGAGGTGGTGATCAATTACTCCTTATTTAAATTAAATTTAGAGAAATTGTTTTGGTAAATTCTTTCTGTAAATGGTATAAACCACACTTGGGCAATAATCTGTCAAGATCATCTGGATATTTGACATTTTAGTAATTTCCAAAATGTGAATGGTAGTCTCTCTTGCCAAGCTCAAACAGAAACTTTGACCGCCTATTTTAATTTTTATTGGGCAAAGGATAAATTGTGATTCCTAAGTTGTAAAAGCAATTAAAAATACTTAGGGTTTTTACATAGTGATAAAGATGTAAATTCTCATCTTTTGTAAAAAGAAGTATTTTTTCCTGTGAGTTACATAAATAGAAAATATTGTCTCTTAATTATAATAATGATAATGCAATTCCTATGGCCCCCTTCATCCAAAAATATACAAACACTCCATGAGCTCTAACTAATTGAGTCTAGCTGCATCTCTCTGAAGTAACATAGCATCAGAATATTATTTCAAACGTGGTGAAGTATATTAAGAAACTTGTTCATAGGGATTTGTGAATCAACAGTTACTGGTGGTATATCTTATGAATCTGTACCACAATTTTTTTTTTATTGGAGTTCTGGTCTATATTTTTTTTCTAACAGAAATCATGTTTCTAAAATAATCTATCATTTTTTAAAAAGTTTTTCCTAGATCAATTTCATTAAACTGCTGTAAGGCTATGATTTAAAGAGGAAATCTCAATTTAAGAACATGTTAAAATAATTTAAAACATAAAGTATGTTTAGGAATTAAAACTGGAATCAATGAGTTCTATTGCATTTGAAAATCAGGTGACAAACTTCTTTTGTGTTCATTTAAAAAAGGAGGAGGGGACATAAACAGACTTCAGAGAAACTTCAGAATGTCTCCAAACAGGGAAAGCAGCTCAAAATCCAAAAGGAAGAACATATTTACCATGAGAATTTTAAGAACAGTAAGACTGAGTTTATGGGGAGGAAATGGGAGATCAGAATAAGAATTTGGAGTCAGGCCCGCTGGGCCTTTCTGTGTCATATACTTGAAAAGCATTTTGCCCTCATTTTTGCCTCTGATTAGAAATGGAAAAGAGCCTTGATTCACATATACAAGTTAGCTTTTTAAAAAGAAAAAAAAATTTTCTTTAATTTCCAGCCCAATTTCTTCTCTCACTCTGGATTCAAAGGGATGAAATAATACAATTTAAACAAACTCCCTACTAGAAAATTTAACAACATACTTACCACCTCTTTTTTCCTACTAGAAAATTTATCATTTCAGAAAGAGACTTAGATGATAAAGGTGGCCTGTGTCAATCTAAGCTTTACTCCTTAGCTAATTTCCCTCTACGACTAAATTATTTTTTCTCTAATAGTCTTTGCTCTTGTTAGTAGTATAGTTTTAAATACACGAAAGAGCCTATGATGCTAGTAAAACACCCCAGAACTTTTTTGAGGGCAGTTCTGTCAGTAGCCTGCAACATAGCAATGAGTTAAAACTCTCATCAAAAGCTTCTGTTTAGGATAAAGTGGTGAACTTTCCCATGCAAAGAACTGTCACAGCATTTCCCAGGGTTGTTGTCCTTGCTCAACATTCAGCTCTTTCAAGACATGCCTCCAAATTACCTTTCCACCTTCACTTTTCCCCCCATACTAAATCTCTGGCCCCTTTGGTTGACTTGCAAACTTATAAACACAAAATGAACTTTGACATCTCTGGGGCTTTGCTCTTTTTCTTCACTTGAAGCTGAAATTATAATGTCCTTCTTGGCATGGACCCCCTTCACCCATCTCAAGACACATGACTTCTTTTCCCAAAATGCATCCGTACTTACTCTCTGCTGCATTGCCGTGCACTGTATGTACCTTCTCTTCTTTCATCCATTTCTTAATTCAGCATACATGTATTGCTCTCCCATGTACCACACTGGAAATTATGAGTATTCAGTAGGATAGAGTCACTTCCTTGGACTTCATGCTTACCACTTCTTTGTTCCTTGGTTTGGGGATCAGTTGTCACCAATATGTCTATTATATCTTGAAAAGTTCCCTATCAAGAAAAACCATTGCTCATGTATAAACCCTTTCTACCAATCCAGTTATCTTCCAGAATCAATCCAGTTATCATTCCAACAATGACCTTTGGGGCACATGAACGAACCTGCACTTTTTTTTTTTTTTGCAAGCTATACACCATTTATGCACTTCTAATGTGCTAAATTAGAAACAAAAGGCATTGTAGAGCTCAAAATAATTTTAAAGATTATCTCCAATATTCTCATATGACAGAAAAATGGAAGCATGAGAAAATTAGGAAACTTATCATAAGTCACAGATTAAGTTACTGGTATAAACAAAACTAACATCAAAGTTTAGGTTTCCTTGCCATTCCCACTTAACTATCCCATAAATGGGTAGTTGGGTCATGAAGTATCACAGTAGTAATTAAATTACAAGTTTATCATTCCTGTTTTAAATGTATTTTGCATATTATTTCTACTGCAAATGGCCAATTGTAGATATAAACATGACAAATTGCATTGAATTCAAAGGGGAGCCATCTCTCACATGGCCTGATAAAATTATCTGCATTCATTAGAGTGAAATTCTAGAATATTAAGTTGAAAAAAAAAGAATATAATATTGTAATCATGGCTATTTCAATGAGTGCAACTTAATGTAAAATAAACATAATAATTGTTCAGAACAACCACATACAAAAGGAAAGTTTAAACACTTAAATTTCTAAAAGATAAGATAGAGGTATATAAATACAGTCATTGATATTCTGAGGTGCCAGAGATACATTAAGCTATTTGTAGAAATAAAATATGAACAGTTAAGGAAAATTATTGACACTGACTCATTGTGATACTTAGTACCTAGTGTGTTCTGAGTCACAGTATGATGTTGTAAAATTTCATACTTTTTCTGGTTTACTGGCATAAGACTCCTAAAATCCTTGGAATCTCCAAAGTAGCAAATGCTTTTTTATGTGCTAGTGAGTTGACTGAAGTTAGCAGCCTAACTAACTAAGGTGGCTTCAGTGTGGGGACAGGTCACTATGAAAATAGCATTGCATGATTAGAGACCAGGGATTTATATATTTATTTGTATAAATAAATTTATATAAATTTATATTTATTTATATATTTATTCATATATGGATATATATGTTCAAACCCTAACTCTAACCCTAAACCTATTTCTAAATTTAGTCCAATCTCTACTACTACCCCTAAATAGAAACCTCTTTATATATAAACCATAAATGGTCATGTATTTTGAGATATACATTTAAAATTCATATAAAAATCCATATAAAAATTTATACATATATATGTATGTGTGTGTATATATATATATATATATATATGTGTGTGTGTGTGTGTGTGTGTGTGTGTGTGTATGTTTATATATGTTCTTTTCTACACCCATACCCTATCTTTAACACAAATCATAACAATTCCCCTTAACATAAATTTATCCATGTATGAAACTTTGGGGAAGGTTGAGGGGTGAAGGTAAAGTTGGTCAGTGATATAGCCAGCCATCCTTATGTAATAATGACCTCCATGAAAACCACAAAGAACAGGGATGAAAGAGTGTTCTTACAGCTGGATCTGTGGAAGTTCCTGGAGGGTGGCACACCCAGAGAGGGTATGGAAGTTCTTGCCCTTCCCACATACTTCTTAGTGTATCCTTTGCAATATTCTTTATAATAACTGGTAAATATAAGTGAAGTGTTTCCCTAAATTCTTTGAGCTGCTCTAGCAAATCAATCAAAATCCAAGAGTGGGTAGGAAGAATCTTGATATATAGCTTATTGTTCAGAAGTACAAATAATACAATCTGGAGATTGGCATAAGAAGCCAGGGACAGTCTTGTGTGACTGAGCCTTTAACCTGCAGGATCTGATGCTATCTTTAGGAAGATAATATCAGAATTGAATTGAATTAGACATCTGAGCCAATGTTGACTGCAGAGTACTTGCTTGGTGTATGGAGAAAGTCCCATCCCACACATCCAATCACAGAAGTATTCTGTCATGGTTGTTGAGTAAGAGAAGCATTTTGGTTTGGTTTTCTTTGTATTCTCAGATACAGATAATCAGAGACACAAATTCATCAGAAATAAAGAATCAGTTCATTCCTTCCTCATGGAATTCACCGTAGTTCCCACTGAAAAGACAAAACTTATTGAGTCATCCTTAAAGTATTAAATTCACTATATTTCTTTGTCTTAGGCAATCAGGGTGACTTTTTTAATGAATAAAATATAAGAAAAAATAATAAATGAAGGTTAAAGAGGAGCTGAAGACATTGGGATAGATGTTTATCACAGCAGAGTCACATTTTTGAGGTCCTTGGTATCAGCTGCCTTGTCTATACTGTACTAAGCCCATCTCCATTTGTGTCAGTTCTAAGATTTGTCTGCAGTTCTGTTTTATGATTCTGTGGAAGTATGTTTTACAAAAACAGGTTAAAAGCATGACATACAAACATAAAACAAGGTTATGCTAAAGATTTACTTAACTCACTGCAATAGATGTGAGGATGGAAAGGGTGGTTAAAGGAAGAAATAGAGCAGCAGAGGTCAAATAAATAGCCCATTAGGGAAAGTACACTGAGTTCAATTCATCAGGGAGTTTGTCTGTTTTATTTTTTCATGTTTAATACCAACAAGGCTAGGACCTGGACAACTCTCTACTTAGATCCAGCTTGTTTGTTTTGTAAATACTTTTATTGGAACACAAGCTTACTCACTCATTGACTTAATTGCTATATGGCTGCTATCTAGCAATCTTAATCTAAGGCAATTGCCCAGGGGCCTTAGAGGATAACTCAAAGATAATTTGTATGCAAAATACATTAAAAAAATTTTCCCATGAATTTAGGGTCCTACCTTGGAAGGCGAAGTTAAAAATATTATCTGAGTACATTTAGGTATTTGACTATAACGCTATCATATTTGCCTAAAAACAATGAAAAGTTATATTAGCTACACCCCCTCCCCCTTTTTTTAAACAACCAAGGACCTGCCAAAGTCAGCACAAAGCTCAGAAAATTATTTAGTGAGTTAGATAAGAAATCTCTGCTACCTGGCCAGATTATATAGAATAATAACCTTTCTTTTCCTTGTTAAAAGCAAAATTAAATTATAACAATTTTTCATTTGAACAGCAGGAAAAAATAGTTCTCGTTTTGCATTAATATGTTTAAAGTAATATATTTGCAAGTACCTTTAAAATTTATCTTTTGAATTAATTCATCAAAACTGAGAAAATTTACCAACATTTTACACTTTAAGCACTTCTTTTCAGAGTCATTACTTATAAATATTACAATATAAAGCAAATAAAGTAGGGTATTTGGCTTTTAGGGGTTCTTGTGTTGTTTTTGTGTATTACTCAGTTTTCCATATCAGTTCAACTTGTTTGTTATTATCTTCTCTCACATTTTGGAACCAAAAAACATTTTTAACTGAGAAAAAAAAACACTCTCCTCTTTGGTTAGCAAAAATACATTTTAGTTATAATTCTTTGCAATGTTTAGTCCTGCCCAGTCTCAACCATTCACATAAGCCATGATTTGCAATCAAATATACTAATCTTTCAGAGATAAATGGGAGAGTGATTACTGCAGGTCACACACCAGCACTTCAGATCCTCACGGCCAACAATGTAGCTTTTATAACTTTGTAGGTGACAAAATGAATATGTTCACTAAAATGACTTTAATTTTTATTTTAATAGATGATAAAGTCTACCCTCTTTATTATCTATTATCTGTTAAAATAAAAAGCAAAGATCTCTATCATAGTTTGTGACCAATGTTTAAATTCTCTCTTCTTTAGGAATTATGCAGTATTCATAGATTTTTATTTATTCACTTGATTTACTATCACTTTAAGGTCTAAAATTAATAAATATCTTATAATTATATATAATAGCATGTTCTGCAACATAATTGCAGTTGAATGAAAAAGATTCAGAACTGTAATTCAACAGAATATATAATTGCATATTTTCTTAACTCACATTTAACTTAATTAAATGGAAGAAAGATTAGTTTAATCTCATCAGTAAACCAGTTTAAGAAATGTTTTGAAGATTAACTAGTATCTTATTAAAAAATAAATCCAAATCTCAAAATATTATCTCATGTATTTATTCTCCATATCAACAAAACAAGGAAATAACAGTTAACTATGTATAAACTAAAATTATTAAACTGATATGTGTCTACATAGTCACCTTGATTCTTATATGAAAATGCCTCTGAGCTATCATTATTTTGGTAGAATTTTTCCCCATAGAAAGACAGAACATTTCTCTACAGAAAGAGTTCAGTTTATTTTCTCATAATTTGGGGAATATTAAATTTTTGCAAGTTTTTATTAGCCGCTATAACTAGAAAAGTTTACTTTTACTTAAGATATATTGTAATTAATTTTTTAGAAGTTGAAAAATGTTTAATGTTCCCATTAACTAGTGGGAAAAGGTTTTTCTCTATTAAACACACAATCACCTCAGGACGTAAAATTTCAATTCCGTAACCTAAGGTACAGGGCACTAGAAAAAAACAGTCTCAATGGGTTATTCTCCTATTCAATGGAAACAAAATATTTTCTACATGGATTTGAGCAGACAAATCGACACACAGGCAAACAATAGAGAAACAGAAAATAAGCTTGTTACTTCTCTCATAACAGAGGATAAATTTCCATCATCCAATATGAATCAGCAAGTGATCACATCATGAAACCAGATGGCTAATTACAGTCACCCCAAATGGGAAATAATTTAAAGATTATGTGACCTTTACTGGCCTCAATTCTCAGTACCCACTAGTCCCTGGAATTGACTGTTTCACACATAATGTTTTATACATGGGGAATCTTTTGACTATATAATTGAAACCAGCATAGCAATCCACTATCTAGTTGTAAATATGGACATTTCCTAGCCAATGAGTTAAACAAAAGAAAATATAAGGCACGATCTGAAACAACAAAACAAACAAACCAGAACACTGAACCAAAAAAAGAAACGAAGAGTCAGAAAGGTAAAGTTCTATTGCAGTTCATGATTCATTCCAGAAGCTTCTTAGGTAAAACTATTGAGCCAGATCTAGTATATGATCACACTGTGCTTATTAAGAGCAACCTGCAAATATGCCAAAGTGTATAGTCACAAACCTGACTCTTATTCAAATATAGACAGAACATGGGCTGGGGCTGTAGCTCAGTGGTAGAGCGCCTGCCTAGCAAGTGTGAGGCACTAGATTCAATTCTCAGCACCACATATAAATATATAAATATAATAAAGGCCAATTGACAATAAAAAAAGAAAAAAAGATTGATTGAGCTCATTTGATGAGAAAACCAGTAATGAGTTACAGCTGGTTAAAAAGAGAATTAGAGGAACAGGGTGCAAGTTATTGCAGGAAAGTCATATGAAATCAGTTTCTTAATTTAGGGACAAAGGTGTCAAATGTCACTGCACAATAAAACTGACTTTTGAGATTATCTGTTTTCACTAGACCGAAGCCATTTATCTTTCTTTGAGACACAAATCTACAAATTATAACTTTATAAGTCTCAGGAAAGTCAATAGTAAACAGCAGATCACACAAAAGCATATCCCCACAGACAATTAAATAAGACTTCGATGGGCCTCTTAGGGTGTGCTCCAGCATTGCTGGGGAGACATTCAAACTTCACTTCATTTCCAAATGTGGGATACATTTTTAAAACAATTTTATGTTGTTAGGCTTTTAGAAGTCTATAGATATTCTCAAGGAAATTTGGGGTATAAATGGATTGTACTAATATTTATTTTTTAAATTTTTATTGGAGGCCTACAAGAAAAAAAAATAAGGTACTATGATTTCCATTTCTATATTGTAAAGTTCTTTAGTTGGAGTGACAGTTAATGTTGTCTCTGTGTTCTACCAGCATCCAGAAGAATATCATGAGTGTACTCAGTAAGTACTAATAGCCTTTCTCAGTTCCTCAATTAGTCCTTTGGCCACTATTCAACCATATTTGCATGATTCTATGAACAACTAATGCCCAGAATGGAGATTGAAAAGAATAACTGGTTATGCTAAACTGAGGGATTATCAGTTAGGTTTGGAAGAGGCTGGAAATTTCTCTCAGCCTGGGAATATAAAGACCATTTATAGGCTGTGCAACTGGAGAGACTAAGAATATGTAGCTAAATTAACTTCACTGCAGTTCTACCTTTGCCACTTTAAAGCTACAAGAACTTGAACAAGGATACCTTACTTCTCTGAGTGCCCTTTTCCTTCAGCTGCATAAGGAGATCACTGTGTCTTTATATCTATACTGTGTTTCTTGTAGACAACACAGAGTTAGGTTTTGTTTGTTTTTTCAGTCTCCATCTGTTAATTGCTATTTTTGGACTCTTCACATTTAATGTAACATTTGATATAGTTGAACTAATATATATCATATATGTAACTGTTTTCTAATTGTTTCCTTTGTTCATTCTTATTTTTCTTTCCCTCTCCTCCCCTCCCCTCTTTTTTCCTTGTCTTGAAATTCTGTGGTTTAAAATGGGCACTTTATGAGATTCCATTTTCTCTTTTTTTAAAAAAATATTTATTTTTTTAGGTGTAAATGGACACAACACAATGCCTTTATTTTTATGTGGTGCTGAGGATCGAACCCAGGTCCCGCCTGTGCTAGGTGAGCACTCTACCGCTGAGCCACAATCCCACAATCCCAGCCCCTCCATTCTCTTTGCATAGACTATCTATTGTATTTCTTTTTTAAAATACAAAAAAAAAAAAATTTAGTGGCAGCCCTGGAATTTTCAATATACATTTTCAATCAATCTGTCTACTTTCAAATATCATGCCACTTCATAGTAGTTCAGTACTATGTTCTAGAGTATTCCTGATTCTTCCTTCTTATAAAATCACTGTCATCCATTTCACTTATATATAAGATACCACTAAACAAATTATATTTTATATTCATTTATTCCTCCCCTAGTACTCCTGCATTCTTTATATAGATCTAAATTGGTCTATACATTTTCCTTCTCTCTGAAGCACTTCAGATCTGCTGGCAACAGATTCCTTCAATTTTTGTTTGAGAAAAGCTTTATCTTTCCTTTAATATTTTTAATAACGTAAAAAAAATATATAACAAAATCTATTTTAACCACTTTTAAGTATTCAGTCCAGTGCACTATGGAGAGTCCTATTGCTGTGCAGCTACCACCAGTGTCCATCTCCAGAATCTTTTTTATCTTCTCCTTTACTTTGAGTTATAGTTATGTTGCATACAAAATTCTCACTCATTCTTTGTTCCTTCAGGACTTAAATATTTTACTCTGCACTGTTCTTGCTCACTTGGTTTCTGAAGAAAAGTCCAGTTTATTGCTTATCCTTGTTCTATAGGTAAGGTGTTTCCTTCCCTGGCTTTTTTCAAGATTTCCCCCACCCCTTATTTGATTTTATACAGTTTGAATATAATTGAGATAGGGTTTAGAGTATGTGGAAGGGGCTGAAATAGGCCATTAGTGTGATGTTTTGTGTTTATGTGTCTGGGCATTAAGTTCTGTTCATTGTTTGCTATTGCTGGGAGGTGGGTGTCAGTGAGTAAATTTTCCTCTGGTATTCTTGTTTCTGTCTACTCTATTTTTATTGGGTTCTTATGAATATGCTTTAAATAGGGTCAGGGGCCTGAAGCTCTTTCGCTGTAACTCCCCAGTAGCCTTGCTGATATGGTAGTAGAATGTAGAGGAAGGACAAATACTCTATAATCCATGGGTAAGTCCAGTCTTCCAGTGAGCTGAGGTGGGTATTTCCTTCTCATAGGTTGGCTAGGCTTTAGTGACCATACCCCATTATGTTAAGATCTGGTAAAATAATTTCCCTTAAGGACAGGCCTAGGTAAGGAGAAGAGAGTGGTCAGTGTTATATTTCAGAGCTTCCTTCCCTCTATCAGAAACAGGGGGTGGATAATAAGAACTTGATATGGCTCCAGGAGGTAAAACTCATGCAAGTGAGGAGGTCTACCTGAGACTGGCCGCTTAGAGTTTCTAACTCACATGTCCACACAAAGTCTCCATCAATTCATCAATTGCAGTTTAAAGTTCCTACTGACATTGATTCTAGCTGACCTTTTGCTTCTGGGCTTCTGTTTCCTGTAAGCTATGATTCTGTGTATTGACCAATATTCTAGGGCCATACGATTTGTCCTGTGACCTCAATTCTCTGATTCTCCTTAGAATAGTTGTTGAATTTCCAGTTTGTTCAGCTTTCTTCTCCTTGGAAAGATGGGCATAACAACTTCTAAGCTCTTTACATGTCAGACTAGAATAACAATGAAAATAATAATCAGCTTTATCATAGTTTTTTGTGATGATGACATTAAATTTATTACATAAATTAATATTTAAGGCATCAAGTTAAGTACATGGTTACTAGGAACCATTTGACTAATGGCAGATACTTTTATTAGTATTCTCAAAGCCATTTTTAAAAGGTGAGACTGACTAAATCACTAGACTAGAAAGTCAATGTGTTGTTAAGAATTGAAATATAAAAGTTTATTTTTATTTTTTTATTGGCTGTCCTTCTGATCTCTGATTCCAGCTAGTCAGAGTTAGATCACTGCTCCCAGCTATAGAGACTCTCCCATCTGGAGAGTCCCACCCAAGATTGCCAAATGAAAATATTTAGTCAGTGTTTAGGTATCATATGAAAAACAAGAGAAAATTGACCCTCAGCTTTATGAAGTAAATCATTTCAAATATTCACAAATTATTGTCATCAGGTAAAAAGTAGAATAAAATGGCAATTTTTCAGTTTTTTTCTAGGTAAAAGAACTATTCTACAGATAAATCTTTCCAAAGAAAATGAATTAATATATGAAAAAATATCTGGCTCATAGAGACAGCTCAGTACTTATAACACTTATCTCCATCCTAATCTCTTCTTCTTTTGGCTTTAGTGAGGGCCAAGTTAGAATACAGTTTCAAATTAAAAGGGGAATTCTGAAAAACAAGATTACAATTTGATAAAGTTGTCAGTATATTCATCTCTTTGTGTCTTCTAAACTCTTCAAGTTGTATCTGAATATTATTATCTAAGCATAACTTAGTTTCTTAGTATATTTGCTACTTTTTATGACCCTCACATTATAAGGAGTTTTGTAAATGAAATCCATTGAAAGCATTACCTGTGGCACCAATTACCAAGCATATCATCTGTCATTTTCCCTTCAGTGTAAGAAACCAACTTCTCTAAGGGAGAAGAAAGGTTGTCCCATGGGAGATGCCCTGGCCGATTTGATGAACCTTGACTTCCCTGAACACTCATTGTTTCTGTCCGTAAATATTTAACTACTTACTCTATTCATGACTTTTTTTCAAACTGCAAAGTAATGTATCAGAAGAGTAGAACTCCATCGACACAGTGGTTTTGCATCCACCATTCCAAATTATCCACCAGTAGAAAAATCTCCAAGCCTTCACAAAATTTAAAATATGGCCTGTATAATATCAGCATTGGTATATTAGTTATTCGTGCTATGTAATAAGTAACCTCAAAATTAGCAACTCCAAAATCACATATGTATTATTCCCTAGTCTCTGTGAGTCAGAAGTCTGTGCACAGATTAACTTGTGTCCCTGGCTCCGGGTCTTTCACAAGACTGCCATCAAAGTGTCAGTTGGTGCCTGAAAGCCCAATTCAGGGAGGAACCACTTCATGATCACTTATGTGCTCAGCTGCAGACGACAGGTCCTTTTCCTTGTGAGTTGTTGACCAGTGATCACAGTTCCTTACCATGTGAATCTCACCATGGGCCAGTACACAGCATGGAGGATGGCTTCTGTCAGAAAAAAAAAAAAAAAAGACACTGTTGTAACCCAGACAGAAGCCACAATCTAGTAATGAGTTTCATAAGTAATAACCTGTGACTTTTGCCCTATTCTGTTCTTTGGAAGCAGTCAGTAGGCTCAGTCTATACACAATGGCAGGGAACTGTGTGAGGATACAAAGACCAGGAGAGGGGATAATGGAGAGATTTTTAAAGTCTGCTTACCTGATCAGTATCTATTGGGAACTTGTTAGAAATATGAAATGATGAAACTATTGAACTAAATAGAAATTTTAGCCAGATTTCTAGGTGATCTGTCTATACAACAAAGATTAGAGGAGATTCCTGCTCTAAGAGCAGGGCTGTGTTGAAGAGTTTGCTTCCTCACTTAATTTTACCTACTTATTGGTAACTTTTTAATAAGTGCAAAGATCTATTGTCCTTGCAATTTAGTTCTCCCCTACTCAGGAAATAGAAAAAAATATATAAGGATACTGAAGCACAACTGGGCTATGAATACCAGATTCAAAATAGAATTGGGAGAATAAGAAATAGGGGACCTAAAAACTATGCCAAACAACAAGTGACAGCATCAAAAAATTACGGAAAGAGAAGATGCACCATCTAAAATGGGGTATTACAACTTTATTTCCCTTAAATGCATTGTTTAATACCTCTGCATTATAAAGCTTATTATTTACCATGGTACCCCATACTATCTGGATCATGGTTCTGTTTACAAACATTAAGAATTTTACAGCATTATTTTAGAAATATATCCATCAAAAATTATCACAACATGAAAATGTAAATGCTCATCTAAGTGATTTTCAGATTTTGTAACTTGATTATTTACTTTCCCAATATATTTCATGTCTCAATGATGCAGAAATAATTTAATCTATATTCAGTACTTGACATTTTTTATAAAAGACATTAATAATTTCACTGTATTTTGCATTTACCTCAAATTATATTCAGTTGAAGCAATAAAATTATATTCTGATTCTAATTATATACAGAAAAATAAAAACACTAAGGGATAAATTGAACATCTCTAATTGACATATCACAAGATATGTGAGCTGTTTATTACATTTTCAGGAGTTTTCTGAACTAGTTGTTAATTACAGTCATTATTAAAACTTAATTTACACATATAAATCTATGAATAAATGTTACATTCAAAACAAAAGCAGTACATACTCAATATTAATAGGTTCCTAATTATTTTACTACTTTTTACTATTTATTATTTTCTTGAAGTTTTGTAAAGTACCTGTTATATCTAAAGAGTGAAAATACTCGTGAGCATCTTATCAATTCCATGTTTCGGAGCATCACATCAGGACCTTGAGATTGGCCATGATAGAAGTTTTTAGACCCCAGAAATTATAAAAGATATAAATAAGGACTTGAGTTTTATTGTGTTGATTCTAAGCTTAAGAAAGTGATGGAGAAAATGTTAATATTAGAGCAAATTAAACTTGAAAAGTGTGGCATGTCCCTAGTTGTTGATCTGCTAATTGTAGGGGAATGAAATATTCTCCAGGAAGTCAGAAACTGTTATCCAATTCAGTAAAGAAGTTTCTCATATCATTGATGAATTGGTAAAGTTCTGACATAATTAATCCTGAGGCTAAAACAGGTTTCTGTTTAACGGATATCATTTGCACTACATGAGAAATAGCTTAACAGTAAATCACATATCAGATTTAATGATTAAAAAATTATTGAAAAAAGAGTTAAATTGTGACCACCACTATTTCTGAAATCCTATTTGCACTGCAATCAGAGGTTGTTATGCTCTGAAGAGTTTAGTAAGAATGAACAAAAGCATACCCTGAGAATTAATTGGTTATGTAAAATTTATAATAAAAAGTTATTTTATGTTTTATTATTATTATAAAGTATGCTATATACCTTTTATATAGGCACAATTTATATTACACTTATAAATATGGTTAGTTTGGAACTTAAATGTTCATCAGAGGACCACGTGTTAAAAATTTGGTCCCCAGCCTGTGATTCTGTTGAGATGTGGTGAACCGCTTAAGAGGTGAGCCTAGCAATAGGAAGTTAGGTCATTGGAGTGGCCCTTGAAGGGAATATTGAGACCTTGACTCCTTCTTCTCTCCCTCTTTGCATCTCAGTGGCCTGGAAATGAACACAGTTTCTCTGCCACACTCTCCTGCTATTAGGTACTACGTTACCACAGGCCCAGAGTGACTGAGGCCAAGCAACCATGGATTACAACCTCTGAAAGCACAAACCAAAATAAACCTTTGCCCTGTATAAGTTGATTATATCAGGTACTTTGTCACAGTGACAGAAAGCTGACTAAGACAGTATGTAAGTGTGTATGCATACATGTATATATTTTTCCTAGGGAGCTGGTTATTGAATAATTAATTACCAGCACACCATTCTATATCCTTCCCTTACAATGTAAACATGGCTGCTACAGATCACAGAGGAGCACATTACCATGTCTTAGTCTTCCATATTAAAATACTACTTTAAGTTTTAAATTGGAAAAAATAAATATGCAGAATATTTATTATAATTTTGTAGAGACACACTTCTCTGGTTGGTGTTCCGTGTGTATTAGCTTCTCTGCTGTGAACTTGGGGAGTCTGTGTTTTTGTTAAATCTTCTGAGTAATCAGTTCAGGTGATTTGCAGTCTGTTGCCTTAGTCACAATTAAACTTTGCACATGTATTTTAAAAACACTCAGGGAAATAACTTTTCCTTTATTACAATATGGAAAAAAAGAATCAACATCACAGGACTGTAGGTATCAAACTGATCTAGAACCTGATGGAATAAGACTGAAAATCTGTGTGTGCTCCTAAGTATCTGGAAGACATACCAGGAGGAGCTGTACAGGTCTCATGAGCAGGCATGCTGGCAGGCATTTATGCTTAAGATTCAGAGGAGTCACATGTCCCCTTTTCAAATAAATCAGATAGAGCTTTTTATGTGATCAAAACAACATCCATCAGTCAGCTGTGTTGATGACAATGTTTTTATGTGTGCGATTCAGCCTTTCGGGAAATTACTCTTCTATATGGTTTCTGGAAATGAATGAACTGCTTTAGTTATTGTTCAGTTCCACCCATAAACAACACAAATGGAAGAAGACAAGCTGACGCGTATAAAAACGGAAGCCTCCATGGTCCAATTAGAAAGAAATTTTGCTGTAAATTTTGAACCAACTGAGAAAGGGAAAGAAAATGCTGAAGTAACAGACTAGACTTCTATATGGCTGCAGGCTTTTCTCCTGAAGATTCCAGATGAAAAGAATTTGGTAGAAACGAACATTGTATAGTGGCTTTTTGAACTGCAAAAAGATAATAATATCCTTGTGGGTCCTCTGAGAAAACAGCTAGAGGAGTACTTTATAAATTAATATTTATATTATCATTACCATTAATAAAGTTGTCAGAAATTTTAAGAATGGGTATGCAAAAAATCTTCTATGATCATCAAATTGAGAATGGGGTAAATTTGTAGAAGGAGCAGATTTGGACAGGAGGAGTTTATGCAAGGGAACTTGCAAATAAACTGAGATAAGCTGTTGGAAAAATATTCCAGGCTTCTTTTTACAAGAGCTCTTCAAGCAATACAGATGCTTTAAGTTTTAAATATATATAAAGTAACAGTGATTAGACAAGTTAGAAAAGAAGCATTTCCAGAATTAAACTCTTTCCCCAAAACAAATCAGAGAAAAATGCTGATTTGTTTTTCCCAGTTAGAATCTAGGGTTAGAGTGTCACATTTAAAAGGCAAGTCTGATCTGTTTTCTTTTCTTCATGAACTTGATTATGGGCTTGAAAAAAAAAAGCCTTTCTTCCTTCTAATTCACATTACAACTATCAGGTCACTGGAGATTTATATCGTGGATATTGTGAATTTTACAGTAGGAATGCATAACTGGGAGATGTCTTGCTTTTATCTGTTTAGTTGACACTCATAAATAAAGGATAAAAATAGTGGGGGAGGACTTTAGGAGAGTTGTGATTACAAAGTGCTATCCAAGCTTCCCATATGACAAGACAGAATGAAAACCATTCCTCTATGGAAGATTCACTCAGCAGCTCATGTGTACACTTCAGTTAATTTATGGACATATTAAACATGACATGCATGTTTGTCTTGGAACACAAACATGACTTTTACTGAAGCCTAAATGGTAAGAGCACATACTATTATTAAAATTACCACATATTTCTGATAAGGTCGATAAAATGCAAAAAAGAGCTCAAACTCTGGTGTTTTATCAGCAGAGTTTTTATCAGCAGCATCTTTTGTTGAATCTATTGACCAGCAAAAACTGATTTTTCTGTCTCTTCTATAGTCTACATAACTTTTGTAGCTGAAACAATTTAGTAATTAAACAGCCCCAGGAAAAAAACAAGAATCAAATGTCAGAATGGGTGGAAATCCTGGGATTATCTCATCTGCACAACCTCTTTATCAAATAACAGCTGAAATGCAACCTCAGTATGAAATACAGACAGTAATATAAGAGAACTCCTGAGTTGAATTCAGTCTTAACTGGGAAAAATTTGTCTTTGCTCATAGAACTGCCTTACCATCCACCTTTTATTGAACCCTGTGGCTCATTGGAGCTCAGAATAAAACCATGATTTTTCCTCATGTGTTAGGAAACTGAACTTCTCTACCCTGATCCACTTTGCCCAAAGGTCACAGGTAGATCACATCAGAGGTGAACTGGAGTCTTGTACCACATTTCTCATACAATACCACAAAAGAAGTGAACTTAATAGCAGCTCCTTGATTAGTTGAAAGTTTGACCACATTCTTTCTTGGATTTCATTATGTCAATTCATAACCTTTGCATTCTGTCAGTATTAAAAATGGTAATTTGAAAGAAAACAGATCTAGAAAAGTTTACTAATAGGAATATTTGATTTTTCAAGATCTTTTATTTCAAATTCTACCATAGACTAAGTTCACCACTTATCCAAAAATTACATGAAGTTTTAGCATTCTCCCTAAAATACAAACAGCTATTATCCCACAATCTTAAAGCATGAGAAACTTAGGATCAAGATGAACCACTCTGCAGAAACTGTAAGGACTAGAGATGGGGAGGGGAATCCAAATACTTTTTGCGGGGGGAGTATGTGCTCTGTTTGCATGTTCCCTTTGTTCCATTCATTTCACCAGATGTTTACAGAACACCTGTGCTGTGCTCAGTTATCACCTCTAAGCAAACAGAATAATGTTTGGAGTGTGACTCACACCTTGAAGTTCACTTCCTTTTAGAAAAATTATCTTGTATTCTGTAAATTTTAGCAGGGAAGAATCTTACTGCAATTACTCAATGCCTAAAATTTGAAATGAATAGAAATAAGACCATATACTGGGAACACTTCAATATTGAAATGTTCTTTCTGAATTACCACTTTTCTTCCTCTTAAGTCACATATCACTGACCCACAGCAAAACTCCAGGTTCCTATCAGTTGTTCCAATCTGGATCAAAGCTGGTTGCTTAGTGGCTGGACAGATCCTGATAGAGTACCTACTATGTGTCAGGCACTCTTTCAGTCTTGGCTCAGAGTTAAAAGTAGGATGGACCAAGTATTCCACAACTCCTCCATGTTTGTGGGGGTGGGCAGAGAAAAAAAAACACATGAAAAGCAGGATGATTTTAATTAGTCATAAACATTATGAAGGAAACAAAAGACCTACAGAAATCTAAAAATAGGCATGAGGACTGGATACCATGATTGATCAGGAGAACAGGTTCTCCAAGGAGGTAGCATTTAAGCTCAGATCCTGAAGAGGGTTCCAACTCTCAATATTCTCCGAGTGAAGTCATGAGACCCCAGCTGAAAGAACCACCAGGATTTGTGCTGCCAAGGCAAGGTTACTCTGTTCTTAATTGATGGCCAGACTTCCTAGAGACTGAAATGAGTAACACTGAGGAAAGGTGGGGCAGCTACTGGAGACAGAAGCAACATTGTGATTTAGTTCTTTGGTGGATTGCTCATGCTTTCATCAGTAGCATAACCACACCTTAGTTCTTGGAGAATGCAGAGTGCGAGCCAGGGCACTCTGAGCCTGGAGCTCCAGTACCAGACCAGCAGCCAGGCGTGTGAACCAGCACACCCAGCGCTCCCACACAGGGAAGCTGTTTACTCTTCTCAGAGGACACAGGGTTAGACACAGTTAAATCCATAATCATTATCAGCCAGATCAACTCGTTCTAACCGACCTACTTTCGTCATATTTTTCCCCAACAATAGTTCAACGGCCTGTGAATGTTTTGCCTTCAGAAGCAAAAGATTTTCTTTTTTAAATAGATCATTTCATGGTCAAAGGAAGCTTTTGTTGCTTCACAGTCTTACTCCCCTTTTATTCGTATTGCTCGATAAAAGTTTTAAAAAGTATTTGATGCAGCCACTGTGTAAGTAAAACAAAAATTGCTGACAGAATATTTATTCTAAGTACATGTTAACCCCAACAGTGACATGGTTTCTGGGAACATATATTTGTGACTATATTACGAGATGAACTTTCACAGATGCTAAAATTTTGACTATTTCTCAAAAATCAATCAGTGCTTAGAAGAGACCTTAAGATATAGTTTCAGGCTGGGCATGGTGACTCACGCCTGTAACCCAGTGACTCTAGAACTAAGGAAAAGGATCACAAGTTTGAGGCCATCCTCAGCAACTTAACAAGATACTTAGCAACTTAGCGAGATGGTGTCTCAAAATGAAAAATATAAAAAGGGCCGGGGATGTAGTTCAGTACTAAAGTACCCCTGAGTTCAATCTCCAGTACTACTACTACTACTAATAATAATAATAATAATAATAATGATACAGAGTTTCAGGTAAGACATGGCTTCTTTCTTTGGGGAAAGTCTAAAAGGAACAGTAATTATTACCACTATAAGATTGTATAAAATAAAGCTCATTTTAAGTTATAAACCAAACAGACTATAGAGATAAAATGGGCCAGCAGGACAGGCTAGAGTCAGCAAGGAGTGCTTGACAGAAGAAATAGAACTAGAACGTGAAGAATTTGAAAGAGTGAAAGTGAAGTACTTTAAGTGAGGGAAAGATCAGGGCACATGCCCAAAGCAGAACTTGGGCTGAAACACTTCCATGAACAGGGTGGAGATGTGAGTATATGCAGCTGTGGTCCATTTGGGGAGCTATTTGGAAATGGTCAGATTGATATTGTACCATGCCTATGAGGGGCACAGCAAGGTGCATCAAGTACAGATGTCTGCTGAAGGATTTTGTAAGAGTTTAACTGATATTGACCTTTCTGCACTTCTCAATGTACCCAGGCACACTGTTGGTCATTTGTAAATATTTGTAATATTTCTAACTTGAATGATGTCACAATGACTCATGGAGTATGTGAGTGAATTTGATCATAAAGACTGCCAAAACCTCCTTCTCCAACATAAAGTTATTGCAAGGTCATTGAGACACCATCAAAAACAGAGGAACATCAAGATTTACTAAGTTCACATCCTTCACTTCATGAACATTTCAGAGAGAAATAAATTTCCCTGTATTCTATCTAGTCAATTTATTCTTAATGCTTTTCTCAGAGAAGATGAAGAATTCATTAGTCAATTTCATATCCCAGAAAATTTATTTTTTTCTTAATGTGTACTTTTTTCATCTTGAATTTCTACTTGCACTTTTGTGTCTCTAAAACCTGTAACCTTACATCTATTGAAGACATGAGTGTAAATTGTATCTCTACTGAGGTTTGTTTGTCATGTTCATAGAAGCCAAAGTTCACCTTCAGTTATGGATTAACTCTTCACCAGGAAATATTTTTATATGAATACATATCTTGGAATACAATGAACTCCTTTTTCTCTTCTGGCTTGAGTCATTCAAGAATGAGTGCCTTTGATAATTCTAGAAACCCACAAATCTGAGTTAGTCTTGGATTGTAAAGAGAGAATTGGCCTGGCCCAGCCTTTTGGGCTAATACCACAAGTAAAATAACAAAAAATCCATGTTTAAACCATAATGAATATGAGCGGAACTTCTAGTGGCCAACCAAGACCAGGCACACAGATCTTTAGAGGATCTACTTCTATCCAGTTCCAACAGGAACAGGGGCAATCATGAGAGTTCTCTTCCCTAAGCTACTATGTAGTTGATGTTATAAAGGGTTCTCATTAAATTCTGGGGCATACGAAAACATCCTGCTCTATGGCTGTGAAAACAGATTTCTCTGAAATATCTTAGAATTGGCAAAAGGACTATATACTTAGATGGCTCTTAGGGGAGTCCCAGGACATTTTTATATCCCAATTTTAATTAGAGTGTCCCTGACATATCTAAAACAAATACTTACATCTCCAAAAATATTTGTAGCCTTCATCTTATAAGTTGTGTCACCCTGTGCAGCAGCACCCTTTTCAATTCAGGGAATACTAGGTCAGTTTGGTTCTTGTTAATAGTAAACGTAATAATCCATATTGCTTGTGCCAATGTAGTCATGAGGAGTGTAGCCTTTCCTGTACTCTTAACCCTTTTTTGTAGACTTCAATTTCTTCATCTGTAAAATAAGAATAAAAATAGTAAGGCTGTTGTACAGTGTTATTAGCTTTTGCTAATTAATGTTGAATTTTTTTATAATGATGCCTAGCACAGTATAACTCAATAAGTAGAAGTCCCATGATGCTGATGAGATGTATTAATTTCTATACCTTCTCCTTTTCCCTACCCCTTAGTGTGGATATACATTCCCATGTAAACTATTAACTTGACAAGAGAGAATCTCTCTCTCAGCAGAGACTTTGACATTCAATACACTATTTTCTGGTAGCTTGGTTAGAGTCAGGGATACAGAGGGAATTTTATGGACCCTTTTTCTGATTCATCTGGCAGAAAGCGAGTTCTTTGATTATGACTCCTGCCGATGGTCAGCAATTTCCAAAGAGATCCTGAGATCAAGTATACTTGTATTTTATTCTGTGGATTTAAAATCGTAGACTGTAACAGACAGTATCCACATGAATTTGGAGTTTGTTAAGAATGTAGAATAACTGGCATGTCTTTCCTGTCTCCCTCTTCCACATAGGTTAACCTCAGAGCCACAGATGTCAGACTTATGCGTCAGTTGCTCCTCATCAATGAGAACATCGAGTCCATCAAGTGGATGATGGAGGAGAAAGCCACCATCACTAGCCGAGGCAGCAGTCTCAGTGGCAGTCTGTGCAGCCTGCTGGAGAGCCAGAGCACCTCCTTACGCGGCAGCTACAACAGCCTGCAGGATGGCAGTGATGGGCTAGATGGCATCTCTGTGGGAAGCTACCTGGACACTTTGGCTGATGATGTCCCAGGCCATCAGACCCCTTCAGACTTGGACCAGTTCAGTGAGGGCTCCATCATAGAGGACTCCCAAGCCCTACACAAGCCTCCTAAATTGGATTCTGACTACTACTGCTTTGGCTAATGACCCAGTTTTTTGCATGGGACTGGTGTGCAATTAACTTGTATGTATCCTTCTTCTCCGCTGCTATATTTTTGGTGTGATTTTGTAAAATAAGACAACCTTTTAAAAGAAGCTTATTTTTAAACTGCTTAATGACATTTCTGTTGCTCCTAATATTTCTCATCTAGACTGATTTATTTTTCTCTGTTACATCTCTATTTTTATTTATTAAAATGATTTTCCTCCCTTCTTTTAGAGTAGCACAAACAAAGTAGGGGGAAAAGAATAAGCAATAATTATGTTTTTGCTTTTGTTTTCAGAGCAAGGGGTCAGGGACTACAAGGAAAACTTTACTAAATTTTACAGTAAACCAAAGTATGAAAACTGTTAATTTTGTTGCTGTGTCCTTAAATGATTCAAGATTTTATCTTCCAAAAGATACTGAGGTCTATTACTGTTTGTAGATTAGGTTGCACAAACTTCTTGAACAAAATCAAGGGTGCCAATTATGGCACACTTTTACATGCCATCATTGGAAAGCCCCCAAGTGTATGCAACCTGATCACTTCACCTTTTTATTGATACTACACATTAGGATTTTGTCATCAGTCATTTTAACTCATATATTAGACATATCTGTCTGACAATATGTATTAGTATTTCAAATTTTGAGGAATATTGAGATCAGGTATGATGGTGATTAAAGGCAAATATGCCCTACATTTGGGATTTTGTTGGCGTTTTCTTATAAGCACTTTGCAATTCTACTGGGATGTCTAAACATATATGTGTATCTACAGATGGATAGATAGACAGCCACACAGGTAACAGATATCATAGGAAATCAGCATCTTTTATCCACTTATGAAGTCCACTTATGATATTTTTTCATCCTGGGAAGGATAAATAGTCTTTTAATTTTCTGAAATGATACTGGAAATATTTATAACTTATGCAGTGAGTGAAAATTTTAATTTTGATATTTTTAGTCCTCTACAAATTTTTATCTAGATGATTCCTAGTGAGACAATTTAATTAAAATTTCAAGCTGTTCTTTGTTACAATTTACAATATGAATCAAAAAAGTTTTCTTGCTTGTAAATGAGAAGTTTCCTTTTATTCTATACTCATTGCACACCTGGAAACTTATCATTTGTTTCCAAGACATATATTATTCAATTTACAATTAAAAGCTCTCAGTGCACATATTTTTCATTAGTTTTTTCCCTAAATTCTTAGGTATAATCCTCATCACTATAATCCCATAATGTCAGGATTGTCACTATTATAAGTTTAAGGAAACTGTGGCACAAAGAATGTGAGTCACTGCATTAAATCTTCCACTAAATGTCCAAAATAGAATTTGAATTTGACTCTGTTGTATTCCTATCACTGATACTCAATAACCTCTTTGCTTATTGACTTAAAATAATAAATGTGAGAAAGCAAATTTAAACCCATGATAAAAAAGTGTAGCAAACTATTTTCTGGTAGTATCCATGTTTTCCTATACTGAATCTACCAAGCTCTTTCTTGAAATCACGTGTACCAAATCAGTGTTATGCCTAGTGATGACTCAGAGAGGGAGCCACACAACAATGGTTTCTAACATAATCCTTTCTCTCTGTGTACTTTTATTTTCAACTCAGTAAAGGGTGGTTGGCTGGTTATTTGTTTGATTTTAATCTGGAATCAAACCAAGAAGTTTTTAGCACAGATTGTTTATCATATTAAAATTCAAGAGCACACATTGTGACCCAACAGAAAAAACAACCTCAGAACCAAGACCAATGAATTTCAAACAGAAGGTAGTGAAATATGTAACCATATGTCTACAGCACAGCAAAAAAAAAAAAAAAAATCCTTCACAAGAGGAAAGTGAGCAGACAGCAATGCAAGAGGAAAAAAGAGTGAATTCTAACCTCTTTAAGACTCAACATTTGGCTACAAGAAGCTATGTATATAAAAGACAATTTCTGCTCAGATCATAGATTCAGACTATGAATTCAGTATGAAGATTTTTTAAAATATATTTTTCTTTTCCAACCAGCTTCCCTGATATTTGTCCATACCTTCTATAAATTGACCTTGTATAGAATAGAAACTTTAAAAAATTATGAGTATTATGTAGAAGAAATGTATAGAATAGTTTTCAGTTAGAAATTATATTTTAAGAAAACTATAATGGACATTGGCAGAATATCTGAGAATAATTTTTGGCTCCATTAATAGTAAAAATTTTAATGTTTATATGCTTTATATTTATTCCAACTTGTTTCGCAAGAGATAGCAAATATTGATTGTATATACCAACAATGTTTTCATAGTTGATTTCATTAAGAGGAGGAGAATATGGTAATAAACAAGATTAATTACTAACATATTAATTGGTCTGAAGACAATGAATGCAAAGAAGTGCCTCAATTAAAATTGAAACTGAAGTTTAAAACTCAAGAATCCCTACAACTAATCTTGTACCTGAAGCACTTCATGTTTCATCTCTGTCAGCCCTATCAGGAAACAAGATAAAAAGTTAAAGCAAAGGTGTTGTGCAAACTCTTCTGCCTGCAATGAGTTATGTCTTTCCAGAGAAAATGGAATGTGCCTGAGTTACATTAATCTATTTTATGGACTTGTTAGTCTCCTATTGCAATGAAAATAATTGAATGTAAGGAATTCAGATAACTTAAAGCTAATACATTTCTCTTTGGCATTTTGCAAATTAAGGAGCTCTAGATCACCAATCACCTTAGAAGCCTTCACTTCAAGGAAATCCTCCTGTTTATCCTACCAGTCAGACTCAAATTACAAAGTACAAATTTTTAAGCATTAGTCAAGTTTAGAAATGCAATGAAGAGTCAGCAAGGGCTGTTGGATACATGATAAAGGCACTTGGGTCACCATGAAGAATTTTAGGCATTTGCTTCCCCAACACATCAAAACACAATCAAACCACCTCCATGATGCCAAAACAAATGGTTATTTCAAGATCCTCATCTTACTAACATCTCATCAGCAGTTTGGCACATTGGATGGTGTCTTTTTGGAAGAATGTCTTCACTTGGCTTCCAGTGACATCATTTCCTCTTGGATTCCCTCATTGCCCACTGCCTTCTTGCTCACAGATTCCTTTTCTGTTTCTCTTCTTCATTTTCCTGACCTCCATAAAGCAAGAGTGTTCCAGAGCTAAATACTCTTCCAAAACTGTTTCCCCCAAACCAAGGAATTCACCTAATTACAGAATTCTAAATGATGTCTATATGCTGAGATTTCTGGATGTTTATCTTGTGTCCAGTCTCCCTTCTTAACTTCAGTCTCCCATGTCTACCTTTCTTCAGAGCATCTCTACTTGATATCTGATAAGCACCTCACTCTAAACATTTCCAAAACTGTGAGAAATCTTACCCAGTTTTGTTAAGTGATGACTATCTTCATCAAATTCTCAGCCTGTTTTATTCAGCTTTCATTGTTGTGACCAAAATACCAGACAAGAAAAACAGAGAAGGAAAAGTTTATTTTAGCTCATGGTTTCAGAGATTCAGTCTGTGCTCAGCTCACTCCATAGCTCTGGGCCCAAGATGAGGCAGAACATCATGGTGGAATTGCATGGTTAAAAAAAAACAAAAGAAGCAGCAGCTGCTAAGGACATGGCAATCAGGAAGCAGAGAGAGAGAGAGAGAGAGATAGTGTTCCACTCACCAAGAACAAAATATAAACCCCAAAGGCACACCTCCAGTGACCTTCTTCCTGCAGCCACACCTTACCTATCTACAGTTACCCATCTCGTTAAGCCATATCAGTGGATTAATCCACTTATTGGGTTACAATTTTAATAATCTAATCAATTTATCTCTGAATGTTCTTGCATTGTCTCACACATGAGCTTTTGAGGGACATCACATACCAAAACCATAACACAACCCAAATCCTTAAAGTCGCTCTTATTCTCTTTCCTTCAAACAATATCCAACACTATTCTCTCCACTTCAGATGTAGATTGGGATTACAACAAATTCTCACCACAACCTCTACTGTCACTCTAACACATCTCCCTGGGACTAATGCAATCTTGTTTCTTTGCTTTCATCCTGATCTTGTCACTGTCAGTGCTTAACACAACAGAGTGATTTTACAAGATAAAACTCATATTTTGCCAGCCTATATCTCAAGCCTGTAATGGATTTCCATCTCTCTTGGAGTCTAACCCAGTTTTTTACTGTGGACTACGAAATCCTGGGCAGTCTGTCATCCTTGTGCCTATCTGGTCTCATCTGGTATCATCCCTCTCTCTTTTTTGTGAAGCCTCATTTGCATCCCTGTTATTTCTTAAAAACCTCAAAATCCTGTCCAGTATGGCAGTTCATGCTTGTAATTTCAGGGTGCTGAGGCAGTAGGATCACAAATCTGAGGGCAGCCTGGGAAACTTAGTAAGACCAGTCTCAAAAAAAAAATCAGTAAATAAATAAAAAAGCCTAGGGATATAACTCAGTGGTCAAGTGCCCCTGGGCAAAATCCCCAGTAATACAAACAAAAAGCCTCCTCAAAATGTTTATTCCAAACTCAGAATGTTTGCACTTCTCAGTTCTTCTTTCTGAAATGTTCTTCTGCTCTTCGTTGGTAAACCTTGATTCACAGTCCTTTATCTTCAATCAAATGGCAGCTTGCCTGAGAAGACTTCTTCCATAATAAGCTGACACTTCCTGTGCTCTTTACTATGGTTTACTTTTCCTCATAACCCTTACTGTCATTATTGTATATTGTGTGTGTGCTCTTTGCTTCTCTACACTAGGATGCAATGAAAATAAGTTAATTCTGCTCATTTCCACATGTCCCATCGCCTAGAATAACATCTGTCACACAGTAGGTACCAAATAAATATTTTTTGACTGTAGCAATTTTTGAACATTTGCTGAATGTCTTCTAGGCACATTTGACTGTGCCAGGTTGTGGTGATGCAGAGGTGAGGAAGATATAAATCCCATCTTCAAGGAGCTCATTTGTTCAGTGGGTTTCTCTGGTAGGAAGAATATGTTCCTCATTTCCACCCTGGAGCTGCCCATGTCCTAATCAGTGACCATGTGAATATATTACCCTGCATGGCAAAAGGGACTTTGAAGATGTGATTAACGACTTTGGAATAAAGACCCTGGATTATCTGAGTGAGGATTATAACTGAGAGGAAAGACTGTCATAGAGAGAGAGAGAGAGAGAGAGAGAGAGAGAGAGAGAGAGAAAGAAAAGGAGAGAGAGGTGTTGAAAATGTTCTAGTTAGCTCTTCTGCCACTGTCTCCAGAAGACCTGATAAGATCCATTTTAAAGGAGGAATAGTTTATTTGGTACTCATAGTTTCAGAGGTCTCAGTCCATAAATGGCTGATACCATTGCTCTGGGCCCGAGGTGAGGCAGAACGTCAAAGGAAAAGGATGTGACAAAGGAAAGCAACTCAGGATATGACAATCAGAAATCAGAAAGAGCTCTGCTCACAAAAAAAATTATATATATATATATATATATATATATATATATATATATATATTCATATTTTGTTTATAATTTATATATAAGGCACAACCTGAGTGACCTACCTCCTCCTGCTCATAGTTACCACCCAGTTATTCCATTCAAATGAATGAATGCACTGACTAGATTAAGGATCTCATAACCCAATCATTTTATTTCACCTCAAAACTTTCTCTCATTGTCTCACACATGAGCTTGTGGGAGACACCTCATATCTAAACCATTACAAATGCTATACTGCTGGCTGTGAGACCAGAAGAGGCCATGAACCAAGGAAAGCACATCAGGGTACAAATTCTATTTCCAAGCATGCATTTTATTAACTAGGGTATAAATCTTAAACTATTTCTATATAATTCCAGTTATGATTGTTTAAATTTTTAGGTGATTGTGTCCATTAAACACCAACCAACACTCAAATATTCTCACCTATCATTGTGTAGCATATTTAAGCCATGGCCTGGGTGAGTTAAACCAGAGCCAGTACTGGAATCCCATCTACCTGTATTTGACTGCTAGTTAAATTCCAAACATTGCCCAAAGTTGGCATTCCTTCAAGTCTTAACATCATGTGCAGGACCTGTTTATCTAATGTGGGAGGGAGAATTGTCAGAGCCTGTGTTATTTCATTCTTTACTAATAAGAGATCTTGTACCAATAGGGAACTGTATGCATTCTTAATGTTTTTAGATTGTTCTCAGAGCAATTTACTATCATTATTTTTACATCAGCCAAATCCACCTATAAATCAAACACACGTATAACTATCAACTCTGCATTTTTTCCCTAGCACAAAGGAGTCAGAAGATCCCTAACTCCTTTGTAAGCTGATACATTCCAGCTTTTCACTTGCCCTTTTCCTCAAAGCATTCTCTGTGAGATTTTAATTGAAGATTTTAGGTAAAATTATAGCAAGGACTCCCTCAAACAACCTCAATATCTTTCTATCATAAAATATTTACAGAGTTGATTGTGCACAATATGTCAGACCCTCAAAAAAATGAGGTTTTAAAGAATGTTGAGATCTTTTGATGTTGAATCTGCAAAGACTGAGAGAACATGCGAAATGGTATCTCTTTTGGCAAATAAAGAGAATAAGACATTTGGGGGCGACTAGTACCATGTGATGGACAGTGTGACCAAATAATCTTTCTAAACTGATCCACACTTGCAGCACAGTGAATGATTCAAGGTGTCTTAATGCAAAATCAACAAGCAAAAATAATTAATTCCATTTGAAATTCAAATGATGCAATGTAAAACAAAAGAAAGACACTTGAGTAGAGAAATGGCATAGTCATCATCATCAACATACAATTAATCAGTGCTATAAAGTATTAAGGCTTTGATTTTGGAGTATCTCCATTCTGAGAATTACTAGATGGTGAACTTGAAATAAGTAACTATTTCTTTGCATCTTTGTTTTCTTATTTGTAAATAGGCATAATGAAACCTGTCTCATAGAATTGTTGGAGAATTGATTAATATTTGAAAGTGCTCAGAATATCTCTTAGCACACAGAAATGCATGGCAAATGATGTTGCTACATGCCTATAATAAATAATTAAGTAAAAATTGTTTATATATTAAAAGAGAAGAAATTAGGACTGGTTAATCATAGTGCATACAGCTTAAGTATGTACATGGTGGCATAACTAATCTGATCATTATTTCCAACCAACTCCTCTTGTGACAGACGAGTAGAAGTTAGTCTTATTCGGGGTTGCCCTCATATATATAAATCAGTCTGAACTCAATATTTTGAGGTTCTCACATGCTTATTTCCTATGCATTTGTAAAACTCTTAAAGGAAAAGGCATTAAAATTGCAACTTATATTTCAAGATTATTAACACACAGTGCCAGCATTTAATTTAAAATAAAAACTAAACACAGTTGTTTTTATTCTGTCCTTGGGATCTCCTTAATACAGCTAATATATGAGGTTTTTTTTTAAAGCCAAACAGCTTTTCACCTTTATAGTACATGCTTTAGAATAGCAAGTCTTCAGAATGGTAAGAAGGTACTAAATTCAAATTCTGTTTTCTCACATTTCATTTCTAGAAAACAGTCAAAGTGCATAAAGAATCATTTTGACATTAAGACCTTCTAAAGTATTGCTAATTTGTTATCTCAAATTTCATTTGGAGTTATGTTTTAATAAATAGAAAAAAATATTGATAGAATGTGTCACTTTTTCTTTCATATCTTTTTACAGCTATTACATGAGATAAATATGATGACTTACTTTTATTGATTTATTATAGGTGGAAAAACAGAGTCAATATAAATAAGAATGGAGTTTAAAATGTAGCTCTACCTGACTGCCTTTTCCTACTAGTTTTGTCAAATTAATCAGTGAGGTAAATGATAGTGACAAAATGATGACTAGTGATCTGATTTCTAGTCTTATATCAAAAGATTATCTTAATTCAGTAGAACTTCACCAGTCAATGGAAATTCTATCATGACTTTACCCTACTTCCAAATTTTTATAACTCATAGGATTTTGGAATATTAAAATCCTAGTGTATTTTATTGGCATGGTTCTAGGCCTAAATATTTGCCAGAAATTAGGATGAAGGACTTCATCAAATTGATGATGAGTGGCTCCCATTAGAGTCAATGAGAGGCCCAATGCAAATACCTCCTATGAAAAATGGCTGAGATCTCAAGTGTTGCACTGCAAGGTGGCTGATTAATTAGGTTAAAACAAGCATTATGGTTTGGATATGAGGTGTCCCCCCAAAGCTCCTGTGTTAACGAAGCAATAGTCAGAAGTAAAATGATCAGTCCATCTTGTTTTGAATGGACTAAGTATGACTACAGGCAGATCTGGGGTGGCTGAAGGAGGTGGGTCACAGGGAGGAAGATTCCCTCTACTGCACCCTTTGGCCATGATGTGCTGCCTCACCTTGGTCCCAGAGCAACAAAATTGGTTATCTATGAACTGAGACTTCTGAAACTGTGAGTTCCAAATAAACTGTTTCTGAAAGTTTTTCTTGTCAGATTTTTGGTCACAGAGATGTAAAGCTAACTGAACATTAAGCCTCGCAGAGAATTTGCAAAGTTAACAAGTTGGGTTTATTAAATGCTATTTTGAAAGAATGAAAATACCACAGTAAAAATGTCATTCTTTTTTTATTTGAGGTTCCTACATTGATGAGAAACATATATGAACTTGCAGGCCCAGAAGGTCTAAAGAATTTAATTTTGAGGTTTTGCTCTGGAATGGGAAAAAATGATATATTTTTTACCACAAGATTGTATATTAGGAGTGCTACAAAGAAATCTGAAGTACTAATAGCTGGAGTCAGTGTGATTTGGTAGCTGGGAATTATTAGGATTTTTTAAAAGTTTTAAGCAATTCAGTTTTGAATAAATACAGCAATCCATTATTTCTTTTAGTGAGGCAAATACCTCTACATTCTTACATTCTTGCAGAACTTTGTCTTGCTAATTATGAAAATCTGTCCTAGCTCATATTTCACATAGATTCATTTTTTAAAAAAGAACTATAAAACATATTTTTATGTAAAATATTCCTTTGCTCATGGTTATTATGTAGTACAGTACTCTAACATCCTGCATTTGAGGACTTTCTCTTGCAGAATCATCTCCTTTCCTTGGAACTCAAACCTACAACTTTGTCTTGTCCAACATCAGCATTGTATGTAAGAGCTCCTCCTTCACAGTGAGAGGGTCAAAAACACCAGATATGCCAAAAAGACCTAAAAGATGAATCATAATATAAATTATTAAAAATGTTTTGATAACAGAAGCCAATAATAAAACCAATGCAAAGTCTCAAATCCTGCTCAACAGACAAAGACCAGAGACCAGGAAGATAATTAAAAGAGACTACATTGAAAAATAAATCAGGGTACAAAGCAAAGAGTATGTAACCTTGATACATGAATCTTGATATGATAACCTTGATAAATGAACCCAGGGAAAGAGGTTGGGCTCCAATGGTGAAAAAGTATAAACTCTGATCCACCACCCACAGCCTCAGGCTGTTCTAACTAAAAGCCATCAGAGGCATGGTTCATTAGCAGGTCAAGCTGGTTTAAGAAGCCAGGGAAAGGCAAATGCAAAACTTTCTTTCTAGAAACATTCCATCTCCCTGTTCTCCGAATATGCCTTAACAATACTTTATCCATATCTTTGTTATTCCTATACTCAAGAATATCTCCCTCTATTTTCTATCTATACCAATCCATTTTGTTTTTGAAGACCTGGTTTCTCAGCACCACTCAGCTTCTCTCTATACAAAAGTACTCATTGATCTGACCACATATTTTGGTGCCTAAGAATTTTCTGTAACATGATGTTACCACGGGTATGTAAATGTATGTACACATAATCAATTTGAAGGTGAGTCCACACATTTTTACCTCCTCATTGCCTAGAATATTAGTATTCCATGCTTATTAGTAAATGCTCAAAATATTGCTATTTTTTGAGTGAGTGGCAATATGGAAAAATATGAGAACAGATATGAAAGATATCAAAGAAACATTGAGAAGCTAAATGATGTGCCTAAAAATGCCAACTATGAAATTATTTTTTAATTATTAAAAGTGTTAATAAAATAAATTGATCAAAGTTTTTTAAATTTAGTTTTGTTATATGCCATAGTCATTTGAAAGATCCCATTTGCAATAAGAAAAACTACATAAACTATTGAAGAAGAATTACTAAGAAATGAATTTGTCCTACTATAAACTTTTCAAAATAAGTAATATAAACTTTAAAAACTATATTGCAATCATGTACAAATTTTTCATTAATTTATATTTTTAAAAAACAAGTAATAAGATAAAATAGACTATTATGGAATAAAATAGCAAACAGAAGAATCCATTTTTAATTTCATCTAGTTGGAGGACCCAAATAGTGAAAGAATCTATTCAGTAAAGGAAGAATAAAAGAAAAAAAATTTTACACCAGTTCAAAGACCCTTTCAAATCAATAATAATTTTTTTTAAAGTGTGTTGCTGATGAAAAAGAGATCTCTAGGAAAAGAATAGATAAAGTTTTATAAGAGACATTTAGTATATATAATACATGTCCACATAATAATAGAAAAAAAATAGTTATTTAATAAATTCCATTGAGGTAAGAAGTTAGGAATTTGAAAACAAAATCTATTTTTTACCTAGAACTGAAACCACAAACAAAAATAAATATGATGTGTATTAGTGTTAGTTTAAAAAATAACCCTGAGCAAACCAGAGAAGACAACTTATTTAATTTTAAATAAACTGAGATTTAAAAAAAAAACAAAAATTAAAACACTGAAAAATTTTGTATGTAAAAGTTAAAACTGTAGAATGTAGGAAGAAAGACAAATAAGTTATTAAAAATGCAGCAAATGGAATAATATGAAGAAGACAATTGGAAAGAATATTATCAACACACAAATAAATGAACAAAAAGAACAAAGGACAAACTGTAAAAGAGAACCTCAGTTATTAATCACTATATGACAGTAATCTTGATATTAAGTAATGATAAAAATAAGTTCCATATTTGCCTATTAAATTTCCCAACTCTTCAAAACTTATTTGTATACATAAATTACTGATGCCCTAATATGTTTTATTTATTACAATTAGAAAATATCTAAATTTATAAATCATAAGGGCAAAAACTCAGAAATAACCCAAATAAGGAGAAAGTCATAAGTAGAAATCTACATATTTACCATGAAATTAAATTAGTATAATAGAAATAATCAAAATACCTAGTAATAGGGAAAATGTTAATTAACTATTTTATATGTACCATAATAAATTTTGCTAATATAAGCATCAATAATGGTAATTATGAAGTTTATATAGTAAGGTAAAAATATTTTTTATTAATGCAGAGTGACAAATATTGACACTTTATGCATAATAACTATGATTAGGTACTTTCGTGAAATAGGTATATATGCACATTGTGACGTTTTCCCCGTTTGTATTATGAAACACTATATTATTGAACTTACACATTGAATTAAAGAAAATTTTAAACACAGAGTTCAATTGCCCTCTAACTTCATTAAATATATTTATTCAATAAGGATCCTATTTTTAATTGCCTTCATCATCTCTATAAATCATATCTTTTAAAATTTTACCAGTTTAATTTAAAATCATCTTCCATTGGTATTTTTTGCTTCCTTCCTAATTAGTGAGATTGAGTCTCTGTTCATCTTAAAATTTGCCCTTCACTTTTATTCTATAAACAGAGTTTATTCTTTGCCAATTTTTATTAAGAGGTGTTCCTGTGATTATTTAGGTGATTTTACATATTATCACGAAAATAACATGTATTTTTAAAGGCCATTTTAAGTGTAAAGACTTTTATACTTTGATAATTGATTCACATATAATGACAGGTAATACTATTGTTTTATGGTCATTTTGACATGCATAGTTTAACTTTATTTTTACAGATTAGAGGGATTGAGCTTTAGATTATCTGTTATTGAAAAATGTCCAACTGACCTTATTTTAAGTGTGAGATTCAGTTAGAATTTTTAGAATCATATTCAACCATAATAGTTTAAATCTGAAAATTCCATAATGAATAAATAATCATCTGCATATCTTCTGCAAACCTGATCTCATGGATCAAATTTTAAATTTATCTTTCAAGGCTATAAAATGAGTCAACAAACAGCGTTATTGAACTACAAAATCCTCCGCAAATATTAGGAAACCATCTTCTTTACTTATGACATGGTTCTGCAGCCCTCCACAGAAAGCAGCTCCATAGAGAAGATCCTATTAATTATTTATTATTGTCTGGTGATGGTAATGTTTATTCATGTTTCATCTGAAAGGCTTTCAAATGAAATATTCTATGGAGTCAAACTACTGTGAAAATGTCATAATTTCAGAAAAGCTAGATTAGAGAGCCATTTATTATTGAAACTTAGCTTGATGTGTTTTGGTTGCAGGCTCTGAGCTTGGCACTAAAAAATATCTGATTTCTACCCATAAATATGCTTTTAAAAATCTTGTCCAAGCCTAGGTGATGGCACATATTTATAATCCTACTGACTTGGGAGGCTGAGTGAGGAGGATCACAATTTGAAGATCAACTGGGTAACTTAGTGAGACCTTATCTCCTAATGAAATATAAAAAGTACAGGGAAAGTAGCTTAGTGGTAGAACATCCCTGGGTCCAATCCCAAAAACTGCACATGTGCACACATGCATACATAAGAAACCTATCCCAAAGCTACCAGGAAGAATGATTAATCTTTTTTAATCCAACATTGAATACATTGAATACAGCCACTTGTCAAAAGAAACGAACTTTATTTTTAGAACCACACACACCAAACAAAACAGCTCCTCAGGAAAAACCCTCAGAGCCCAACTGCCACCACCGGCTTCCCATCAGCCTCTCTCACAACCACAAGCCTCTCCACCTCCCACAATCCTCCTGCTCTTGAGGCCGATTGGCTGGGTCGGGTGGGCAGAGCCAAAAAGTCCCCCAATGAGCAGCTCAGTGGTCTGAAAGGGCAGGGAAACAGCCCAATGAGCATCACCGCAGAGGAGCCAATCAGCTAGATGTTGCTGGCACCACTGTGAGCCAATCATCAGCAGGCAGCTGGAAGTTTGCTGGGGCCCCTTCGGCTGTGGCTCTCAACATACATTGTAGATACTAGATGAGTATATACTATATGTTTATTACTAGAAAAAAATCTCAGAAAACCTTTCAATGGTATGTGGTTAGTTTCCAATCCAATTTTAATTTGATTTTGTATATCTTGATTTCTAATAATGCTTTTTATTTCTTAGACTTGAACAATTACTTTTTGAATTGTGCATTGTTTCTGTATGGCTCTACTTTGTTTCATAACTAAACTTGGAGTAAAATTTCTTTCATTGTACTCATTTGACAATGTCTATGCTAAATTTCATGGATGTCTTCTTAGCTTAACTTAGCAAATTAACTGCTACTACAGTTTATTTAGGCTCATATTTAACCTGAATCAAATACTCATAAAAGAAATAAAAGGCATTTTAACTCCAAGAGTTCAGCAGAATTGCTTGAATTTCTGAAGATAAAAAAAATGTTTATATACAAATACAAGAGCCCAAGGAAGTTGATCTACATGTTGTTTTATGAATTAGAATAGTACATTTTATAAGCTTTCTGACAAAACACAATATACAACTAATATATTCTGTATCTATATTTATATTCTAGAAGAAATAATAAGAAAATATGTGAAGAGGAGAAAAAATTTTTTGGAAGCAACTCTCATCTTTCAAGTGGTCATTTACCCAAGAAATGAATGTACGATGTGCTCGTGGATGCTTTGGATGTAGTGGATGGTTTTTAAGATAAAGGTTGAATTTGGTTTTAAAAATTTGGTTTTAAAATTTGGTTTTAAATAGCTCATTGTCGCATAAGCAAGTACAGTGGCAAATATTGACTGTGGTATAAATAACAATAATGAAAAAAAAACCCAAATACTTGTTTTTCTGTCCATCTTCTAAGGAGTATCATTTGTAAGTAAAAATTAATTATGTGGTTACTGTTTTACTAAGAAAATTCATGGATACACTTTCACAATTGGTGAGCCCAAAGAGACATTGACCAGCTTTGAGGTTAAGATATAAATACCTAGGGGAATATTTAAGAACTGGAAATAAATTTAGAGGAATGGAGCAATAACCAAAGGGAAGCAATAGAAAAGAATAGCCAAATTGGAGTGTAATACAGAAATGTGGAGAAAGAGATAAATAAGGAATAAGAAAGAATGGATGGTTAATTGGTTAAAAAAGAAAAGAAAAAATGTAATTCAGATTAGTAGGAAGTACTCTGTGGTGTGAGGCCTCTTCTGTTATATTACAAATACTTCACTAAGGATGAAGTTTGGCCCTCAATTATTTTTAAAAGGATTTTTTCAGAGGCATCTACATAGGAGATGGGCACTAAGGTCAGCTGAGGGGTTCAAGATGGTTCACAACATTTGATTGAATTCTGTGTTTGAGATATTATGGGAAAAGAGAGGAAAGAATTGCTAACTCTGTAAATGGGTGAGTGGAGAAGGAAAGACTTCACATATGCAGTCTGTGAATAAAAACAAATGAGAGATGTTGAGGAAATACAATCAAAGACAAACTGGAGAGTTTTTAGTTTAACAATACCAGATAAAATTGGGGAAATCAGACATTATAAGGCAATGATGGGATGTGATAGGGATTGAAAAACATAACTTAAATTTTATTGCCTGAAAAAGTAAAAACCATCAAGATTCTAGATCTAACTTTTAGAAATAGAAGGTATGAAAGAAATATATGAGGGATAAAAGAGCAAATTAAGGTACATAAAATTGCAGTCATCCAAAACCATAAGGCTATTTTACAGGACAAATGACTATTTCTCCCAATAAGAAAATACTCAAGGGAGAAAGGAACTATAAAAAAAAAGAATAAAAAGGATTTTAGAAATCATATTCAAATAAAATGTGTGGATTTTGTTGTAGTTAAATTGAAACAAATCAACTGAAAAATTTTAAAAAGCTTTGAGAAAATTAAGGATATTGCAATATACATCATGGGTACTAGATAATATTAAAGAATTAATGTTAATTATTTTTGGTGAAAACATAGATATATTTTAAATTTTTCTTATTAGAAGCATTCTGAAATACTATGGATAAAAGAGCATGATTGAAATTTACCTTAACAAAAAACCCAGTTAAGGGGTTTGGGTTGTGACTTAGTGGTACAGCACTCCGCCTAGCATGTGAAAGGCTCTGGGTTCGATCCTCAACACCACATAAAAATTAAAAAAAGGTATTGTGTCCAACGACAACTCAAACAAAAATATTTTAAAAAAAAACAATTAAAACTGAATATGAAAAACAAAATCACCAATGATGATAGTTTCTTCAAACTGAATAATGAGTATACAGGTGCTCATTGTATTGTTTTTAAATTTGTGTTATAAAAAGAGAAAAATAAAGAAGAATAAAAGTTTCCCTGCTGATTTTTAGATCTCTAAAATCACAGTTCTAGAAATTCCATGTGTTTCTTTTTATGGTTTCCATTTCTCTACAATTTTCTGTCTTTTTAATTCACTGTAAACATATATAATACTTTATATTCTAGAAAATAAAATGAATAGCTTATTTAAAATCCTTATTTGATAATTCAAATATTTGAGTTATCACAGAGTTGTTTGCCATTATTTTGTTTTTTATCTTAAAAATAGTTCATTTTCTAGTTGTTTTTTTTTTGTATGTTGAATAATTTTGGATTTAAACACTGAGGTTAGTCAATAATAGGTTGTAAAATTTCTAGGTTCAATTCTATTCTTCTGAAGAATACCAATTTTATTAATACCAATTTTTTAAGCAGACAATCAATATAGCTAGACACAAAAAGTAAACTTTATCTTTGGGCTTCTCAAATACCACTTCAGTGTTTTATTCTTAGCCAGATTTTGTCCTATCCCTGGTTCACACCAAGAAGTGGGCAAAGCTTTATACAACATTTGGGATTCCTTCTCCCTCCATCCTAGGATTCCAACTCTCTTATTAGTGACTACAGTTGCCTTAAATTCTGTCCTCTTGTTTCTTGAACTTGAAAGTCTGCAGATTACTTATTGGAATTTTAGTTGCCTAATAAACATTGTCTCACTATGCTTTCAGACCAACGGCCATTTAAAAAAGCAAAATCACCATTACTGTTTCCTTATTCCAAAAGTCAATTTACCTAAAAATTCTGCCTATTTTTATTTACATTCCAATGCTTCATATCATTTTAAACTTTCTTCTCCAAAACATATTAATATCCATGGCAAGTTTGAGTGTGATTGGTGCTATACTCTGCATACTACAAAAACACACATATATGCACACATTATTTAAGATTGAAAAAAATCAAATAGGGAAGATATAAGAATATCTTATACACTAGAAGGAAGAAGAAACAAAATAGACAATAAGATCATTGTAGTGGTGAATAACAGATGTGAGGAAAAAGTAAAATATACAAAACATTAAAAAATATTATCATTTGTTATAGATAAGATATAGTAAAATGTTACAGTGAGTTAATATTCTAGTGTTAGTAAATAAATGCATGGATTGACAGGTCAAGAAGCCATAGAGTGGTTGAAAATAAATTTGATAAAATCAGAGTGCAAAGAGTTTCATGTAGCTTTCTGATTCTTTTTTTTAACATTTTATTATTTTTAAATTTTATTTATTTATTTATTTATTTTTACATTATGAATCTTAATATACCTTTATACCACAATTTATCATATAAACAAATGCCAGATGTCTTCGCTGATATAAGGGGGGTAACTCAAAATGAGGTTGGGAGGAAGAGCAAGGGAGGAAGATTACCTCTAGATAGGGATAAGGGTGAGAGGGATAGGGAGAGAGGAGGGGAAATAGCATGGATGGTGAAAGGAGACCCTCATCATTACAAAAAATACATGTATGAAGATGTGAATGTGGTGTCACTATACCTTATATATAATCAGAGATATGATAAATTGTGACTTACTGATTCTTATAGAGAAAAAGAGAAAGGCCCAACACACAGGGGGAAAATTACATTACAACTAGAGTTCCTTGGGAGAAGATCTGCAGAAGCCGAAAATGTTTTGTAATATATTTTCCCTTAAATAGAAATAGAGAGTGAAATTTATATCCAAATGTAAATTAGTAAGTTTTTGTAAACAACCCAACAGTTATTGCTACATGATCCATGTTTATTTTTAAACACAAGCAAAAAAAAAAAAAAAAAGAACTTCTAAAGCATTGAACCTGTCTATAAGTAGTGAGCCTGGGAGTAAATTGTCATATTTTAGAAAGAAAATTTTGACCTTTTAAAAAATAAAACCTATATTGAAGTGTCACAAGCATGATTTTTTTTAAAGATAGTTTTGGATTTTCTATAGCAACAGTGGCCTACAAATATCATCCCCTAAAATAAATTGAGATTCCACAAGAGGCTAGGGGGAAAAGTGGAGATTAATATTGCCCTTAATAACTTTTCTCAAAATAAGTTTTAACAAGTAGCTTTAAAATAATTTTTAAAATAACTGGTTTATATCTAAAAGGAAATAACTTTTATAATAATAACATGTTGTAGATACACAGAGTATATTATATGGAGGTCATGATTAAAAGTGGAGTGTGGAATTCTATAGATTTGGTACAACATGCATTGTTGCTGATGCTTCCTGTACTTTTGTAAGCATATGGCATGGGTCAGTTTTAAGTCCATTCTCTATTAAAAATATATAATAATTTTAATATCTACCATTATTGAACACTAATTATGTATTAGAAACCATGTGACACAAACTGCATTTATTTAATTATTATCACGATTAATGCATGTTAGATATCATTGCCTCAGTTTTTAGGTCAGGAAATTTTCATATGGAAAAAAGTACAATAATATGTAACCAGTAAACAATAGAGCTGGCAGTAGATATCAGTTCAGTTTAGCGTGACAGCCGCTATGTCTTTATATTTTATTGTGATAAACACCAGCATATAGTACTCCTCTTATACTGCCTGATAACACTAGCTGGAAGTGGCCATCAAGAACATAATTTTGTCAGGCATAATGGCACATGACTATAATCCCAGGGACCTGAGAGTCTAAAGTAGGAGAATCACAAGTTCAAGAACAGCCCCAACTTAAACAAGACCATATCTCAAAATTAAAAATATAAAAAGGACTGAAAATGTAGAGCAGTAGTGAAGTGTCACTGAGTCTAATCCCCAGTAACAAACAAAATAAAACACGAGTTCAGCCTCAGTGTTTGGGATTATTGTTGTCACCCAAAGCAGCACATTGCCTTCAATATCCTTCCTGCCACTTTGCTAGTTGTGGGAGCATCTGCAAAACTAATATAACATATGATTCACATATCTATTAGTGTGTTTTAGTCAGCTTTTTTTGTTGCTGTGACTAAAGGACCCGACCAGAACAACTGTAGGAGAGGAAAAGTTTGACGACTCAGTTTCAGGGGTCTTCCATAGAAGGCCAGCTCCTTTCCTCTGGGCTGGAAGTGACACAGACCATCACAGGAGAAGAGTGTGGTAGAGGGAGGCAGCTCACATGATAATAAATGCTCTCCATTTACAACGTATATACCCCATAGCCACACACCCAGGGAACTACTTCCTCTAGCCACACCCCACCTGCCTCTAGTTACCACTCAATTAATCCCATCAGAGATAAATTCACTTATCAGGTGAAGGCTATAACCCAATCATTTCTCCTCCAAACCTTCTTGCATTGTCTCACCAGTGAGCTTTTGGGGGATGCCACATCTAAACCAAAACATATTGGGTTGTGGAAGCAAGGCTAATAAAACTGACTCACAATTTAGGCACAAAAAAGATGGCTGTTTATTGCAAGAAATGTGTATTTGCCATACTCTTATGAAACAGCCTTACTTAATGTTAGGCTTTTTACAGGCAAAGCTGATTCTCAATATTTTCATCTTAATGAAGTTGTTGCTGTGTGCTCCTAGTCTGCCCTCAGCAGCACCAGCTGGCTCTTGATAGTCAGTAAAATGGCACCCAGATTGCAGAGCTCTTGTTGCAAAGTTCATGGGTGTTCCTCTTTCCCATCCTAGGGACTCAAGCATTAGACTACAGATTCTAATATTTTTTATTATTTTTTTAAAAGCCCCATACTAAGTGTACAGCCTAATCAGCTCCAACAAATATCTATACCTGTGTAACTACTACCCCTATCAACACAAAGATCATTTCCATCTCTCCTAAAAGTTTCCTCATTTTCCTTTGCTGTTAATTCCATTTCCATCACCAGACATGGATTACAGAGATTAACCATTGATTTTTATATCTTTCAAAGGACAAAAATTGACATTTCTGAAAAAGCTTAATTTCTTAATTTTTCACTTCTTTCGGTTTGGCTTTTTGAGTCTCATCTTTTATCTATTTATCAACATTTAGAAATCTTTTCTTTTATGTTTTCTTTTATTTTTTATTTTTTCTTCTTTATCCAGAATGTTTTCTGTGTTTTATAGTTTTAGCTTTTTGATTCAAGTCTATTTTGAATTATTTTGTATGTGGTGAGAGATTAGAGTCAAAGCTATTTGTTTTTTCACAAGAACATCCAAATTTCACCACTGTTTGTTTGAATAAACTTCTTTCTTCATTGCATTACATTGACAACTATTATGAATCACTACACCATGTATTTATGGGTCTATTTTTTAGGATATCTATTATGTTTCATTGATTTATGCTTTTCCATTCATTAGTATGTCATTATCTTGAATAGTGCAGCTATAATAAGTAATAAGCCTTGATATCGGGTACTATAATTTCTATTTTATTATTTTTTACTGAATGATCTGGCACTTTAAATCATTCATGCTTCATTATAAATATTAGAATCAATTTGTCTCTTTTTTAAAAAACCTGCTACATTGTGATTGTCAAAACATGGTGTACCCCTCCATTTATTTAGGTTAGTGTAGTTTTTAGCAAGTCTCATACATATTTTGACAAATTATCCTTAAATATTTAATATTTGGAGTGTTATTATAAATAGAAAGGTACTTTTATCTTCCTCTATAGATGGTATATAAAAATATACTTATGTTTTTATTTTGATCTTGTATACTGGAACTTTGCTCAACTCATATATTATAATAGCATTTAAATTGGTTCTTGGGGTTTTTCATATTCCAAATTATGTCTAGTGAGTAAAGATAATTTTGTATATGTATTTTTCTATAAGTATTTGTTTCCTGGGGCTGGGGATGTGGCTCAAGCGGTAGGCATGCTTGCGACCCGGGATCGATCCTCAGCACCACATACAAACAAAGATGTTGTGGCCGCCGAAAACTAAAAAATAAATATTAAAATTCTCTCTCTCTTTAAAAAAAAAAAGTATTTGTTTCCTTGTCTTTCTTTATGACATTGACTAATTTTCAGTGCAATGTTGAATAGAAGAGGTGAGAGCTAAGATTCTTACCCTTTTCCTGAAATTAAATGTAGAGTGTTCAGTCTTTCATCACTAATCATGATGTCAGTTTAGGTTTTTCATTAATTTCCTTTGTTAGTTTGAGGAAGTTCTGGAGTGGAAGTCATTAAAGCTTAGAGACTGTCCTCTACTCATTCTCTTTCCCATCTTGATATAAGGAAAAAGAAAAAAGGGAAGATGGCATGCCTCTACATAACCACTTTGTGAACCTGCTAACAGGGACTCTGGATAGACAGTCTAATGGTATTTTCTAGAAGTATACTTATAAACAAAAATTGCCTAATGAACTTAATGTAATGAGTGCTACTATTAAACAAATCCATAACCTAATCACTATGGAACATATTTACCTAGAGAATATCACACAAGCTATAACTCTGAAATATAAAATGAAGAGATAATATAATGTGAATTCTCCTCATTTGAGGTAATTACTTGTATTTTATTTAGAGCCTTTCTTTATCTTTGTCAGGAAGCACGTGAAGAGCGATACATATTGTCCCAGAATTCTCTCTGCTTCTCATAGCCTCCTAATGGGATGAATCCTTAAAACTATCTACTGGGAAGAGACATAGTTTAAACTCATATAATTTTAAATTTGGATCGTTTAGATTATATGTGTATGTTTAGTTTGCCAAGAGAATGATGAATTTGGTCAAATAATTATTTTATGGAGATAATCATGTGGGTTTTCTTGTATATTTTCAAAATAAATAAGAGTACATTGATTTTTGGCTATTTAATTTAATTTAAATTATTGGGAGATAATCCACTGATAATGATATGTTATTTTTTAAATAAGTTGTTGATTAATATAAATATTTTATTAAGAATTGCTTTTGAAGATTTATACTTCTGTAAAATAAAAAACTCAAAGTCACTGACAAATTTTTAGAGGCATATTATCAACACAAACTGAGTCAAGAGGACATACACAAATTAAACAGATGAATTTCAAGCAAGGAAATAGAACATGCCATCAAAATCCTACCAACAAAGAAAATCCTGGGACCAGATGGATAAACAGCTAAGTTATACAAGACCTACAAAAAAGAATTAATACTAGTACTCCTCAAATTATTCTATGAAAGAGAAAAGGAGGAAACCCTTACAAAATAATTCAATGAAATTAATAGTATCCTGATACCAATACCAGGCAGAGAAACATCAAGGAAAGAAAATTTCAGACCAATATGTGTGATGAACATAGATGCAAAAATTCTCAATCAAATTCTGGCAAATCACATACAAAAAACATTAAAAAAGTAATTCACCATGATGAAGCGGGGTTCATTCCAGGGATGCAAGTTTGGGTCAACATATAGAAATCAATAAATGTAATTCATCACATCAATATACTTAAAGATAAGAATCACATGATTATATCAATTGATGCAGAGAAAGCATTTGACAAATCACAGCACCCTTTCATGATCAAAACACTACAAATACTAGGGATAGTACAAACATACCTCATCATTGTAAAAGCTATCTATGCTAAACCCAAGTGCAACATAATTCTAAATGTAGAAAAATTGAAAGCATTCCCTCTAAAAATTGAAAGAAGACAGGGATGCCCTCTTTTACCAATTCTATTCAGCATAGTCCTTGAAACTCTAGCCAGAGCAATTAGACAGAGAAAAGAATTTAAAGATATAAGAATAGGGAAAAAATCAATATATCATTATTTACTATTAAAGATATAAGAATAGGAAAAAAATCAAACTATCATTATTTACTGATGATATGATTCTATACTTAGAGAATACAAAAAAAAATCCACCAGAAAACTTCTGGAATTAATAAATAAATTCATCAAAGTAATGGAATATAAAATCAATATTCATAAATCAAATACATTTCTCTACATTAGTTATGAATCCTCTCAAAGAAAAATTAGAAAAACTACTCATTCAAAAGAGCCTCAATTTAACAAAAGAGGTGAAAGATCTCTGTAATGAAAACTACAGAACACTAAAGAAAGAAATTAAACAAGCCCTTAGAAGATGAAAAGATCTCACATGTTCTTGGATAGGCAGAATTATTATTGTCAAAATGCTCATACTACCCAAAGCACTGTACAGATACAATGAGATTCCAATTAAAATACCAACATCATTCCTTACTGAAATAGAAAAAGCAATGAAATTCATTTGGACAAATAAGAGACCAAGAACAGCCAAAGAAATACTTAGCAAGAAGAGTGAAACAGGAGGCATCACAATACCAGACCTTAAACTATACTACAAAACTATAGTAACAAAACAGCATGGTATTGGCACCAAAAGAGAGATGTAGACCAATGGTACAGAATAGAAGACTCAGAGGCAAACCCACATAAATACAGTTATCTTATACTAGACAAAGGGGCCAAAAACATGCATTGGAGAAATGATATCCTCTTCAACAAATGGTTTCCGGAACTGGAAATCCAGATGCAGCAAAATGAAATTAAACCCCTACTTCTCACCTGGCACAAAACTCAACTCAAAGTAGATCAAGGACCTAGGAATTAGACCAGAGACCCTGCACCACCTAATAAAAGGAAAAGTAGGCCCCAATTTTCATCATGTCAGCTTAGGACCTGACTTCCTAAAGCACAAGAAATAAAATCAAGAATCAATAAATGGGATGGATTCAAACTAAAAAGCTTCTTTTCAGCAAAGGAAACCATCAACAATGTGAAGAAAGAGCTTACAGAATGGGAGAAAATCTTTACCACAGGCACATCAGATACAGCATCAATCTCCAGGATATATAAAGAACTTAAAAACCTTCACACCAAATAAAACAAATACCCAATCAATAAATGGGCTAAGGAACTGAACAGACATGTCTCAGAAGAAGATATACAATCAACCAACAAATATATGAAAAAAAATATTTAACATCTCTAGCAATTAGAGAAATACAAGTCAAAACTAAGATTTCATCTCAAGCCAGTCAGAATGGAAGTTATCAAGAACATAAACAACAATAAGTGTTGGCAAGGATGTGGGGGAAAAGGCACACTCCTACATTGCTGGTGGAACTGCAAATTGGTGCAATCAATCTGGAAAGCAGTACAGAGATTCCTTAGAAAACTTGGAATGGAACCAGCATTTGACCCAGCTATTCTACTCCTTGGTTTATACCCAAAGGACTTAAAAATCAACATACTCTAGTGACATATCCACATCAATCTTTATAGCAACTTAATTCACAATAGCTAAACTATGGAGCCAACCTAGGTACCCTTCAACAGATGAATGGATAAAGAAATTGTGATGTTTATACACAATGCAATAATACTCAGCCTTAAAGAATGAAATTGTGGCATTTGCAGGTAAATGGATGAAGTTGGAGAATATCATACTAAGCAAAATAAGCCAATTCAAAAAAAAAAAAAAAAAAACAGGCGGAACATTCTCTCTGATAAGTGGATGCTGATCCGTAATGGGGAAGGGGAGGCAAGCAAAAAATGAAGGAACTGTGATTGGGAAAGGGAAGGGAGGGTAAGAAGGGGTATGGGAGCAAGGGCGGGGAAGTTGGTGGAATGAGATGAACATCATTACCCTAGGTACAAGTATGACTGCAAATATGGTGTGACACTACATTGTGTACAACCAGAGAAATGAAGCATTGTGCTGCAATTTTGTACAACAAATCAAAATGCATTCTGCTGTCATATATACCTAATTAGGATAAATAAATTAATTAAAAATATAAAGTAAATGATCTAAGAATATGGAGGTCCAGGGCTTAGAGTCAGGAAAAAGTCCACTTCAAGTAGAAACAAGCTGTCTTGATCACTTAATACACTTTTAGAAATATTAAAACTGTTTTTTAAAATATTTTTTCAGTTGTAGTTGGACACAATACCTTTGTTTTATTTATTTATTTATTTTTATGTGGTGCTGAGGATCGAACTCAGTGTTCCGCACATGCCAAGCAAGGACTCTGCCACTGAGCCACAGCCCCAGGTTCTAAAGCTATTTTTAATAGTAGAAAAAAAAAAGAATTGGTAGGCTTAAATTCGTGGGGGATATTGATTTTCATCTTGCCTTTCTTATAATGCTTATTTTGGTACCTCAAAAAATGAGTTAAGAAATGTAACCTAAACTTCTCTCTGGAGAATTCATATTTTGGTATCTGGGTATTATTCTTCGTATGGTGTTGTTTTAGTCAGATTTTTGTCACTGTGATTAACAAAATAGAACAATTTAGAGGAGGAACATGTCTGGTGTGGGGGGGTTATGATTTCAAAAGTCTCAGTCCACAGATAGCTAACTCTGTTTTTCTGTATCCACACTGAGATAGCACATCATGGAGTACATTTACCACCCTGTCTATCCATTCAAACTAGAATGGACTGATTAGGTTATGGCTCTCATAATCTACTAATACCAGTGCTAAATATTCATGAAAGAAGAGGAGCTTTTGGAGAACACCTCATATCCAAACCATAACAGCTGTTTTTAAACTGTGAATCCAGTTTTTTAAAGATATAGGAATAAACATATTTTTGTTGCTTTATTTGCATCTTTGGAAGAGTTTGTCCATTTTATCTAAGTTGTCAAACTTAATGTCATATAATTTTTTTACAATTTTCATGTATTATTCTTTTTAATGTTTGTGGGATTTATAGCAATGGTGACTCTTTGCTGATATTGGTACTTGTGTCTTCATTTTATATCAGTCATTCTACTTAGAGAATTATTGATGGAATTTACTTTTTGAAAGAATACTCTTTTGTCTTCATTGATTTTTTTCTATTGCTTAGATATTTTCTACCTGTTGATTTCTCTGTTACCACTGTTGCTTCATTTTCTTCTACTTATTTTTCATTTAATTTGCTCTTACTTTAGTTTACTAACATGAAAGTTTAGATCATTGGTTTAAATAACTTTGGCAATTATACATTCCTTCTTTAGCTTTTTCTCTATCCCATACATTCTGATTATATTGTACTTATGTTGTAATTCAATTAAATATATTTTCTGATTTCTTTCAATATTCCTTTTTAACCCATGAGTTATCTAGAAACTATTGAATTTCTAAACATTTAGGGAATTTTCTAGTCATCTTACTTAGTTGCTTTCTAATTTAACTCAGCAATGGTCAGAGAAATATTAAGACTTCTTTTATAGCTCTAAGGTGGTTTATCTTGGTAAGTTTTCTATGCGTCCTTGAGAAGAATGTGCATTCTGCAGTCATGAACTATAATCCTCTATAAATAAAAATTGTGCTGAAGTATTTCATGATGACATTCAGGTGTCTATCTTTTTTACTTGTTATCTAGGTTTTGAATTGGTTATATAGGTGGAAAAAAATCTCTAAAGTTATTGAGTTTTCTATTTCTTCATTTAGTTCTATTAACTTTTGCTTTATGCAATTTGATTCTCTCATTATGTGAATATATAACTGCTTTATGTTCCTAAAGTGTTGACCCTGTTACTATTACAAAATGTCCCTTTTTGTCTCTGTTGATATTAATATTTTAGGTACTTTTTTCCTGATATTAGTATATCCCTTTAGCCTTATTATGGCAACTGCCTCTATGATACATCTGGGTCCATATTTCTATTCTCAGATGACTTCTGTATTTGTGTTTAAAAAAATGTTCCTTATGGATAGCACATCATTACTTCTTGTTTGTTATTAATCTAGTCCTAGCATTTCTGCCTGTAATTTAGTCTTTAGGTGATTTACATTTGATATAGATTTGATGTAGTTCTTGATATGGATGTTATATATATATGACATTTTGCTTTTGCATTATATTTGTTTAGTTTTTCTGTAGATCTTTCTTGTCTTATGTAAATCTATTTTTATACTCCATTTCAATTTCTTTTTCATATTTCCAGCTATATGTCTTTGCTCGGGGAATTAAAATATGTATCTGATATACTCTAAATATTTATGCCTTCCCTCAGTTCATATGTTGAAATCCTAACCCCAAGGTAATTATATTAAGAAGTGGGATCACTGGCAATGGATTAGATTGTGAGAGCAGAACCCTTACAAATGGGATTAACACCTTTATAAAATAAACATGAGACATTTATTGTCCCTTTCACCATGGGAGGATACAGCAAGAAGGCACTTGATATAAAAAAGTAAACCTTGATCATATAGCAAGTCGGCTTGCAACTCGATTATGGACTTCCCACCTTCAGAACTGGAGGAAATAAACATCTTTTTGTTTATGAGATAACAATCTATGGTATTTTGTTATATTATTTTGTCTGAATGAACTGAGATAGTATTTTTAATTTATCACAATCTTCCAGATGATATTTAAGAACTTCAGATAGTATATAGGAAATGATTTTTAAGAATTATTTTTATCCCAATCCGTCATATTTTCAATTATAGGTACACATTATAATCCAGCTGATGTCATTTTCCTTCAGCTTAAAGAAATTCTTATAGTATTTATGTAGTTCAGGTTTTCTGACAATGAATTTTCTCAGATTTACATGAAAAGCTTTGATGTTTTTGTTAGTTTTTAAGAGATTAGTTTTCCAAATATAAAATTCTTGGGTTATATGTTTTGTTTCTTTCCAGCACTTATAATTTTTTCTTTCAATGTCTATGGTTTCAATTATTTTCAATAAGAAATCAGAACTTAATTGAAGTATGTTGCTTTTCCTCTCTACCTAGTTGCAAGTTATTTTGTTTTATCTTTGCCTTCTAGCAATTTGACACTGTTGTGTCTATGAGTGATTATATTTCTGTTATACTGACTAGGATTTGTTCAAATTCTTAAATTGATAAATTAATATTTTCAACAATATATGAGATGTTTTCAACTATTATTCAAGTAATTTTTGCCCCATTCTCTCTTCTCTCTTTACTGGAACTCAAATTACATGAATTTGGTGATATTGTAACACAAATCTCCAAAGCACTATCCATTTTCCACCAATAATTTATCCCTCTGTTCTTTGAATTGGGTAATTGTTATTGGTGTATTTTCATGTTTACTGATTCTTTTGACCTCTATATTCATTTTGCTTTTGAGTCCATGGAGCAAAATCTTCACTTCAGATTAACTTTCCATTTTTTCCCCATTAAGATTTTCTAGTATTTCATTCATTACTTTCTTAAAATTCTCTTAACATATTTTTAAATGCTCTGGACATATTTGTAGCAGCTTCTTTGAAATCTGCTAACTACAACATTTGTTTCTACTCTGAGTAATTTCTATTTACTACATTTTTTTTATATTCCTGAGTCTGGCTTACATGTTACTGTATCTTTGGTAGTGATATATAGTTGAAAATTGGACATTATAGAGAAAGCTTGATAGCACCTCTGGACTCTCTTGCATTCTTTTGAGAATTGTTCATGTTTTTGTCTAGATGATGGTTAAACATGCTTAGACTCTAACCATAAACTATATCTCTCCTGTTTTATACAGCTGCTACTTATCTGCTTCCATTTTTTTAATTTAATTTTTTGCTTTCAGACGGACCTAAATCTTTATTATATGCATTTTTATGTGGTACTGAGGATCAAACCCAGCGCTTCACATGTGCTAGGCAAGCACTCTACCACTGAGCCACTAGTAGTTTGTTTTTTCACTTTGTTTCTTGGTAGTAACTCCTCTCAATTTAGCACTTATTCAAGGATTTAGGAAAAGTTTAGATAAAGATCCACCTACCCTAGGGGAAATCTTCCCTACATTTTTAGCATCTCAGCCAACCTTGGCTTCTGTATTTTGACATTCCAATTTAGTGTGGCTTAACATTTTGTCACTTGATTGGTATATGGTCTGAGGAATGCACTCAATGAAATGAGCAGAAAACAAACAAATGAAATCTAATTTGATGCAGCAATGTCTTTCAGATTCAGGTTTTCCTCTAGTTCCCAGTATTTTTTTTTCCTGGCAGAGGTGGGGGATCAACTGACTGCTCTCCTACACTAAATAGGTGTGCAGTCAGCTAACACTTTGTGTGGAAATTATACACCAATTTGGAGTCTCACATCTTAGCTCCCTTGTTTTCTTAGATTCCCTTTTGAATTCACTAACTGATATTGCAGTATTGAACTGTGTTCTACTACAATGAGTCAAAACAGGAAGGCTAAAGTGTTCTTCCATTTTAGCCATGTGCTATATAGATTTTTGAGTTCTCCCAAAATTCATATCTCAAAATCTAAACTCCAATGTAGTGGTTTTTGAAGATGAGACCATTGGGTGGTGAGCAGGTCATGAGGGCAGAACTCCTCTGCCTCCCCTGAGCATGTGAGGTTAACAATCAAGAGACAGCTGTCTGTGAACCAGGAAGAAGTCTCTCACTAGACTCCTAATCTCTGGACACAGTGATTTTGAACTTCTGGATTCCAGAACCATGGGAAATATATATATTTTTTGTTTGTAAGTTACCCAGTCTATGTTAGTTTGTGATAGCAGCCAGAATGAAGTAAGAACCCTGGAGATAGAGGAGTATTTATGGCTTAGAAAATCATACACTTAATTAACTCCTTTTGAATTTTAGTGTGAGTACATTCTTTAAATAGTTTTATTTAATATTCACTTAGATAGTATTATTTAATATTTTGTCCATATTTTATTGTTACATATGAGAGAATTTGTACAACCAAGTCTCTTCACTACCATTGCCAGAATTTGTCTAATCCAGAACTCTGAACATAAGATGGCTTAGATGGTAGATTCATGAATATTTTTTAATTAACACAAAATTGTATGTTGATACGCATAGTTGCATTATTGTAGGGAGAAGGATCATTGATTTCTTCTCATTTTCATCAGGTGTATAATGCACAGAAATATTCAGAACCACTGTCTCCATAAAACTTAAGAGTTTAGTTATGCCTTTAAATTTCCTTATAACTTTGTTATTAAAGTAGCTCTCATCTTAGTTGTTCCATTATAGATAATCGGAATAGATTTAGTATTATTTTTAATTAACCAATTTTATTAAAATTTAAATCAAAGGGGTCAGGGAAGGAGCATACTTGCTCTGAATGTAGCAAAATCTCCTTTTCTTTCCCTGATGATCTGAGTGCCAGAACATGTATGCTATTACTCATCAGTGTTCCAAGTATGGGTATGGGATAAAAAACCCACAGAAATTTGGATTCTGCATCCCAGTCTCCTTCTGTGTTCCAGGAAATGAACAGGGTTGTGTGAGCCTCCTTTACGTACAGCACGACAGAGTGGTAATAAAATCTAAGCCATGCTTGCTGACTTCTGGCCTCAAGTGCATCATGTTTAATTTGATTCACCAGAATGGAATGGAGCAGATTTAGTGTTTCGCTCCAAGATTATGCATAAACATTCATTTTAATCTCCCTAAACAAAACTGTCCCATCAACTATAAAACTCAATAGATTGAGCCCAGGTTTATAAGTTTATACAAACAGTTCAAATTGAATCTATATTATTTAGTTATTGGATTTCAAGGAGTTTATTTAATTAAAAGCAAGGAAATAAATGTGTTGGTTCTTAATTTTCAAATTGTGTGGACCTCTACTGTAAATTGTGAAGTTGGAGCTGTTTTATCAATTATATCATGCTGGGTGACTTCTGTTCATTTACCTTCTTCATAATTTAGAACACCTACTCTGTAATACCAGATATTCTTCATTCTACTGTAGTGATTGAGAAATAAGAGAAAAGGATAGATGGCCGAATAAAATGTGATCATTGTATCACACATCCTGTGTTAATGGCAAGCACAGGTATGTATAGGATCACATTAAAGAGATAATTAAGGATATTAAGGACAGCATGTAGTGGAGATGTGGCCCCCTCACATGATCCTTATGTAATTAGAAATAGATGATGAGGCATTTATTCTTGCATTATTAGGAGTTGCTGATTGAACTTGTTAGAATAAATGTCAAATATTGGTTAGAGTCTAAAGTACAAGTGGTAGAAAATGAGGTTGAAGAGTATGGGAAACAACTATGAGAAGTCTGGCAACTTAAAATCGGTCCATAATCATTATGAATTTTAGATGTGCAAATGATAAATAGTAAAACAATTTTAGTTTCACTTCCTATACCATTTCAAAATTGACTTACACATTGAAGAGAAGATGATAATGCAATCTGTAGCTGAAAATGTTATGCCAACAAACTTATGGACCATGTTAAAGACAGTATTTGAGCAATTAAAGAGTTAATTCATATTTCACAAGCCACTCTTGTACAGATTTTCTTACATTTTCAAAGTGGCTCAAATACATACAATATTCTTATTTCCATCACTCTAGTTTCCTCTAATTCTTGTCCTCATGTGAACTTTATTATACAGAACTGCACTGTTTGCCAGAAGAGAACCTGGATGTTGCCTGGAGAAAAAGAAAAGATTAGAGAAATCAAAGTCTCCATTGGGATAAAATTAATGTAAAGATAGTGACTTCTACTCTTTTATTATTATTATTAGTTCTGATTAGTTACACATGACAGCAGATTGCATTTTAACTCATTGCACACAAATGGAGCAAACTTTTCATTTCTGTGGTTGTACAGATGCAAATTCACACCACTCCTGCAATCATACACGAGCATGGGGTAATAATGTGCATCTCATTCCAGCATCTTTCCCACCCCCATATTCCCTCCCCTGCCCTCACTCCCCTCTGCCCAATCCAAATTTCCTCCATTCTTTACTTGCCCCCCAAAGCGATTATGGATCAGTGTGCATATATCAGAGACAATATTTGGCCTTTGGTTTGGGAGATTGGCTTATTTTGCTTAGTATGATATTCTCAAACTACATTAATTTACCTGCAAATGTCATAATTTCATTCTTTAAGGTTGAGTATTATTTCATTGTGTATGTACATCACAATGTCTTTATCCATTCATCTGTTGAAGGGTACCTAGGTTGGCTCCATAGTTTAGCTATTGTGAATTGAGTTGCTATAAAGATTGATGTGGATGTGTCACTAGAGTATGTTGATTTTTAAGTCCTTTGGGTATAAACCAAGGAGTGGAATAGCTGGGTCAAATGCTGGTTCCATTCCAAGTTTTCTAAGGAATCTCTGTACTACTTTCCAGATAGATTGCACCAATTTGCAGTCCCACCAGCAATGTAGGAGTGTGCCTTTTCCCCCACATCCTTGCCAACACTTATTGTTGTTTATGTTCTTGATAACTTCCATTCTGACTGGCTTGAGATGAAATCTTAGTTTTGACTTGCATTTCTCTTAATTGCTAGAGATGTTAAATATTTTTTTTTCATATATTTGTTGGTTGATTGTATATCTTCTTCTGAGACATGTCTGTTCAGTTCCTTAGCCCATTTATTGATTGGGTATTTGTTTTATTTGGTGTGAAGGTTTTTAAGTTCTTTATATATCCTGGAGATTGATGCTGTATCTGATGTGCCTGTGGTAAAGATTTTCTCCCATTCTGTAAGCTCTTTCTTCACATTGTTGATGGTTTCCTTTGCTGAAAAGAAGCTTTTTAGTTTGAATCCATCCCATTTATTGATTCTTGATTTTATTTCTTGTGTTTTAGGGGTCTTGTTAAGGAAGTCAGGTCCTAAGCTGACATGATGAAAATTGGGGCCTACTTTTCCTTTTTTCCTACTTTTCCAGGGTCTCTGGTCTAATTCCTAGGTCCTTGATCCACTTTGAGTTGAGTTTTATGCCGGGTGAAAAGTAGGGGTTTAATTTCATTTTGCTGTACCTGGATTTCCAGTTCCAGAAACTATCTGTTGAAGAGGCTATCATTTCTCCAATGTATGTTTTTGGCCCCTTTGTCTAATAAAAGATAAGTGTATTTATGTGGGTTTGCCTCTGAGTCTTCTATTCTGTACCATTGGTCTATATGTCTCTTTTGGTGCCAATACCATGCTGTTTTGTTACTATAGTTTTGAGGTATAGTTTAAGGTCTGGTATTGTGATGCCTCTTGCTTCACTCTTCTTGCCAAGGATTTCTTTGGCTGTTTTCAGTCTCCTATTTTTCCAAATGAATTTCATTGCTTTGTTTTATTTCTGTAAGGAATGATGTTGGAATTTTAATTGGAATCTCATTGTATCTGTACAGTGCTTTGTGTAGTGTGGGCATTTTGACAATAATAATTCTGCCTATCCAAGAACATGTGATATCTTTTCATCTTCTAAGGGCCTCTTTAATTTCTTTCTTTAGTGTTCTGTGGTTTTCATTAAGAGATCTTTCACCTCTTTTGTTAAATTGATTCTCATGATTTCTTCTCTTTTACCCAGCTAGAAAGCATATCTGCAGTCTCTGATTGTTTACCTTCCAAGAACTCCAGGAAGCCCTTGTGGTAATCAATTATATCCTCCACAGAAAAGAGTGATGCCAGTTGTGTGGAGAAGTTCTCTAGATTTAAAACTGGATATCCCACTGATTGTGAAAAATCCCTTCCAAGAAGCCTAAAGCAAAAAACATGAAACTATGATTAACTTACAGTTCTAAGAAAATAGTATGCACGATGTTTCAAAATATATATATTTTTTTAAAAATCCCATTTTTAAAAAAGCAAAATGAAACTTGAGTTACCATGAAATATTGTGTTCTCTCTCTCTCTCTCTCTCTCTCTCTCTCTCTCTCTCTCTCTCTGTACACACACACACACACACACACACACACACATGCTTCATTTTTATCCCTTTGCTTTAACAAGCCAAAGACAGAACAAGAGATTAATACAAAAAGTAAAGTAGGGTAGGCTTTAATTGGGAAGCAAAATCATAAGATAAATGAACTCCTCCTGTGTAAGTGGTACACAGAACTTAGAATCAGTATGACTGTGTTTATCCTCTTTGCCTTATTGGGAGCAGACTTGGCAGTTTATTTAATAATTATTGACGTGTTGCTTCTTTCCACAAATATCACAACTTCACAAGCTAACGATGCTTTGCAATTGAATAGCAGTGCCATTCCTCATCTTTTATTTTCACATATTTCTAACCTTGGGTTCCAATCACCAAGGGAAGTATGCAAGAACTACAGTCACCATCAGCCTCAGAAGCCTGTTGTAAGATGCTGTAAGACAAAAATAGATTTGGAAAGAATGTCATCGGTTGGTAAAAAGGTTAAAATAGACTCTGTTTTAACATTAATTTATGAGCATTTGTTTTTTTCCATTTCTTTCTGCATTATTTTTGCATGGTGAGTATGGGTGTATGCATGTATCTGTCTGTGTCTGTGTACCAGTCCTTACCAAAGATTTTTCTTTGGCGAAAGTGAAGTATGTCAAATTGTTTAAATATTTTCATACATATTTATTCTGAAGAATTCCCTTCACACCAACCTGATTAAATTGTTGAATTACTAACATTAATGATCAATCTAATGTCTTTAGCTTCCATCAAAATTTGATTGTGCTAAAATATTAAAGACAGAGTGCCAATGTTTTGGTTAAAATTTTACCTAGAAGTAGGTGAAATTCCTAGAAACCAATAAGAAGAAAGGATTATCTCCTTCTTCAATTCTGTAAGAGAGAACATGTGGATAAATGATTATGATATAAAGCTCTTTTAGTCTTAAAGTCACTTCCAAAACCATTTTCTACTCAAAACAAACAGCAGTCAGTGTAAATGTGTTCAACAATCTCATAGCTGTCATTTGCCTCTTTTAAATCTAGAGTCTTTAATACTCATACCCTTTGGCCAGAGAATTCCAGTAAGTGGACAACTGTAGAAATAACTTAATGTAGGGAAAAAATATCTTTCAGAGATGTTTATTAGAGTACTATTTATACTGGAAAGAAATTTGGGATAATCAAAAAGCCTTACAAAGTAGCAACTATGTATACTTTGCCACAAACTAGGATAATGTAAGCAAAATTATTTTTGACAACATTTTAAAATATGATACAAATATTAGCTCATAGAGTTAAATAAAAAGTTAAATCTAAATAGGTAATGCACTCACACACATGTGTACCAGAATACTGATATTATAATGTTCAAAATAGCCTCAAACTGGAAAGAACCCAACTGTTCATGCACAGTAGAATAGATAAATTGCAGAATAATCAGACAAAGAAATCTTATACAAAATATAAAAAGCCATATCTAAAATTTAAAAAAAGATTAAACTTACTAATGTTACATTGAGCAAAAGAAGTTCCAAAATTCATGTAGTAAGAATCAAGGATATAAATTTAAATGACAGTGTACCATAGAAAGGCATGAATAGGTGGTAAAATCCAAATCAATGAATGAAAGGAAGGATGTAATTATTGCAAGATCATGACATGGATTATCTCCAAAGAAAAACAATGGGACATGATCAAGAAGGTTCAGATCACACAACTTTCTTCTAAAAAGTGGATAATATCTTTTTTTTTTTTTGACCTGGCTGGCAGTTACAAGAATAATTTTTTTAAGTTAATTGGAAACTGAATTTAGAGTTAAAAATATAGAATCCACATAAATAAAGATGGGATGAAAGGAATTTCCAAATATACGAAACAGCATGACCAATGGGGGAACAATGTAGAGAAACAAAATATAGACAGTTTTGGCTGCATTGATGAGTAAGTGTTTTAAGGAGAATAAAGGGAAATTAAATTATAACATGACAGCTTAGCAAGACCCTGCACACTAAACCAATTGGTTATAACAGAAGGAGTTAGGTAATGACATTATAAGTAATTGATTCACGTGGCTGGATCCCTTTTTTCCACTTTTCCTCTATTACCCTGCAAATTCAGTATCTTTCCAATACCCTTACCACTGGGGTATAGAATAGGCAGGGTTGAAACTGTCAGCAATTTCCTCTTTCCTGAGGGGAATTTAAGTTCACTTCCAACACAATGAGTTTTAAATATGCGACTCCTGTGTGTGTGTGTGTGTGTGTGTAATTTTTTTTTTTTTTTTTGGTTAATTCCTACTTCAGGGAAAGTTCCAACATGGTTGAGCGTTTCAGATTACAACTACTACATAATTTATATTTGCTGACTGTTTTCCATCTGCCTAATGGGGATAACATGACCACACTTGAAATTTAAATATGGCTAGTCCTTTCATGGTCTATTGGCTTATCTCCCTGATAGGACACTCTTATCTACTAGGCCTGTTCTCTAGTTAATGTGTGCCTGGTGCTCTTCCCCAATATACCTGGCTCTAAGAAGTGTGGATAAATTCTCTGATCTACTTAGATCTCCATTCTAACTTTCAGAATAGAAATACTTATTCAATGAATAACAATGTGGGTGAAAATTAACTGCTCGATATTAAAGAAATTGACATTACCATATTACTTTGCCATTTTTATGTTAAAACATTAACATTATTATTCCATGAAATGAGAAAAGAACTAAGTAAGTATATATTGTGATTATTAAGTATAGAACAATTTTTTAAATTAAAAAATATAATATCTCAGGAGAAATGAAATCATACTTTTTTAGATACTTAACATGAATGGTCTTCAAAATATACTTTTGCAGTGAAACTACTTGATAAGAAATGAGGCAAATCCAAGGACTATTTCTAATGACCCTGTACTATACTTCCATTCATGAGTGGAGATGATTTGGAGACAGCATTTTCTTTTCCCTTAAGGATGAAGATCCCTTTGTTTCCAAGTCCTTTTTATTTTGGATAATATTTTCTCAGTAAAACAATCATGAAAGAGGGTGGTGCAAAGCAATTAAAATAGCTTTGGTTACAAATTCTCCCTTTAGAGACTATGATTTATAGTGATACATCTGTTTTCACAAATAGTGATTATAATAACATTGCATTACTAAATGATTTTCTATGTAAATATTTGTCTCAACCCAATTTATTCTGAGTTACTCTAGTGAAGCTGCTTTCAGAGTGTGCTATTGAGAAACCAGTTTCTTATGTCCCTGTTCTCCAGTTCCTTTACTATTAAGCCAGTCTGCAAGCCGAGAGATTGCTCAGATTGCATTTATGATGGCCCATGTGCTGCATATTATTAAGTAAAGTGCTTTCTCTCTGTCCATTTCCTGTGAAAAATTATGAATTAATTCCAAATTTTCAATGAGAACACAAAAAATATCTATCTGTTCTTACTTACATTTTACAATTAATCAATATCATTTGACTGCAAATGACTGACAGTTACTCTAACTGGCTCAAGTTAAAGGGGGAAATATAAGGGATTCTCTGAGAAAGAAGAGCCATCAGGAACTTTTGTGGAATTCTTTCAACTTCCTTACTTTCTGTACATCTCCAGGTGAAGACTGGCTTTGATGCTTAGTTCACCTGAGAGAATATAACCACCACATGCTTCTGAGTTCTTAAGTTGAAGTTCTAAATAGAATTCCATTTACTTCTTCTTAGTCTCTACTCTCAATTTTCATTAGATGGGAAAGAGATAGCTCCAATTCAACCTTAGTGTTCACATCTAGTCTTTACCTGAGGTCAGAACAACATGGTGGCTAAAAAGCAACCCCTTTAGAAAGGGGTAGAAAAGGGCTCTGTAGGAGGGTCAAATAACTTAACTGTGTCCATTACAAGGTATCTTCCCCATGACTGGTCTTCTTGTTTCTTGAAATTCATCTCTTCACTCTTATCACTACCTCCCTCTCCAATTTGATTTGAGGTCTAGTTTCTAAGAAGAGGTGTTCGAGTCTACATAGACATTTTATAATAATTAAACTCCTTTAAAGAAAACATAAAAATTTTTCAGATCTATTTTGTGATTCAATTTCCTCAAGTAACTTTGGCAGGTACAATAGGTAGCTATTCAAGGAGGCTGCTTCAATTCTCACCCACAGTCTCACTAAGCAGGTAAACAATTTGAAGCAAAAGCCAGGAATGCATGTTACAAGGAAGAAACTGTGTGAATATTAGGCAAAAAACAATGTGCAATTCATTCTTCTTATTAATGAGCCATTTCCCCTTCAGGCAAAATTATTTCACCAACATATGATAATGAAGGGTTTCAGTCAGAACTTCTTGACAAATTGGACATGTTGTTGGACAGATGCCACTATTTTAGAAACAAACACAGGACTTTTTCAGCAGAGGTTTCTCACAAAGCAACCTGGAGAGGGAACACACAATTCCATCAGTTCCAAATTATCTGATGTGAAATTTTAGAGGCTTTCCCTATGGTACCAAAAAGACAAGAAAGCAGTTAGGAAATAAAGGAAAACTAAGACTTACAAAGAAGAACACAGTCAAAAAAAAAATAATAATAGCAAGAGATGTTGGCAAGACATACTCTAAAGAAAATGGGAGTTAGAAATATTATCCTTTTAATCTCTTTTTTTTCAGATTTTATAAAATCCATAGCTAAGATGCAGAAGGTTCAGAAAGATGAAGTCATACAAAGTCATACTACTTTGGTATAGCAAAGTAGTCCTGCTGAAAAACTATCAACTTTGCGTGCAGTGTTTAAAAAGAACTGACACACATTTAACAAAGCAAAACGATTCTTATAGTATGAAAATTCTATCAAAAAATTCTATAAGTTTCTATAAATATAAGGGAATTGTCTTGTTATAATTGCAAAGTTATAATAAAACATTTTTCAGAAAGTTATTTTCTTATGACATCATTTGGGAAAATGGACAACTAATGACAGTAGCATACAACAGAAAGTCAAAAATATCTGCTTGAAACTATACCAATAAGAGAATAAAGGGTGCAGAACTTTAACCCTTTTAAAGAGAGTCAAAAAGAGAAAAGAGGAAAAAGAAGCAAACAGACAGCTGTGAGAATCTTACAGTATTGCTTTGAGAAGTCCCACAACCAATATCAATTTGGCTGATTCTCCCTTTACTCTGCCCCATTTTATAAGATTTTTATGGTTTGAATCACTTTAGGGAAGGAAGTGCAATAAAAGAGCCACATGATTTTCTAAATGCACAAGCTCTAGTAATTCCTAGGAGATCTTAGCCAGGATTTTGGAATAGAGAACACAACTACATACTTTGTGAAAAACATCTACTCGTGAGAGCCTCTGTGCTATTTAGGTTATTAAAACCAGCAGGCACATTGTGCCAAACAGCATCTAGGTGCTAAACCATAAATAAACAGTGGTTAGGATGTGTCCTGGCAGTCATGTAAACTCAAATAGAGTACCTAATTCATTAAATTTTACCTGTGTCTTTTATCCTAAAATTCTATCATTCTAACCACTGTTTCAGCTCTTAGGACTTAAAACTTCACTCCAAGGACGATGTTAAAATTTTTTAATAGGATAAGGAAGCTATTTTCCTCTTTCCTAACAGCCTCATTCTAGAACAACTTACAGAACTGACTTAGATCCACCCTGGCGCAGAGAACTAATTCTCGGTAAAATGAGAGGTTTGAACAAAAACAGTTTATCTTCCTTTTATGTGGTGTTATTACTGCTGGGAAGCTACATTGAATCCAATCTTCCCTAACTCTGAAAAACATTCTGCCACAAGAACTGCATTATCTTCCTACCTGACCTGAATTTTTAAAAACTACAATCCTTACTCAGGTAATATCACTATTCTGGTTGCAAATTAACTGTCCAATTTTTCTCATAGGTAAATTATTTTGCAGATGGCTAATGGCTTTTAGAAGACTTTTTATTTGTGTGGCAAATGGTTTCTGCACTGGATTACGATTTCTTTGTGAGTGGGGATTATGTCTCATATTTGTGTGCCTCCAGCTTCTAGCACAACACTTAGCACAGTAAGAGCTCAACAAATATTGAAGGAACAAATGGACTTCATATGAAGCATTATATGGAAAAAAGAGAACCTCTTGCTTTGCCCTTCAATAGTGATACCATTTTGAAAAGGTAAAATTCAATTTAGATTGAGTTTTTATTTTTTTCTATTTCAGCCCCAGACCAAGATCACAAGAGTATATTTAACAAAGGAACTTTATGCCAAAATTATGGGAGTAAAATCTGGGCTAAACAGGAATTATTGACAAAGCATTCAAAAACCAAACATGATTATTTTGAAAATATAGTAATAATGAAGGGAAAATAATCTTTCTAACAATTCAGAAATCTTTCAAGAAATTAGAGCATATCAATTAAATGAAATATTTTTGATCCACAAAATGTTAATTTTAATGTCTTTAAAGACAATGTATCAAATACTTCATGGAGCATTTCAGATCCTGTTGATCTATTGATCTTGCCATTTTCTTGTTCTAAATCTGCTAGAAAGACCAGTGTTGCTTGAGTTCTGACTGATTCACTTAAGCTCCAACTAACAGAGCTTGGTTGCAAATCCTCTATGGAACCTCCTCCTTCTGCCTGAGACTTCCTGGGTGACACTAATATTCAGCTTACCACAAAAACTTTTCACATTCACACAAGCAGAGAATTTAATACCCTATGGAGCAAAATATGGACCTATTGGACAGAATACCTGGTGGATACAGTCTTTCCTTTTTCTTTCCCGTGATTGACAGTCCTATGATACAGATCACAAACATTCCATATCTAATTGATAATAAAATTTTATATTGACTCTCTCTTTTTTCCTATTTCATTTCCCTTTTTCCCTCTCCCTGTAGTTGAACTCCTAATGCAATAATATCACATAAGAATTTACTTCAAGCTTGGCTGTCTGAGTAAATTAGGAAGACATTTGAAATGGTCCTAGAAAGACAATAATATTCAGGCCAGGGTTTAGGAGCTATATGTCCAATTGTCCAAGGGCAGCAAGCATTTTGACTTCATATGGTGGTGACAGCACTAAACTCTCAAGCTCTTTCTTCAGAAATAAATTACTTACCTATTGCCAATTCCTTCATAGACTTGAAGAGTCTTTGATCATCTTCACATTTGATTGAAAAATCAAACTGGTACCTTAACTTCATGGTATCCTACTTTTTTGACTTTTTGGTCAGGAGGTGGCAAAAATACTAGATGCTCTAACAAGGTCCCTGCATGTCCAAGGACTATATATAAGCTCCAAGGGTCCCAGAGCTTTTCTGGATCCAGTGGACATGGCCTTGGAGGCAGAGAATGTGATTATAGCTTGAACCTCACACAAGAAATAAAAAGAAAAACATTTGCATGTTTTGGATTTTGGAGACAGCATAGAATATATTTGTTCTGAAATCTATTTTTCTGGAGACTAAAAAGCCAGCTAATTCTGGTGGTGGGAGGGTACTAGAAATTGAACCCAGGAGTGCTCTACTACATCCCCAGCCCTTTTTATTTTTAGACAGGGCTTCCCTTAGATTCTGTAGCTGGCCTCAAACTTGTGATCCTCCTGCCTCAGCCTTTTGAGTTGCTGGAATTACAGGTGTGTACCCCTGCCCTAAGTTAAGCCTACTAATTTTAAATTGTTCTTAGAATAAAAGAGGAATTTATAGCTGGTTCAGATTGCCATGGTATATGTTGTACTGCCACTTAGACAATAGACTAATTAATCCAATAATGCTAGAGGAGTCCATGGAAATAAGGATGATGTTTGGAGTCTCTGGCAAGCTCCAATAGTGTAGACGCCCTAGATTTTGCAGACAGATTATTCCTTCTTGGACAAAGACTACTCTGTGTTTGATAACTGGTTCTCAGGGTACCTGGGACCTTACAGAGTCTAAGTGAGTAAGAATTGTTTATGAAGTGACTATGCAGCTGGATCTTCCCATCATGAATAAAATTACAGATCTGAGTCATAATGCAGGGCAGTAGAATAAGATTCTGTTTCATGATACAAATTATATTTGACAATTTGGGCCAGGCAGTTTCAGAAACTATGCGTAACAGGTGATTGAACTCCCATGTAAATTACTATTGCACTGATATCCCAATCCCAGTGCCCATATATATTACACGTATGCCCATATAAGGATTTATTGCACTTAACAGAGACAAATGAACCTGACCTTGCTTCACAGATGGGTTAACATAATGTGTTCATGTTGAAAAACAGATTGCTGCCATGTTGAAGCCCACTGATGGTGGCGGGGGTTGGTGGGAAGGTGAGAGAGCCTATGAAACCATGGTGAGCTGTGAGCCACATTGGACTGTCCATTGTGTATGAAGCAAGGAGTGGTCTGAGACCCAATCATACAGGGTTTTCTGGGCAGTGAGAGATGTTTCAGGTGGTTGATAAAAAGTCAGAAAGGAAAAAATGATTAGAAAATTAGGTACCAGAAAATACAGAGGAACTCTAGTAGGAGATCTGGCTAGTGTAAGGGGTTTACTATATCAGACATAGAGCATTTCAAATTCTCAATCACAACTGACTCTTGTCTTGCTTGACACTGTGGTACTAGGTGTGTGGGATCTGACCCACTATACATTGGGAAAACCCAACAGATTCATGCCTACATTGGGCCCCTCTCACTTTCTGCATAGAATTTCCCTGTAGATGCCAAATTTTGAGACACAATCAGACTCCACTAAGCCCCATTTTGTACCTATGCATGCACAGTGTGGAAGTACAGGAAAATTCATTCCTGTAGTGAATTGATTGTCCAGTAGGTAATGAAGTCAACATATAAATGTTCTTCCTTTAGTCCCACATATCAAATGTCCTAAAGCAAAGTTTATAAAGTTTCTCACAAGATGTACCCCAAGTAGTCTGTGCTCTTACTACCAGCCAGCTTGATATCAGGTATCTGCATAAGCCTTTCCCTTCCTTGTCTTTCTTTCTTTGCTCTCCTGGTCTGCTCCCTGTGTAACAATCCAAAGTAAATACTGGGATCTGCTTTCTGGGAGACCCGTGATAAGGCACATGGGAAAATTATCATGGAATCAAGTTCTATCAGGGTGTATAATTATCTGTCAGAATATTTCTAGTTTGGGCTGGGCACAGTGGCACATGTTTGTAATTCCAGAGGCTCAGGAGGCTGAGGCAGGAGGACCATGAGTTCAAAGCTAGCCCTAGCATAAGCAAGGTGCTAAGCAGTTCAGTAAGACCTTATCTATAAATAAAATACTAAATAGGGGTGGGGATGTGGCTCAATGGTTGAGTGAGTTCAATTCCCTGTACCCCAAAAAACGAATGTTTCTAGTTTGGGAAACTTGATGTCAAGAAAAAAATACTAAGAATAATGTAATATATTTAAACATTAAAGCACTAATGAGAACTATTTCTGAGGAACAGGATTAAAAATGGTTCTTTTTTTCACTTAAATATGTACTTTGAAAACTTGAAAAGAAAAATTCTATGGAAAAAAATGATGGGCAGCATTCTATAATAGAAAGGGGTCCTGGGGCATAGTCATGGTTCTGTATAAAGCAAACAACTGTTGTGGAAGTCAAGTGAACCAATAAAAACAAAGACAATCCAAGGTCAAAATATCAGAACAAACAAGGGGATAAGGCCAAGGGACAAAGGAAGTAATTAGTTTGGTTTTGAATAGTTTGTAGTGGGAGTCTTATTTGAGCAACAGGAGTCTTTTTTGATATATTATCCATTGTACAAAAATAACTAGCTGGGTGAACATCTAACAGAGTTATGTTGTGATAAACATAAATTCTAATTAAAAACTAGATAACACCTCTGAATGTAAGTGAGGGATGCATTTGTAGACAAAGCACTTGGAAAAGTCCAGAATTCCTGGTCTCTGGAGTTGATTTCAGTGAAGAAATTATGACATAGGTATAAATAGATACAAAATATTAGAGTAATATTTGTCACCAGATTATGTCTTGGGAAAGGAACTGTACTTCAAAAAATAAATTGATGGGCTGGGGATATAGCTCAGTTGGTAGGGTGCTTGCCTCACATGAACAAGGCCCTGGTTTCAATCCCCAGCACCAAATAATAATAATAATAATAATTATTATTATTATTATTATTATTATTATTATTATTATTTGATGAAGATTTGGGGATAAAAGACCTCTGAGGAAGAGGATGCAGATGAAGCTGTTCTTATTGGGCATATAAACTAGGGATTTGGAGGCTGCTGAGAGACAGGAGAGGAATATGAAAGATTCGGTAGCAGACAAAAGACGAGAAGGAGCAAGGAGACAGATGGACGAAGAAACAGAGTGCGAGGTCATTTCTTCCATTAAAATGACATGTCTTTTGTCAAGTTTATGGAATCTTGGAATGTTCCATAGGACTCACAGGACAATGAAGGGAGCCAAGTTCTGGAATCAGCTCAGCTTTTTTGCAAAACATTGATGGTACTCAGGAAGCAGAAGCATAGAAGCAGAGAGAATTGAGATCAGCAGAGATAAAAAGGGAACTATGGACTGCTGCAGAAAGTAGTGCTGGGACTGGGGACAAGAACACCCAGACTCCTGAGCTCACTGACATAGGGGGTCCCGGGGGACGGGGTTGCAAGATGCATGGTAAAAGATGTCATATAAGTCAATGTCAGTTTGGGGCACATGGAGGTCAGGGTGAAGACTCTTGGTAGGGAGCAACATGAGGAAGCTATGTCAGAGAGAAGATGCACTCCCTGGGTGACATCCTTCTTATGCTGCCTATCAGCCCTGCCAGATTGTATAACCAAAAAAATACAGTAACCATCCTGGAAGAATTTCCTGCAGCAACATATTAAAAAATAAAACAAAACTAGACACCTATAAATAAGATTAAGCACATCATTATAACTTGGAAGTTTGTTCAAAGAAAGTAGTGTCAAGTTCAAATAATAAGCACTTGGTGAAATGGGTGCTAAGGTTACCCACAAAGTCAGAAAACCGCAAAATCTTTGTATTTGTACTTTTCACCTTTAGTGAATAATCTTAATCTAGGAGATGTAAATAATCATGAAGGAAGAAAAGAGACAAGGTGGTGTTTGTCAGGCAAAGAGGAAATGGGGGTATAAAGAAGAAAAAGAAGGACAGGATAAAATGAAAGAGGGAAAGAGTCAGTCCTCCAGATGCATGTCTTGTGTGTTGGGGCCCCATGTATAGAAATATTCCAACGTTGGTTTATGCCCTGCTGTCATAGCAGGATCTTGAAGTTGTTTTTTTGTTTGTTTGTTTTTTAATATATTAATAAAGGGCCCATAATTTCAGTGGGCACTGTGAAAATCTAAGGAAGAAAAGATAAAATGGAAAGAAAAAAAGCATTAAAGTGGTTTTACTCAAGTTAAAATTCAAGAAACTGGTAAGTGAAAAGAGTAGATGTTCAGTGAATATGGTAAAATATGGATTCAGGTGGTATGGAGAGAAATTGGGCAATACTGGTATATGGTGCTATTTCATGTCATTAACTAGTGCTCCATGAAGCTAACCAGCAGCATCCTTTTAGGCACCGTGGGGCAGAGAAAAGCTGAACAAGTATGCAAGTCTGATGAGAGGGTGTTGTGGTTTAGATATGAGGCATCTCCAAAACGCTCATGTGTGAGACAATGCAAGAAGGTTCAGAGGTGACATGATTAGATTATGAGAGTTGGAATCTAAATGGTGGATTAATTCACTGATAGGGATTAACTGGGTGGTAACTGTAGGCAGGTAGTGTGTGGCTAGATAAAGTAGGTTACTGAGAGCGTGACTTTGGGGTTTATATTTTGTCTCGGCTCTCTGGTTGCCACATTTTCCTCCGCTATGCCCTTCTGCCATGATGTTCTGCCGCACTTTGGGCTCAGAGTTATGGAGTCCACCATTTATGGACTAAGACTTTTGTAACCATGAGCCAACATAAACTTTTACTCCTCTAAGTTTGTTGGGGGGTTTTGGCAACAGCAACAAAAGAGTCAACTAAAACTGGGGATGAACATCAACATTCAAGTTGGAAAAGTACACAACAATGTTGAGGCACTGGGAAGTTTCTCATGCCTGACCCAAAAGCTGGGAGCTGGTGCACCTATAGGACACTGGAATCAGCTCCTGGAGGAGTGCAGGGGTGAGCAGAGCTAGACAGTAAAGGGAAATACCTTTGTACTACATAATACTGATAAATTAAAATGCCAAAACCCCAACTTGAAATGAGTCTACCTCACACAAATTTTCCTTGCAAATGGAATTATCCAATAGCGTTTTCTTTGTCCAAGCATTGAACTAGACTCTGAGGATTTAGTGGTGACCCAGACAGACCATGGTGCTAGTCATAAGAGAATTTACTACCTAGCAAGCTTGCATACCAAGTAACCATTTATTAAAATTGTGCTTTAAAGAAAATGTAATGTGTTATGAAAATTTATGCATTGGAAGCCTAATCTGGTATGAGGGAGGGAGTTGATAGCATTCTTGGAAGTAGCATTTAAAATTTACATGAATAGGGATCAGCCATGCATGGGGTAAAGGAACTTAAGGAAACATTTCAGGCAGATAGCCTCTATAGAGTTATGGAAAATTTAAAGAGGCATAAGATCCCCAGAGAAGAGAATTTTACTTTTCTTCTGTTCTTTAATGTACTCTACAATGTAGGACAGCGCCTGACATATAGAAGATGCTCAATAAATATTTATTTGATCAATGGACATATTTGCATTCTACGATATGACAAAATCAGGGAAAGCCCTAAGCCAAAGGGAACATGATGGTAAGCACCCTTCATAGAATAAGCAAAATGTAGCAAATGACACTTAGTTGTAAAAATAAAATTAGGAAAATTGTAGAAAACACCACTAATCAAGGTCTGAAAAGACTGAATCGCTTCTTTTCAAAATCTCTAGCTTTGGAGTCCAGTAGTTTTTCACAGACTATATACATAAGGAAGTCCACAGTTTAAAAAGTTGTGCCACCTTTACGTAAGTTAGGCAACTATTGAGTAATGGATCATTCTTCATAGTAAACCAACTCAACCTTGATAATTCCATATACCTTTGAGTAAACTTTAACCAGTGTTGCTTATGAGTTTTTAGGCTTGGGTACAAATACTTCTCTTGTTTTCTTTCAGTCTAAGGATAGTCTGACCACTGACCAAGGCAGAGTTTTTATTGCATAATTCTTAAATTACATTGTTGGGTTGTTTGACTTGGCCAGAAATTTAAATCCTAACACAAACTCACTGTGGTGAGTGATTCAGTACTCACCCCCCTCCTTTTCTCTTCTATGATTCCATTGTCCCTACTAAAGACTTGCCACACCCACAGAGTCAATTTTCTGAGTGACTTCAGTCTTTGCAATAGAAAGAAAAAGAAAATTGGAACCTTACTGAAATGGTTGTTTGTTCTTTCAGACTTTGTAATCATCTAAATGAGAATTTCCTGTTTTAACCATCTAATCTTGCTGTTTTTAAGTGAACACCGTATAATTTAAAATACTTATTTTGTTAATTAGTATTCTTTTCCTTTCACGTTAAATAAATTGTATTTACCAGTATATAATACTAGTATTGTGATGTATATGCAAAAAATTACAATGTCTTTTAACAGTTTCCTCACATGTATGGTTTCTAGTATATTTAATAGCAAGTAGACCAATAACTCCTGAGCTCCATTTTTAAATTATTTTATTTTTAATGTGCCTGGCAGATATACATTTCCTACAAACTATTTTCTTAATAAGCAATATATATATATATTTTAATAAGCAATATATGTGTATATATATTTTTTATAAATATATATGTTGCTAGGTACAGAGTAAATGTTTAATTAATACTGGTTATTAATTAGTTCCTTAATCTTGCTACATTTAATAATAGTTTATGAGGGAAGTGTCATTATCTCACCCTATAAATGACAATAGCACTCAGCGGAGGTGTGTGAAGACAATTGCCCACAGTACCTAGCTAGTATGTGGCTGATTCAGTTGTGTCCTTTCAAGCAACCACTTTTCACTGCACACAGGATTTCATAATATTCTTGGAGCGGATTTACTGACTTGTCAAAATTATATTCAATGAAAATACAGCAACTTAAATCCAGTTCAATTGTGTGGCATAATGTAGAGTCCATGTAGAGACAAGAATGTTGATGCTCCATTGGGAAGTGAAGAAGTCCAGCATCAGGAGGGACACAATGCAGAGACTGCTGTAAAGCATAGAAGGTTCAGTCTTTCATGAAGGTAAAATATCCCACATGCTAGCTCTGCCCCAGGTTCTGTACTGACACTGGGGAATCAGCTGAAGGTAAATCAAAAGTGCTAACTATGCTCATGAAGCCAAGAGACTAATTGTAAATATATCTAAGACAAACAGGTAAAATATATGCAAACTGTGACAAATACTATTGACAAAGAAAGCAAACAGGCTTCTGAGATAGAAACTTAGTTACAATTTTAGTTGTTCCAGAAGCATTTCCTGTGGTTTTCCTATTCACCTTTAAAATACAACTAATATATAGATGTCTCTTGAGTTCAAGGATATTTTAAAATTATTTTTAAAAATTCATTAAGGGGTTAAGGGTGTAACTCAGTGGTAGAATGCACAAGGCCCTGGGTACAATCCCCGGGGGATATAGACATTAATATAATATATCATATTGACTGGTTAAAAAACAAAACTGCTTGGACCATCCCTTTCCTCTAGAGTTTCCTGTTCAGTAGTCTGGGGTGAGATATCAGGAAGTTGAATATCCAGCAGCTTCCCAGATGATGCTGATGCTGCTGGTTCAGGACTATTCTTGAGAACTACTGCCTCATACTCTTACTTATAAAATAATGGAATTACTTACTTTGTAAAGTTAGTATCAATATAAAAATTCCCAGCTGGGAGCAGTGGCACACACCTGTAATCCCAGGGGCTTGGGAGTCTGAGGCAGGAGGATTGCAAATTCAAGGCCAGCCTCAGCAATTTAGCAAGGCCCTAAGCAACCCATTGAGACCCTGAATATAAAGAACTGGAGATGTGGCTTAGTAGTTAAGCACCCCTGGGTTCAATCCCTGGTACCAATAAGTTCATAAATACTCCCCTCTTTTATCACTCCTAGACTCTATATAAATTATGGTAAATACATAAGAATGTTCAATATCATATAATCACAATAGCAAATAAAATAAAATTATGTGATATTTTATCAGTGAGGGATAGACAAATTGTTAAAAAATATATATATCATAAACCAGTAGCATGGCATGGTTTTGAGAAGAAAATGTCAATATGTGGATATGTTAAAAACTTATGAAAAAAATACAACACAATTTGACACATTTAATATATTAAAAACCTTAAAATTAGAGCTAAAGGATTACTACTGACTTCTGAATATAATTGGAAGATAGTAGTGGAAGCTCAGAGTACCCATCTGAAATCCCAATACAGTTCCTAATAAGTTTCAACTGGTTGGCCAGCTCACCAGACATGCATGTTATCAGAGTCCAGTGGCATAAATAAATTAATTAGGATTGGTGAAAGTGGGCATCCTTGTCTTACTCCTGTTTTTAGAGGAAATACTTCTGGTTTTCTCCTTTCAGAGTAATGTTGGCCTTGGGTTTGTCATATAGAACCTTTATAATGTTGAATTAAATTCTTTCTATCCCTAGTTATTCTAGTCTTTTAAACATGAATGGGTGCTGCTTTACTTTGTCAAATTCTTTTTCTGCATTTATTGAGATAACCCTGTGATTTTTGTCCTTAAGTCTATTTTTGTGGTGAATTACATTTGTTCATTTTCATATGTTGAACCAACCTTACACCTATATGATGCAACCCATTTGATCATGATGTAATATCTCTTTAATGTGTTTTTTATGCAGTTTGACAATACTTTATCAAGAACTTTTGCATATGTAGACCATGGATATTGATCTGAACTTTTCTTTCATTGATTTATCTTTGGTTTTGGTCTCAGTATGACTCACTCCTATTCAACATTGTCCTTGAAACTCTAGCCAGAAAAAATAGGCAAGAGAAGAAAAATAAAGGGATACTAATAGGAAAATTAGAGCCAAAATTATGTTTGCTGACAACATAATCCTATATTTAGAAGACCCAAAAAATTCCACCAAAAGACTTTTAGAGCTCATAAATAAATTCAGTAAAGTAGCAAGACACAAGATCAATATTTATCAATCTGTTGCTACAGTACAATGACAAATCTGCTGAAAAAAATAGGAAAACTATCCCATTCACAATAGCCTCAAAAGTATAAAATACTTGGGAATCAATCTAACAAAAGATATGAAGGACCTCTACACTGAAAATTATAGAGCACTAAAGAAATTGAAGAAGACCTTCAAAGACCTCCCATATTCTTGAAAAGACAAAAATAATATTGTCAAAATGGCCATACTACCAAAAGCACTATACAGGTTCAATACAATGCCCATCAAAATTCCAATGATGCTCTTCACAGAAATACAAAAAGCATTTAAAATGTTCATGTGGAAAAATAAAAAATCCAGAATAGTCAAAGTAATACTTAGTGAGAAAAGTGAAGCAGGAGGCATTACAATACTGAACCTCAAATTACACTACAGAGCTATAGTAACAAAAACAGCATGGTACTGGCACCAAAACAGGCAAGAAAACCAATGGACTAGAATAGAAAACACAAAGATAAATCCACATAAATGCAGTTATCTCTTACTAGACAAAGATGCCAAAAAATCCATTGGAGAGAAGATAGCCTTTTTAACAAATGGTGCTGGGAAAACTGGAAATCCATATGTAGTAGAATAAAATTTAAACCCTATCTTTCTCCTGCATGAAATTCAAAAGTGGATTAAAGACCTAGGAATTAGACCAGAAACCCTGCAACTTCTAGAAGAAAATGTAGGCACAACACTCTAACATGTTGGCTCAGGAACTGACTTCCTTAACAAGACTCTTAAAGCATAAGAAATAAAATAAAAAATCAATAAGTGGGATGGAATCAAAATTTAAAAGCTTCTTCACAGCAAAGGAGATAATTAAGAGCACAAAGAGAGAGCCAAGCGAATAGGAGAAAATCTTTGCCACCTGCTTTTCAGACAAAGCATTAATAATATTCAGATATACAAAGAACTCAAAAAGCTTAACACCAAAAAAAGTAATCATCATCATCATCATCATCATCATCATCATCATCATCTAATCAATAAATGGGCAAAGAAACTAAACAGACACTTCTCAAAAGAAGAAATACAAATGGTATGAAAAAAAATATTCCATGTTTCTAGCAATTAGAGAAACACAAACTAAAACTACGCTGAGATTTCATCTCCCTCCAGTCAGAATGGCAATTATCAAGAATACAAGTAACAACAAATGTTGGCAAGGATGTGGGGAAAATGGAACTCTCATGCATTGCTGGTGGGACTGCAAATTGGTGCAGTATGGAGATTCCTCAAAAAACTAGGAATAGAACCATCATATGACCCAGCCATTCCACTCTCAATATATATCTAAAGATCATACTACAGTGACACAGCCACATCAATGTTTTTAGCAGCACAATTCACAATAACCAAGCTATAAAGCCAACCTAGGTGCCCTTCCACAGATGAATGGATGAAGAAAATGTGGTATGTATATACACAATGGAGTATTACTCAGTCAAAAAGAAGAATGACTTTATGGCCTTTGCTGGTAAATGGATGGATCTGGAAATTTTCATGCTAAAGTGAAATAAGCCAATCCCCAAACACCAAAGGTTGACTGTTCTCTCTGAAATGCAGAAGCTAATCCAAAATAGCAGGGAGACATTAAAGAAGAATAAAAGATAAGTGGAGAAGACAAAAGGGAATGAATGGAAGAAAAGGGGAATGAGATAAGGAAAGACAGTGGAATAAATCTGACCTAACATTCCTCTGAACATATATACCACAGTGAATCTCGCCATCATGTACAATACAAGACACTAATTTAAAAAAACCTGTAAGTATGAATAAAAAGATCAGCAGAGTAGAGGGAAGGGGAAAGGGGGAGGAAAAAGAGGAGAGAAAGTGGAAGTACTAGGGACTAAATTAGAACAAATTGTATTTCAGTGTTTTTATAAGATGTCAAGATGAATCCTGTTGTCATGTAAAACTCTTATTTTATTTGTAAAATTAAAATTTTACAAATTAATAAAGAAAACCCATGTAACCCAGAGGGCATAAAAAATAAACTTATTTATTTATTTATTTTTCTTCTTTTTTTGTTGATGGTAATTCAATATACTTTTAAAAGATTTCAGCTCTTTTCTCTTAAAAGTTTTTTTTGGGGGAAAATTTGATGAAGTATAATCCTTCCATAACCACTGATGTTGGCAATTTGCCTTGATAAAAATTGTTACCATATTATGATAAACTTCTGGTAGTCATGTTAATCAAATGACAAGAAAATGTCATTCCCTTAAAGGAAATATTTGGTTTCAGCAGCCTGTAAATCTGTATTAGCTACTCTAAGTCACTGGTTCAAACTGAAACCCAGTACCTGGTTCATAATAATCAGCTGCAGATAAATCAGCTCTAGTCGCAGTCACTTGGCTGTCCTCTGTAAGAGACACAGTTAATATTAAAATACTCAATAGCACCTGCTTAGCATGTTTGCCTTCATGCACAATTTTCAGGTTCTTTGTAAGTTTGCCAAGTATCTTCAAATGAGTCCCCTGGGAAAATGACCTATCAGTAATTTTTTCTGCATTTTCTCAGGCTGATAGCAGAGCAGTTCTTTGATCATGCTGAGGGTTGCACTTCTTAGTTTTCTGAGTACAGAGAAACCTTATGTTTGTGCAGCTATGCAGAGATTTGTGCCAGCACTGGATATTTTTATGTCCCACATAAAGCAAAAATCTGAAGCTATGGTCTTCAGGTTGGAGGAATAGAAAGTGTCTCAATGCTTTAAAATTAAGCAGGGCTATTTTCAGTTTTATCTTTTAAAATGCCTGTAGTTTGCTCTTTTCTATTATTTTTCTCAACCAAGTCCTCTTACTTTCCTATCCAGTCCCTCCTCCTATGCTTTACCCCAAACTTATGCAAAATTATAGTGTTTTTCACAAAGGAAGATTTTGCTTCTATGATCTAAAGTTAAATTGAATATTATATAAATAAACATTTTCAATATACTGAGATAAAAGTCATTTTTCTTTTTCTTTGTGTTGTGAAGAGGTGAGAGAAAAAAAATGTTATTTAGAAATGTCATGCCTTAAGATGGTGGAAAACAATGAGAGGAATGGGTTTCACATCAGGAAATCTGGGGAGGAAAAATCCCTTCCTCTGGGGTAGTGTTAGGTTTCTTTTTCCAGAGAGGGCAAAAGTTCCACTAATTAAGATGAAAGCAAAACCCGGATGCCTGTGACAAGTATTTTTCCTCTAGGTTGAAGAACAAATCTGTCAAATTAACTAACATTTATTTGGTTACATTTAAGTTTCAGATTGATTTCTATTTTCATTATCTTTGCTTTTAAAAGTAATGTCAATTTAAAAATAAATGTTTCCTGATTTGAGGATTATTCATCACAACACCATTTAAAACTGTTTTCCCTACCTGTGAAATGTGGCTCTTTTTATTTTACAGAATAATTATAAAGATCAACATTTGAGAAAAAGAGCCTGCAGTGGTGGCGGTGGTAAGGAAAATCCAAACATTTGCAGGAGATGAGGAAGTGAATTGTGATTGTCCAGATGAGAGGAAGGTGAGGTCTGGGGGATTTGAGATGAGCAATCCACTCACAAAAACATTTCATTTCTGGAAAAAAAAATGTTAACTGTGTGCCAAGCAAACACATGACTTTGATAGTTTCCAAATAATGGTTTGCAGCCTCCATAGTAATGCAAGAATGGGCTCTGGTTGGAGACAGTCTAATAGCTAGAATTTATTTCAAAGTACAGGCTTTACCTGGTTCTTAAGTAATTTGGGAAGTTACTTAATTTTAAGTCTTGATTTCCCCATCTGATGACATTGTAACACAATGTTTCCACATTGAAACATAATGCTAATGATAGTTTATCCCTCCCACGGCACTTGGAAGACCCCAACCATATCATGAATACGAGCGTGCTTTCCGCAGACTGACATGTCCCCCCTCCTCCACAGACATTATCTGTTGTCACCACCTCTGAGAGCTCTTTGTGTACATTCATGTTCTGTGCAGATGTCAGGAGTTTCTATCTCTAGCTCTTTAATAGTTAAATATTAAATTGTTTTACTGCGTCTAACTATATAATATTTAAATATTAAATTACAAACATCACGTCAAATAAAAAGTCAGGCAAAATAATCACTTCCATAGTAAAGCAAGGAGAAATTATTTTAACTGACCATTGTTTTCCATTCACATAAATGCTTTCACGTCTGGGTTCTTGTGCACATATTGTTTTAAACTCTCAACAATAACGAAAAATGTATCCTATTCTGACACACAAAAAAATTCTCAAAATGATAATGGAAATATTCACATGGATTACTTTGCATCAAAATATAACTTGTAACTCATTTATTGGTTATTTTCACATGTTTATATTATATGTTTTTAAAATTTTAATGAAAATTGAACTAGATATAAATTATTGAATCTTTTTTTTATTTCAGAGAGGAAAGAAGAAATTATTGAACACAATCTATAGAAATTAGAATCACGTGCCCTTTTTTCTTATGAAATATGTCCTAAACACAGAAGTATATAAGATTACATAATTTGGAAAATAAAAATAAAGCAAACACCCCTACAGCTATCATCCATTTTAAAAAATATAGAGAGAATTAGCATCTTAGAAACCTCCTGAGTGCCTCTAGCAACGGAATTGACTTCCTGACCCAAAAATAACCATAATCCTACCTGCATGGCAATCTTGCTTTCCTTAAGAATTTCACCTCCTATGCTTGTATTTTTAAACCATACCCTGTCTTAGTATTAGCTGTTTGAAACTTCCATTATATTATCTATATTTTGTATCTTTCTTTCACCCAACCATATGCTGATAGAATTTTTTCATGTTGCCAGATAACTACAATTTGTTTGTGTGGCAGCACAGTATTATAATGTATGTTCATACATGATTTGTTTATCAAATCTATATTAGTCAAATGTGTAGACTTTTTTTCATTTAAGGCTTTTATAGCAAAGTGGCTCTGAAAAATTCTTGCTGAGGTTTTGTGGTAATTATGAATAAGAATTTCTATAAAGTAAGGTCACCAGGGGAGTTCTAATTTTATAAGGTATTCACATCTTCAATTAAGCTGGGAAGGACAAGCTATTGATAAATTGGTTCTATCTATTGTCTTTTCACCCTGTTGATGATAATTCCTCTTGATTCACATCCTCAACATTATTTAATATGGTGAAGGTGTTTGTCAAGATCTTCATTACTGTAACAAATACCTGTGATCATAAACTTATCAAGAGTAAAAAAGGTTTTTTGGTTTACTGTTCTGAAGTTTTCAGTCCCTGATAGATTAGCCTATTACATTTGGTGTGTTCTCTCACCTCATGGCCAGAGAACAAAAGAGAAAGAGAGGAAAAGAGTGGAGTCCCACAATTCCCTTTAGATGTTTGCCCCCAATTATCTGAACACCTCTCACTAAGCAATTTTATATGTGGTCACAATAATTTTCTTCCATTTTATAAACTGTATTCAGTTTTGCTTATGGTATCTTTTAGTGAAGAGAAATTCTTAATTTTAATATATTTAAAATTTATTAGTCTTCCCTTTATAACTATGTTTCCTGTATTTTTGTTCAAGAAATATTGAAGTTATAAAAATATCCTATATCATCTTCTAAAATATTTTAAATTTTATTTTCACATTCAGAAGTGAAAATCACCTAAAATCAATTTTTGTAAGGGCAGTAATCCAATCATATTTTTTCTCATGTTTAATTTACCTAGTTCCACTTAGTGAAAAGTCTAGGTTTTTTTCATTGATTTACAATACCGCCTTGGTAATATCCTAAATGACTTTTCTTGGCATATAATTTTGACTGGATTCAATTTTCTGTTCATTTGACTCTTAACGTTTCCCTGCACTAATATCACATTGTCCTTATTACCAGAATTTGTAAAATCCACTTATTTTAAGGACAGGTTTACCCAACTTGTGCTTCAAGAATATTTTGATGTTTTGGATCCTTTGCAGTTCCATTAATTTTCACTTGTTTTGTAAAATTTTATTAAAAGAGAAAGTAAGTGAAATTTTAAATGTATCAACTTTTGGGGGGAAATTAACAGTCACATGTTGAGTCTTCCAACCCATGATTATGAAATATATCTGTTTATTTATGTTTTTTAAAACATATTTCCTTAGAGTCTTGTAAGTCTTTCCTCACAGAGTTTGGAAAGCTTTTGTTGGATTTATTCCTAGTTACTCTATGTTCATCTGCTATTATAAATAGTCTTTATAAAAGAAAGTTCTCATTTTTAACTCTTCATTACAGTATATTGGAAATGCAATAAATTATTACATATTAATTTTTTATCTATGCCTTTATTGAATTATTTTTGGATATATTCTTTTGAATATATATTTTTGGATATACAGGTACAGTCTGAAATTTATTAATTTTATTTCTTCTTTTCCAATTTTAATTTTTTAATTTGTTTTCCTTTCCTTAAAGAATTGGCTTAAATCTCTAGTACAAACATAGGTGGAAATAGTGAAAAAAAAGCCTCTTCATTTTTTTTTAGATCTTAAAGAGAAAGGCTATGGTTACTTACTATTAAATATCCTGCTTATATATGAATGGAAGCTGAATTGTATATAAAAGATTTTTGAATAGACATATATCTATATGATATCTTATTTTCACATTCATCATGTTCATATTCATTTCCTAATTGTAAACAAATCCATATTCTTCGGAAAATATAGTTTGTTCATATTTTATTTAGCCTTCTAGCACTTATATCCATTGACAAGATTGACTTGAACTTTTCATTACTCATACTCCCCTGGATGTAATTTGGTATTAGTGTTTGGTGTGCTGGTTTCATCCAGTGAAATCCCTGACATTATATGGAGGAATATATTTTTCTTTTTCTATATTCTAAAACATTTAAATTATTTATTAACATGTAGTAGAGCACTGGAGCAGAAGCAATGCCTTGAGATCCACGAACCTCATTTCTTCTTTCTTGTAGTACACAGCTAGGCTACATTACCCTGCTTACTCACAGTTTTCTGGGTACATGTGACTAAGTAGTGGTGAATTCAATGTAGTCCACATATCTCAGAAAACTATTTTGAGGGTAATTGGGATATGATATGTGATCACACTTTGCATAATAACTATTCATAGCCAAGACTATTTTTGTGTGGGGAAGGAAGATGATTAATGTGAACAGTAGAGCAATTAGCTAGAAGAAATGACTGTGTGTAGTGGGGTGGGGATAAGGAGAGATATCTAGCCTGGGATTGAACCCAGGGCCTTACACATGCTAGGAAAGTGCTCTACCACTGAGCTACATTACCTAGCTCTAAGGAAGAATGCCTTTAAAAAAGGGGGGGGGGGGGTTGAACGCAGGTGCACTCAATCATTGAGCTATAGTCCCAGCCATTTTGATTTTTAATTTTGAGACAGGATCTTGCTAAGTTGATGAGGTTGGCTTTGAACTTGAGATCCTCCTGCCTTAGAATCTGGAACTGCTGGGATTACAGGTGTCTACCACCAAACCTGGCAAGAATGACTTTTAATGTTCTTTAGCACAGTAGGTAATTATGATTGACAACAATTTGTTGTATATTTCAAATTAGCTAGTAGAGAGAATTTTGAATGTTCCTAACACAAAGAAATAATAAATGTTTGAGGTGATGGTTATGCCAATTGTGCTGATCTGATGATTGCACATTATATAGAAAGATTGAAATATCACACTGTACCCTAGAAATATATGTAATTATGATGTATCTATCTGTCTATCTGTCTATCTATATCTATGTGTGTATGTGTATATATACATATATACATATATATATATATATATATTAAATTTATATAAACAATAACAACAAAAACTTGTAATTTTTATTGGTGGATAATAATAGGAACACTTTATGTGCATTAAAGTCTATATATAAATGACCTGGAAAAATCAAGCCATATTTGATAATTGTTCAATAAATATAAAGTATTACTGTCACTTAATATAATAAAGTTGTGATAATACTATTGCACTTTTCAAAAAAGTTAAACTCCGAATATGTATTTCATGCAAAAAATTAACACAAGGACCTAAGTCCAGTATCCGAGGGTAAAATTAAAGAAATGTGATTATGTCCTTGGGATTAAAAGCTAGTCTAGCCAGTTATCATACATATATTACAAATATTTTACCTGAAATTGAGTGATATGGACAAAAATATGGTTATGGAAGAGTCTTTAGAACTTCAGAGCACTTTGTTGCATTCTTCTTCAGGCACAAAAATGGCCAAAACCAATAAAAAATCTCAGTGTCAGCCTTTATACTATTTTGGACAGGGCTCATGTCTTCCCTGCTGGATGACAGAAATCTGGGAGACTTCTGGATCTAACAAAGACTGAAAAGTTTCCACCTTTAGGAAGTGCCACCTGCTCTGTTTCATTCAAGACTGTGTCTGAATAGGAACAATGATGCTCTCTCTATGAGGTATGTCTTCCTGATCAGTGAAATCAGCTTAATTTGAACCCCAAAGCCAGTCTTTGAAGAGAAAAATGGGTTACAAGAGAAGTAAATATGGCAATATCCTTACATGAATCCCAGATATTATTAGCACAATCTCTTCTAACCCCATAAGCCACAACCCAGCTGGCAGGATCTTTGGATAAATGGTAAATTGAATCTCTACTAGAATATACTATAGAAGAATGAGGTGAATAAGAAGAAAGGAGCTAGGTCTGATTAATCAGATTGGGTAGGGAAGGGTGATATGTAGTTATATGGACATGGCAGACTGGGAGACAGTATAGACATTAGTAAGGAACATTATGTTTGAAATAATGTGTAAATATTCTATTCCACTGCATTTTATGTGAGTTGATATGAAATAATATTTCTTCATTTCTAAAATAGGATTATTAGTAGGCTTGAGAATCTTAATGGATCACAGAAACATACAATGAGATAAAGGACCAATTTATAAAAGAGAAAGGGGCTGACAAATTAGGAAACAAAGAAGGATTGTCTGAGAGCTAAAACCACCAAGATAAAGAAACTTACACATGCTTACAAGTGGCAAGAAACTGCTTTGTGGGACAACTAGTTAAAGAAAAATTTATAATTATAAAAATGTAAATAAATACTATAATAGACACTTTTAGGGAGAAGAAGTAATAAAAATTGGTTATTTTGTGGCAGCTGTACAGTACCAATGTACTCTAATTTCTGGGGCCAAAATCAATATTCTTTTCAATGTGACCTATCCCAAATGGACTCTAATCTGATCACTCAGGGAAATGCTGATATTGATGTGCCTTGGTAATTTACTTAATGCTAAAAATAAAAATCCCAATTGTCCTCATCATTGATGAACATATTGCCTGTAGTATAAAACAAAGAGCTGAAGATCTTTACTGTTGTATTTACCTCTTGATTATAAAAAGGCCTCTTTCAGTATTTGGGGGATAAAGTTTGCAAAATTTCATTCATTTTAGAAACATATGTAGGTAATTGTGAAGAATATGTTTATGAGTAAGATAAAACCAGAAAAGAAGTAACTAACAAAAAAAAAAGATAGTATGGAAATATATAAAGTTCACTGTCAAAGGTAAATATACAGACAAATACAGAATTCTATACTACTGTAGTTTTGGTGCAAAAATCACTTTTAATTCTTGTATGCATGTTAACAAAAATTGCTTTGAATGCAAGCGGATTAAGCTCCACAATCAAAGGACACAGAAACTGGATAATTAAAAAATAGCATAAGATACCACTATATGCTGTCTACAAAGATTCAGTCAGACTCAAGGTCATTCATATGCTGAAAGTGAAAGAATGGTGGTGGGGGGGAGATATTCCATTCAAATTACAATCAAAAAGGAGCAGGAGTGGCCATACTTATATCAGACAAAATAGACTTTGAGTCAAAAACAGGCAGAAGAGACAATGAAGAATATTATGTAATGATAAAAAGAATCAATTCACCAGGAGGTGTCACAATTATAAATATATATGTACCCAACATCAAAGCACCTAAATATATGGAGTAATCATTGACAAAACTGAATAGAAAAGTAGAAAGTAACATGATATTATTAAATTTCAGTCCTCTACTTTTAATGAAGGACAGAACATCCAGACAGAAAGTTAAAAAGGAAACAAAGCACTTGAACAATACCATAGATCAATAGACTTAAAAAATACAGAACATTCCACTCAACAGCTGAAGAATATTAATTCTTTGTATGCATACAAGGAATGCAGATCACATGTTAAGTCACCAAAAAAGTCTTAACAAATTTAAGAATTAAATCACATCAGGTATATTTTTCAAACAAAATGGAATGAAACTACAAATTACTAGTGAAACGAAAACTGAAAACTTACAAACATGTGGACAATAAAAACCACACTCTTGGGCAACCAATGGGTCAAAGAAGAAACCAAATATAAGTAAAAATATATTTTCAGATAAATGAAAATGAAACAAAATAACCAAAACTTATAAGATGCAGCAAAAGCAGTACTAATAGGGAAATTCATAGCAGTAAACACATTAAAAAAGAAGGGCTGGGGATGCAGGTCAGTTGTAGAGTATTAATCTAGCATGCATGAGACCTTGGGTTCAATCCCCAACACTGAAAAAAAGAAGGAGAAGGACAAAAGAAAGAAGGAGAGGTGTGGGAGAAGAAGAATTCAAATAAACAATGCAATTCTATCCTCTAGGAACTAGAAAAAGTAAAATAAAATAAGTCCAAAGATGAGAGAAGAAAGAAAGAAAAATTAGAGCAGAAATAAATGAAATATACCATAGAAAAACAATAGAAAAAAATCAATAAAATTAATAGTTATTTTTAAAAAATTAACAAACTTGATGAAACTTTAGAAACACTAAGGAAAAAGATAGAATTCTGAAATGAAAGAGAGAAGACACCACAATTGACACTACAGAAATAAAAAATATAGTATGAAACTGCAATGAAAATTATCCACCAAATTAAAAAGTTGGAAGAAATTGATACATTCCCAGAAAAATACGAAATACAACAATGAATCATAGAGAAATAGAAAGTCTGAACAGACCAATAATCTAAACTAAGAAGACTGAATCAGTACTTAAAAATTTTCCAATAAAGAAAAACTTAGCCAGATGGTTTTACTGTTGAATTTTTAACAAGCATTTTAAAGAGGAATTGATGACAATCTTTCTCAAACCTTTCCAAGAAACTGAATATGTGGAACCACTTCCAAATTCATTTTAGGAGGACATTACCCTAATAGAAAAGTGAAAAAAGAAGAAAAAGAAAAAAAAAAGATTAGACACTCTTAGGAGGAAAAAGACAACTATAGGCCAACATCACCGATAAGGATTAATTCAAAATCCTCAATAAAATAAAGACAAATCAAATTCAATAACATATTAAAATGATTACACCCAATGACCAAGTAGGATTTATTCCTGGGATGCAAGTATCATCAAACATATGCAAATCAATCAATCAACCACGTTAACATAACAAAGAATAAAAAATGCATGATCATCTCAATGGATACAGAAAAGCATTTGACAAAATTCAACATTTTTTCATGATTAAAACTAAGAATAGAGGGGCACCTTAACAAAAAAGAACCCATATATGAAAAGCCAACAACTAACATCGTTCTCAACAATGCAAAATTATTACCTCTTGTCTAATATCAGGAACAAGGTAAGGATGTGCACTCTCACCATTTTTGTTCAACATAGCAATTAAAGTCCTAGCCAGAGCAATTATGCAAGGGAAAAAAAAGCATTTAAATCAGACAGGAAAAGACAAAACTATTTCTGTTTGCATATGACATGATGTAAAACAAAACTTAAAAGTTCCACACACAGAAAAATGAATTCAGAGAAGTTGTAGGATGCAGAATCAGCAATCAAATTCTATTGCATTTCTATTCCACTGACAAAAAAATAAAGCAATTCAAGAGGAAATTAAGAAAACAATCCCTTTTATAATTGCAACAACAACAAAAAATATAAAATAGGAACTTAACCAAGAAGATGGAACTCTGTATTCTGGACACTATAAATCATTGATAAAAGAAAGAGGACCCAAATAAATTGGAAGACACTCATGTTCATGAACTGGAAGACTTAATATTGTCTAAAAAATATACTACCCAAAGCAATCTACAGATTCAGGGCAATATCCCAATGTCAGTTTTCACAGAAATTTAAAAAAAATCTGAATTGCCAAAATAATCCCAAGAAAGAACACAGGTGGAAGTCTATTGATTTTCTTATTGCAAAATATTTTATAAAACTATAATAATCAAAATATTATGAAACTGGTGTAAAGATCGATATATATACTGATGGAAGAAAATATGATATGGAGCCCAGAAATAAACTTACACTCAAAGATCAACTGATCTTCCACAAGGACAAGGATGCACAATGGGTAGGAAGATAGTCTCTTCAACACACAGTGTTCAGGAAACTGCATATCCAAATGCAAAAGTCAGAATAATCCCAATATGCTCCATATATATATAAACAGGCAAGTACGAAGTGTGTATTAGGATCCACCTGTAAAAGAATGTAATTGGATCTTTATCTTACAGCCACAAAAATCTACTCAAAATGGATTTGGTCTTAAACATAAGACCAAAAACTTAAAAAAAAAAAAAAAAAAGAAATTCTAGAAGAAAATTGAGAAACATTTATCTAAACTACATTAAATTGAAATGTTTCACACAAGAAAGGAAAAAAACTAAAAAGTTAACCTACAGGAAGGGAGAATATTTGTAAACTAATAAGGGGTAAATATCCAAAATATATAAGGAACTCCTACAATTCAATGATTAAAAAAGCAAAAAAAAAAGTTTTATTTTTCTTTTAATGGGCAAAGGAACATATTTATTCAAAGGAGACATACAAATGGCCAAAAAATATAGGAAAAGATGTTTAACATCCTCGAGGATATGGAAAACAAAAGCACAAAGAGACCACACCACATCTGTTAAGATGGCTATTATGAGAGAGAAAGATAGAAAGAGAAGGGAAGAAAGGAAAGCAGGTCGACAGGCAGAGAAACGGGAACCCCTGTGTAATGTTGGTGGGAAAGTGTAACAGTGCAACTTTTCTGAAAAACAGAATGTAGTTTCTTTAAAAAATGTAACTACCATATGATCTAGAAATCTCAATTTGGGTGTTTATTGAAAAGAATTAGAAATGGGGTCTTGGAGAGTTATTTGATATTCATGTTCATTGCATTATTATTCACAATAGCCAAAAAGTTGAAAGAACTCAAGTGCTCACCTTGGGATAAATGGATAAATAAAATGGACCTTTCTCCTGTGGAATTTTGTTGAGCCTTTAAAAAGAAGGAAATTCTTCTGTATGATACAACATGGAAGAGCATTGATGGCATGATGTTAAGTTAAATGGAAAAGCCATAAAAGGAAAACTACTTACATGGGGGATCTAAAGTTGTCAAAAGCATTGAAGCAGAGAGTAGACTAGTGATTGCCAGGAACTGAGCTTAGTGAGAAATAGGAAGAACATTGGTTAAAAAAAAAAATCATCCATGTAAGATGAAGAAATTCTGGAGATCTACTCTTCACAATACTCCTGTAGTTCACTGTGCAGAACATTCAACACTTTTTAGAAGTAGATTTGATATTACTAGTTCTTTACCACAATAAGAAATGTATTTATATACTGAGGGTGTTCCTCCCATTCTTATTTCCTAAGGTAATATCTCCTTCCTTTGCATGTCCCATTACTATTTTTCCGTCATTTTATAAATACTGACTGCTCTGAGTTTATTGTATCTATATCTCAAATTACCTTCCACAGTGCTTTGAGCATAGAAAACACTCAATAAGTACTTGTTAAATAAATAATTTTTGCATAAGTAAAGGACAATTATTCTACTAACACTTCCCGAGTGATACAAGCTAGTTAATTTATAATATTCACTTCAAAGTTTTCTTTTTTATAACTTTGAAGCTGTTTCCCAGTAATTCAAAGAAGGTAGCAGTTTTACTGATAGAAATAGAAAATACTTAAAGGACAAGGTTAGTTTTCATTCATGCATGCACCAGATATACTGAGGAGATGCAGGGTGTCATAAGGATGAAGACAGGCTCAGAGTCTAATGAGTATCCCTATCATATATAATGAAACAACAGCAAAAAAGGAGCCAGATGTGGTGGTACACACCTAAATCTCATCAGCTCAGGAGGCTGAGGCAGGAGAATCAGGAGTTCAAAGCCAGCCTCAGCAATTTAGTAAATTGCTAAACAACTCAGTGAGACTCTGGGTCTAAACAAAATACCAAAAATATAGGGCTGGGGATGTGGCTCAGTAGTTGAATGCACATAAGTTCAATCTCCAATACCAAAACAAAGAAAAAGAGCAAAAAAGGAATCAGTACAAGTGTTCATAGTGATAACAAGATTAGGGCAACTAGGGACTATAAATAGCCTAGGAGGTAGCCCAAGACTTTATATCTAAATTCAATTTTAAAGAACAATATGAGGTAAGAGAAGGGCATTCTAGGCAGAGCAAATACTGTGTAAAAAGGCCAAAAAAAATAATAAAGCCTGATTAATTAGGGAATTTACTAAAAGTTCAGAAAATATGATGTATAGGACATAAGTAGAGAAAAACAGAGAATATGGGGTGGTCAAATGACAAAGGACCTTAAGATCCAGCTACAGGAATTTAGTGGGAAAAAGATTCACTAGGATTTCTGTCAGAACTATTCCCATGTTATCTCCAATCCCTCCTAACATAAGGCCAAGGACAACAACAAAAGATCCTTAGTAGGTATGCTGTCTGGATCAATATGTGTGACAATAATACCCTGTGTTAAGTTCCAAGAAATGTACTTGATCTTCCCAAGCAGAAGTAATCTCTCCCCTTTTTGTGTGTGTATTTCCTAATACTTTTTACTGTCTTACAATGTTTGTCCCTTTTTACTGTGTACTCTGGACATAGATGAATTGTACTGTTTAACCTACTACTTGCTTTATCTACAATAAAGTTTGGATTCATTGAATGGTGTGGAATGGACCTGAACTAAAGCATTATTTCTCATAAATTCTACAATCTTTTGTACTTATTGTATAAATGTAGTGATAGACAAGAAACTTTTCACAAAATGGTTAACTTACATTTAAAAGAAAAGAATAAGAAATAACTAATAAGAATTAGGTTACTGATACCTAATTCTTTGTTTTCTTAACTTGTGTCAGCAGAAATATGAAGCCTGGTAAGCTGCCTATTTTCAGTCTTTGTGACCCTTGTTTATTCACCAAACTATAGTGAACGTTGGCCCATTTGTATTCTTTTGCAATCCATGTGTTTTTGTACCATTTACTTACAAAAGATATTCCCTACTATTTAAAAAAAAAACAAAAAAAACCTGTTTACAGATATTTTAAAGACATGAAAAAAAGAAGATACGTCTCTTCTAATAATTTTTATGGTTGAACAAGCTCTTGGATACAGATAATAGAGACAAGAAATGGAAATGAAATTGTGATTTGACACTCTTAGTGAGTGTGAAGAATCAATGACTCTCAGTTTTTAAGGTTGAAAGCTAATGGAAACCCATGCCACCAGATCAAGACGCAGGTTATAGCAATGTACTAAGTTTGTAGGTGAAGGTAATGAGCACAACATTGGTGGTAACATGCATGAAAGAAGAAAATCAGCAAGAAAGGAAGGGAGGGAGGAAAAGAGGAAGGAAGGAATGAAGACATGTCTATGTTAACTCACTGAACTCTACCACAAACTCATCTTCTCCAAACCCTAGATGGAATACCCATTTCAAAGGCAAGCTTTGCAATGCTAATCTGAAAACTGAAACTCAATTTAGGGGGAAGCACATCATACTATATAATTTATACCATCCTCTGGGTTGAAATGTAAAGTATAATATAACCTACCCCATAGCCAGAGGATAAACTGGCTTGGGTTACCAGTGCATTATTTGACTGCCCTCATCAGAAATATAAACCATCTCCACAAGTTTAAGATAAAACAGGAGAGGCCTGATCATTTGACTCAAACAAAAGCAACTTAAGTGCAAGGGCTATCTTTTCTCCTGATGTGATCATAACTCCTGTCAAGTCCAGCTGGAGGCTGCACCTAGAAGGATTATTCTTGAGCTTGCTGAAGCTGCCCTTTTCTCTTACTTATGCTCACTTATCTGATCATCTTGTTTTTATTGAAGCAATGTGATAAAAGTTTCAGAGAACCCTCAAATGGTAAGTAGGCATGGAAAAATTCTGCCAAGAGCAGTACCACCCTCTGACAAGTCCTGAAAGGTAATAGTTTTGTGGGATTTGGCTGATTCTTGATAATATTAAAATTTCCACAAGCAAAAAGAAACAGATAAATCCAAGGGATTTTTGTAGCTTTTCCTTTTCTATATATAAAAACACAAATAAAAAAGTATGCATTAAAATCCTCCAGCAAAACTGTGGGGATCATTTTTTTTCTGAGATAGCCACACATCTGAAAAAGTCAAAAAAATGAATTTTGAAGCTTTTATTCTTTATCATAATATTGTCACCACTTGTTTTCTTCCCTATTAATATTTTATACTCCACCCATTCTGTGATCCAATCAAGATGAAATCTAGTCCAGCAAACCATATGTGCTTATCTAACAATGCAAGCAAGCATAAAGGTTAAGTCAAGACTCTAACAATGCAAGCAATTATTAAAGATTAAGACAAGACTTCCACTAAAAAATGAGAATGTTAAAAAAAAATAATGAAGCTAGTGAAAGGTGTTTTTTTTTTTTTTTCACAAAATTTAAGTTTGCTTTAAATATTTTTCTCCTGGGTTCACTATAAGCACTTGAGATTTCAAGATAAGAAATATTTCCCTTTGGTAGGCATTTAATAAGACAAACATATTTACTATTTCAGAAACATATGTAGATAAGATATGCACTAACAAAGTAAAGTGTAAGATTTAATGAAAGTAGATGATTTAGAGTTTGTTACAGCAATAATTATTTCTCACATTTCTTTTTTAATTAATTAATTTTAAAACTTTGTTATATTCCAGGGTTGTGTTGGAAAGACTTATTTTAAACACAAATATATACTCATATACCCATGATATAATATATAGAGGTATCTACAAATGTAAACATAAATCATTATCAACGCAAAAAAATCTTAAATGGAAGAAAAGGGTTAAAAATAACCCTAAAAATAACATCCTGCTTCATCTACAACTTTTGATATTTAAGATTCTCAGGCCAAGTACAAACTTTAGAGGAAGGTTTGAGCAAAGCTGAGAAAGGCAGTTGAAGAATTCTTCTGAAAATGACTCAGATTGTACATCCTCTGTGGACTTCCCTAAGTTTTGCTTTAAAAATAAGAAAAGAAAAAAATAAGGCAAATACTAGTTATTTGGCCTTTTTCTATGTATACTGGGTTCCCACCGCTTTGACACAAAAATAACAACTCAATTTCTATCAGCTCTATTAACTGGACTCCTCACTGGAGGGGCACATTGCTTGTGAGGAGTTGAGTCATTCCATTTTTCCCAGTCTCCACTCTGGTCCTATAATTTGGAGTTGTGCAAAGTCTCTTGTGGTATTGCCAGCTGCAGTCAGAGGGGCTTGTGGAATCCAATATGGAAATGAGAGCAGGGTTGGAATGGGAACTTGTGCAGTTTATACAATGTTGGCCCGCCCTTTCCCTGTGGAATAGAAATTGTTGGCAAAGCAGACATCCTCTCATAGTCAGAATAATCTCAGCTTTCTCCCTGGAAAATATACAAAAGAGAAAAGGGACATTCTAACAGGCAACCATAAGGAATGTGTATTAGAATCCCATTCAGAGGGACAGAGTCTGTATCTTAAATCAGGGCTACTAACTGCCTCCTACATCTGTTAGAACTAGTATTTAGAAAATATTTCTCTTCATTTTTGTTTAATATTTGAAAGCCTATGACATTCACTACACTATATTAAGTAGCCAGTGAAAGCAAAGTTGAGTGGAATGTTTCAAAGTTATCCAGCATATTCATCCTCAGAAAATAAACAAGTTGAACAATTCAAGTAAAAATATTCCATTACTACTCTTTTTTCCCTTCATTAACAAATTTATTTTGGCAGTATTATTTGAACAGTTATTGTTTCAGGTTCAGAATATATCAAAATATCACTGTACCTAGTGTTACTTTTACTATGAAGAAATCTGTGTTCTTGTGTTGGCAAACCCAATTTGGAGTTATTTTAATGAATGACATACTTTTACATCCTTTCTATTTGCAGACCAAACAAGTTCCATCACCTCAAAAATCGTGCCAAATAAGGTGAGAAATAGTACTGAGGATTCACAAACCCATAAAAGATTCACTGATGGCTCTTTCATGAGTACTTGCCTATTACAGTTACATTTGTCCTTTTCAAATGCTCCTATTCAAGCAAGTCTGAAAGGAATTTTGAGAAAATTTTCCTTGGATGATCATTTGATATTTGTATTCTATCAACTGAAGGGTATGACAAGATTTTGGCATTAAGATCTAAGTATAACTGCTGAGTTCTGTGCTCTGTGATGATAATAAATTCCATTGCATAAAAACGAAGCTAAATTGTGCATTTTGTGCTAGTTACAAAGAAAGCTCATGCCATTCAATAATATAGGACTGGTTGAATGTAGCTTTCCTCAGGAATGGGGACACTGCAATGAACAAAGGATCTGACACCCTAAGCCCATCACTGAAACCATCTGGTTCACTCTATAGTGCACCACTCAAGCGTCAGGAGTGAAGAGAGTTTCACTGCCCTGTGTCTACCTTGAGCTCTCTTCTCTGACAGTTTCTTTTTCGCCTTCTTATTTAATGTAACAAACCCTGGCAGATGACTCCAGGACATAGTCTGTACAAGGAAATGTTATGAAATATTTAAAATTAAGAAATATTACACAGTATATTTTATGTTACTAATTTTCTCATCTTTTACTTTCTTATACACATCCTTCACCCAAAGTATAGTCCTTCTAAATTCAATACAATACCCCACTACTAAAAACTTCCATGGAAAACACATTGCCTCTGAGACAAGTACAAACCCATTGCAGGGCACACAAGCCCAGTTATTACCTGGCAACTACTCATCTTCTCATCTTCTACTTTCCAATCCTTCAGCGCAGACCAGGATGAATCATACACACTGCTGTCCATAGAGCTTCCTCTGCTTGCACTCTTACAAATCTTGACCTTGTTGACTCATACTTAAAGACTTAACTTATGGACTTATCTCCTCCAGAAAGCTTCCCATGAACCTTGACCTCTTCACACTGAACCATTGGTCCTTTGTGCTGATCCCATAGCACCCCCTGCTGTCTTGCATTGTAGAATGTGTTATAGCAAGGTGAGTTGTCTTCCCTCTTAGGGGACTGAGGCTGTGAACTCCTTAAGATCAAAGACAAATGTGTTGACCAATATTTTATTCCCCTCTCTACTGCACTTGAACTTCCTATTCAGCCTCCACCTTCCAGGTAGGAAAGGGGTTAAAAAGAAATAGGCTGAGAAAAACAAAGATAATAGAAATTCCTACGGCAAGAAGTCACCCTCCAGTAACTCTAGAGCAGAACAACTTGCTCAAAATAAAACAAGCCCCATTACATGACATTATCTGAGTGTGTCTCTGTTGCTTGCAACCTGAAAGAACAGAGTGAGCACAACACTCAAAACTGTTGGTGGATTGCTTCCTGGTGAGTGGTAAATACCCTATCTGCTTTATAACATGCCATGTTTCCTCCATCAATCATTTTTCTCTGCTGGAGTGCCTGTTTCAGTTCTCTATATGCATTCACACAACTCCTTAAGCTGATTAGGATCCCATTGCCTCTATGAAACCTTCTTCAATGACTACAGGAAACAGTATTTTTTCATGTCTGAAACCCTAGAATACTGACTCAATCTCACCATTCATAAATGTTTTAGGACTTTCTTTCCTTCATGTATATTTAATCTCAAACACTACTGTCTGATTAAACATATTGATAATTGAGTTTGTGCTTAACCCTCCAATATTTGTATTTGGTATTGACAATGAATGTAATTTAAATAATTGAAATTCTTCTTATGTTTTCTAATTTCCCTTTCAGTCAAAATATTCATAGATCTATGGAGAATAATTAGAAAATTTCAAATGTTTAAGTTTGATTAGACTTGAATGTATTTAAGATTTCTTTTATTTTGGTCATTTCAACATCTTGGTCTTAAAAATTATGAATAGAATTGTATTTTATTCAATTCTATTTTCTTTCCTTTCTTAGAATACCAATTATGTTTCCTAAAAAGAAATTTTAAGTGATTGCCCTGGAGTTGACAATGTACATTTACAACTAATGCAAGTCTGCTTTTGAATAGCATTCTAAAGCTTCAGGAAACACAAGTACTTTATAAAAACAAAATATTCCTAATAGTAGATGCTTGGTGCATACTTGCTGAATAAGCATATGCTTGAATGATTTGCTTGTTCTAGAGGTTTGGATCTGACTTCAATTCAGAACAGAAGATAATGTGTCATATTTTACTGAAAGTCTATTTAAATTCATTGTAAATTCTTGGCATGATGTATATATACTACCTCAAAAGACAAGCACAATTTGAGGCAGTGCTGCAAAACTGGTACTAAGACCAGGAATTCAAAATTCATATTTTAAATATGAGATTTAATAGAGGAGATTAATTCCAGAAAAGATTTATTCTTGGACTCATCTTTTCACATTTAAAATGTTCGAGAATATGTGCACACGTAAGTGGTTTTCATCCCAGATCACACTACTAATAAAGAAATTTAAATTTTATATATAAGATTTGTTTTATTGTTCATCAGAAATTCCTTCAGGAAAAATAGGTTGTTATTTCTCGAATGTGTAGCAACTTCAACAGGTTGCTTGTCATGAATCTGAATTCCTTTAGAAGTAGGAAGAATGGATATTCTTTGCTTGAAAGTTTCCAGTAGAACTTTTTCTCTGATTCTAGCTCATTTATAACTTTTTAGTGTGGTATTGGGTGACATTGCCAGGATTTAAGCTTCCTCACATAAAATTGAAATATACTTCATTCCAGCTGAAATCTGGGAGAAGGGACTTTCTCTAAGTCACTGCTCTTCACTTCTGTAATGCATGTTTGCCACTTTCCAAGGGATGGTAGTTCAGTGGGTGGTGTTTCTCCTTAGCTAGTTGCCTGCCTAGGTATGTTAGAGAGGTCTCATGAAAATACAATTCAGTTAGTTTGTTATAAAAAGAACACCTTCCTAAAAAGGTACTCGTTTACTATTTTCTCTCTGATCTTGAGTTTGTCAAATTTGTCCCTATTACTTTGAGCAAGTTCAAAAATGTGTCCTTAACAGACACTGTACTTCTATTATTTTAATTGAACCATAATACTGCGTGACTTTGTTATGATGCAGCTCAAAGATCCAGTAATGGAAATATGTGGTTCCTTTAGGTTCAAGATATAAGGCTCAGAGAAAAAGATATTTGCAATTATTTCCATCTTACATGAAATATAACTTTAGATTTTGTGTCAACCTCCAGAATTATTCTCTCTTTCAATAGCACTGTGCTCACTAGGTAGCTTCAGAGAGCACAGTGGAAGATTTCACTGATCAACTCAAGTGAAAATGGGTGAGGAGAAAGTGCCTGGGGTTCCATCCTCTCTTGGGGTCCCATGCACTGACTTGATTAAGATGGACTCTTTATATACTTAAAACCAGTAAACTTCTTTTTATTGAGAAATAACATTTGTACATCTTTATGTGACACATTATGGTAATTCAAACACATGTATAAAATGTATAAAGATTAAATCATGGTAATCTACATTTCCATGTCTTCAACCATTTATCATTTTTCTGTGTTAGGGATTTCTTCTTCTTCTTTAGTTGTTTTTGAAACATAGTTATTTTAACGTGTAGTGATGCACTAAAGAAAAACAAGAAGTACTTCTTCTATCTCTATTAGTATCCCTTTTTTAACTTCTTCCCATCCATCCCTGCCAACCCCTCCCAGACTCTAGTGACCACTATTCTATTCCATTCTTCTACAAGGATGACTTAACTAATTTCCACAATTTACTCTATGTGGTGTTTGTCTTTCTGTGTCTGGTTTATTTCACCTAGCATAATGATATCCAGTTCCATCCATGCTGCTGTAAATGACAGGATTCATTTTTTTAGTGGCTGAATAGTATTCTTTATGGTTAAGATCTAGAATGTTCCCAACATCTGGTGTGTTAGAAGCATAGTTCCTAATGCAGCAAGGTTCAGAGGTAGGGTTTTCAGGCAATAACTGGATGATGAGGACACTGACCTCATCAGGGAATTAAGTCATTTGATCAGTGGACCAATTCATTTGATAGATTAATCTATTGGTAGCTGAATGGACTACTGGGAGGTGGGAACAAGTTGGAAGAATTAGGTCATGAGTGGCATGCCCTGGAAGTGTTATCTTATCCATTCATGCACTGAAGAAAAGCTAAGTTGATTCTATATTTTGGCTATTGTATTTCTGCAGTAAACATGGGATTACAACTTTTTTTTTTCTTTTTTTGCTATACTGGTTTATTTCCTTTGTATATATACTCAGTAATGGAATTGCTGGATTTTATGGGGGTTCTATTTTTAGCTTTGTAAGGAACCTCCATACTGTCCTCCATAATGTCTGCACTAATTTACCTTAATACAAACATTATACAAGGGTTCCCTTCTCTTCGTATCTTTGCCAGCATTGTTATTTTTTTGTCTTGTTGGTGATATCCATTTTAACATGGAAGAAATGATATCGCATTGTGATTTTGATTTTCATTTCTCTGATGGTTAATGAAATTGAGCATTTTTCCTGTACTTGTTGGCCATTTGTATCTCCTCCTTTGAGAAGAAGCTGTTGATTTCTTGATCCAATTTTTAGTTGGATTGTTCATATTTGAGTTTTCAGCTTTTGGGGTTTCTTATATCGTCTGAATATCAATCACTTTTGGATGAATAGTTTGCAGTATTTCCCCCCATTCTGTAACTTGCCTTTTAATTCTGTTGATTGTGTCCTGTGCTACTCATGAACTTCTTAGTTTTACATAATTCCATTTGTCTATTTTTACTTTTGTTGCCTGTTTGAGGTTCTATCTAACAAATCACTAAAAACACATTTTTTCTCTAGTTTTCTTGTAATAATTTTATATTTTCAGGTATAACGTTTAGGTCTTTGACCCATTTTGAGTTAATTTTTTTATATACAATGAAAGAAAGGGATCTGGTTTCATATTTCTGCATCTCTAACTTCACCAGTGCCATTTACTGAAGACAATAGATTTGTAAGCACCAAGAAGTATTTGGCCTTTTAGTCAAGAGATGCCTGAGAGTGAAGTAGGAAAGGAGATAGAGTCTGGAAGAGAGATAGTATCTTTACTCCCATTTTTATAGTAGGACATCTTGTGGCTTGTGGTTTGAAAGAAACCCCTGGTCTGGCAGAGATTTGTCATTTCTGATTTTGCATCAGCAGTTCTGCCAGCACAGAAATCGTTCAGATGGATTCCACTTTCTTACTCCTGAACATCATTCTTTAATTTCTTATAGAAATCCACCATGGTCTGTCTGTTATTGTGTTTAGGATGCACTCTCAAGTTGGTCAAGCTTGTCTTTTCTGTCCTCAATTTTCCAAGTGTTCTTTTATATTTTGGATATGCCCAGTTCCTCTCTAAGCTCTCAGACACTTCATTCATTTATTTGTCCAGGAAAAACTTCAGGTTATCTCTGGGTGTAGATGAATGAGGTATGAAGAAACCAGAAAAGTTTTTCATCTAAGGTGATAGAATTAATGCTGGTCAGATTCCAAACGTCTGCCAGTAAATGAGTGAGACTTTTCCCACAGTAATGACTCATCTTTCACATGTGCAAATATTTAAAGTACAGGTGGTACTTTCAGGATTCACGGCCAAAGACAGATCTCCCAAGTTTCCAACAGGCAGACCTCACTGTACTTAATGGTTTAAGAATGCTCACTTGTTTGACCAGTTTGCTAGTTTGATGCAGAATTAATATTCTGCATGCCAAAAATTAAAGGGTAAATATATCTTAGAGATAATCAGTACAAAATGATGTCAAGCAGACTTGGGTAAGTTTCAGCTCTGTAACTAATGAGATTTTTTACAATAAGCAAATTTAATTTAGCACTTTAAATTTAACTTAAGTCTTATTTTTTCTCTTCTGTAAAATGGGAAATACTATCAGCATCTTAGGTGTGAAAGAAACCTAGCTCATACCTATCAAAACTTTAATAATCAGGATTGGTTTTGCTGGTCAGGTTAAGAAGGCAGGCATCCCTTCCACTGCTATGGTTCCATGTGGACTCTAAAAATTGGTTGATGAAAACAACTTTCCAACTTAAAAGGCTATTATTTGAGTATTATAATACTATTTAATAAGGTTGCCATAAGGCACAAATGTGTAAAGTACGTAAAGCATAATGCATGGAACCTGCACACAAGGGGCTCTTAATTAATTTTAACCTCTCATCTTTATAAGATTAATAATTGCAATAATAGTAAGATGTGATGCAAAAAAAAACATCTGGTACTCAGTCAAAACATGAGAAGGCTAACAGTTATATTGGTCTATTGGGGGCAGGACACAGATCAGACCATTATAGTCTGGAATTTGGCTCCAGTATGTTCACTCAGTAGACACAGTGCTGGTCATTACTAAGGATGATTCACAACCAACAAATCCATGAACAACAGAAGTAACAGTTCATAATGAGAAAAATAGTCCTCACATACAAAGATCTGATAATTGCAGTTAACTTCTGCAAAGTGAAGCAATTAGGTTAAACTAAGTTTTATAAGACGGTGAAATCAGGAACAGGTATGAAGTTGGCTTATCTTAGAGTCAAAGATTACCATACTTTGTAAAGCTGATGAATCTGTATCTACTGCTAGAATTGAGCTGAAACATTGAACATGAGGACAAGATATTACATAAGGGAGTCAGAACTTTCTATCCTCCAAACATTCCTGGTGACACATTGCTGATGCATCTATCTACAATTTTTTCTCTGCCTTTTTTCTCCAGATTAACCAATTCGTTGTCATGTTGATTTTCTCTACCTCTCATCTATCTCATTAGATAAAATACATTTAAAGCATTATAAATAGTTTATCACTTCTATATGTTAATAAAGTCATTCTTTAATCCTATTCAGTGACCTTTCTTGGCCACTCATTTCAATGTATTGACACTGTAAGCTGAATTTCTGGTTGACTGATCTCACTTAATGCATAATGATTTTGGCTGAAGCTACAATTAACTTCATATTCTGAAGGTACCATGCTTCACTTGCACCATGTGTATTAGGAATATGCTTATTGAACCCATATGCACATTTAGTGGACCATTCCAACAGAAATGAGTTATTGACATGTAATAATTTTCTATGGGGAATGGATTCTAAGTTGAATCTAAGAGCGTAGATACCTTTTTCCCTATCTCTGCAAATACTCTATCCATCCCATTCAAATTTTCCAGTTCCAGCCCAATTGTCATGGTGGCTCTAAAGTCTGGCAACAAAGATTCCACACTAAAAAAAAAAAAAAAAAAGGACAAGTGTGTGATTTTCCAGCTGACATTTTCTTGCTTACTGTGTTAGTTAGCTTTATGTCACTATAACAAATCCCTGACATAAGCAACTTACGAAGAGGAAAAGTTTATTTTGGCTCATAGTGTCAGATGTATATTATGTCACTATACTATAATATACAATGGCAGCACAGGTAGAGGAGGCCTGCTTACCTCATGGCAGCCAGGAAGCAATGAGAGAGAGGATGGAACTGAGGTCCCAATATCCTCTTCACTTGCATGCCCCCAGTGACATCACTTCCTCCCACGAAGCTTCACCTACCAAAGTTCTACCACTTCTCAATAGAACCACAGGCAAAGGAACAAGTAACACAGGTCTTGGAGGTCAGAAACAGATTCTTATTCCCCAGTGCTGAAGACTAAACACCCTAGAAATGCCAAGGCAAGTATAGAAAGCAAGTTTTATTTAAGAAACTGATAGACAGACTTGTCCTAAGAGAAGGAGGGTTTAGAGCTGAAAATCCCATGAGAAGGGGTGCATCTTGCTCTTTTATAGACTCCAGAACTGCTCTTTTTAATTATCAACTTCTTTCTTCTCCATATATGTGACCAAGGGCAGGGATGCTGAGATTGCTAGCAACCCAGAGTGCCCAGGAGCAACACTGTGGAATTTAACAATCATTGTTCTCTCTTTGATAACTAGTCATCATTCTCACTCAATTCATGTCCTTCATCACCTACACTGACTGCCTGACCTTCACTCCTGCCTCAGTTTGCTCAGGAATGTGACATATCCCCTCCACTTTGGCCAGGCAGGACAGCAAGCAAATTGCTCGTTGGCAAAGAAAGCAGATGAGGGTCAACACCGTGGACACATAGAATTATTCTCTTAACCTTGTGTTCCCACCATTATCATCTATCTGTCCCCTTACAGAAACTTTCAACTCATGAGCTTTCCGGGGTCATTCTAGAACCAAACTATAGCATCTACTACACTTAGTTTGGAACTTTCTGTATAGGAGGCCTTAATTATTTCTGAAGCATTGTTATTTAAGTAACAATAGTATATTTCTGCATAGGGTTGCTGTGAGGAAAGATTTGGAATAATACATGAAATGAACATAATCTAACAGAGCATCTGGAAAATATTAAGTGCTTTCCTCTACCTCACCCCATAATGAACAATAAGCACTGTAAAAGTGACATCTCAGCCTTCCCAGCATTTACTATAGCACCTGGTGATTGAATTAATGAATGAATGAATGTTGAGAGAAAGAGGAATCAAAACACTTGACCACATGGAGTCTTTCTTTTTGGAACTTAGAGACAGGGTACCTTTATTCTTTCCCACCTAAGAGTCCAAAAAAGAAAAAATAGTAAAATTTTCCTGGAAGGATAGAGACCTAGTCCAACATTTCTGGCTCTAGCATACAAAAAATTATTTATTTATTAGCTTTAACCAAAATACCCAACAAGAACAAATTAGAGGAATTAAGGTTTATTTTGGCTCAGAGTTTCAGTCCATGGTTTCCTGGTTTCATTGCTCTGGACCCGGGATGAGGCAGAACATCACAGAAGAACATGGTCAAGGAAAGATGCTCAGCTCAAAGCAGCCAGAAAGCAAAGAAAAAGAGAAAATCCAGGGACAAAATATAGTTCTCATTGTATTTCAAGATGGCAGAATAGATGAGGTTGCTTACCTGGCTGCTCTGTGGTGTGAAACCAAGAAAACAGATAGGCAGCTTCTCAGCATAGCGGGTGAATGGGAAAAAAAAAAAGTTTGGGGGACTTATACTGGAAATTAATACTGGACACTCAAAGCAGATCAGGAACCCAGGAGACTGGATATCATAAGAAAGAATCCCCCAAGGGAGAAATGGAGGAACTTTGATTAGGTAAAGGAGAGGGAAGAGAAGGGAGGGGGTATGGGAGCAGGGGCAGGAAAGATGCTGGAATGAGATGGACATCACTACCCAAGTTACTTGTATGACTGCACATATGGTGTGACACTAAATTATGTTCAACCTGAAAAATGAAAAGCCATGCTGCAATTGTATACAATGAATCAAAAAAGAATCCTCAGTGCCATATCTACTGTCGGGCCCAGAGGCACCACCCAGAGCAGTCTTTCCATGAGTGAAATGGAAGAATAAGGGAATTAAAGGAACCCACATTTTTAGAATAAATAAGGCATGTCTGAATATGGAGAGTTTAGAGATCAAAGACACTGCCCAACTAAACTGAAATGTTTTCCTGTACAATATCCTTATATAAGAAAGAAACTGCATCTCTCCTGGCTGTGTGTGGATGACAGAGGAAGAAACAATTTTGCAACCTCAGGCATGGGAATTGGCAGCTGAGGAAGCTGATTCTTGTCAAAACTGAGTCTGGCCCAAAATACAGGCGAGGCAAATCCATACTGCATAACATGGTGTGTGCCTAAGTGACTAAGAGAAAATCAAACATGGAGAGAGGTTTACACAGCGGACAACTCGTCATGAAAACTCACTTAGGTCTCCCCATCTGCCTTCAATCTGGCTGCTTGCATAGCCTATTGGGAGAGATATGCCTGCTTGTGAATTCAAAAGGGCAGGAAGAGATTGAGACTGGAGACTGACCCTGATACCAAGAAACATGTGGTCCACAGGTGAGGTAGTGGACTAAGAATTGGCTCCTCTACTAAATGAGAGAACCAAGGGAGATCCTTGAGGTGCAGTCTCCCAGCATGGACTGGCAATTACTGGGCTCTGGAGGTGCAGTGATTTAAAATCTCCAGATCAATTGGCATTC